>NC_134456.1:139040937-139394400 GCF_047948215.1 Lycorma delicatula
AAGGATGCTTTCAAGACTGCTTAACAGTCAGCAAAATACGAGGGACGATGAAAAATAAGGTATACCCGGTCTATGAAACAGACATATATTTATAAGACATTTATATCGTTTAAACATTTGTATTGCGCATGTTCTGTGTGTGTTTACTTGAAGTGCCAAGAGAAGTGTCCGTTTGTAAATACGAATGTCGTTAGCGTGCAAATATACGGCCAGCTGTTCAAAAGTACAGTCTGATTCTAATGAAGATCCTAAATTTATAGATAATGTTTGTGATGACTATTCATTATCATCACCGTATTTTCTAACAGGTAACAAGAATTTTTTTATGGTAATTATTTGAGAATATAACTATTATTTCACTAATATCATCAACATAATTTTTCTGACGAATCGAGTTTTTTTTTCAGGTACATGTGTTACGTATAAAAAGCTTTGCTTAATATTAAATTCATCCTGTTTCAAAGTGTTGTTCTGTGTAACTAATAAATACATGATGTTCAGCATTAATTCTACAACGGTAGTAATCATTCTTCTCAGTAACATAGTGCTATATTTTTTGTTGGTTTACACGTAGTGATTTGTAATTATAAGATTTTATTGGAATTCATAAATCTAGTTAATTTTATTATAATTGATTATTGTTTGAGATTTATAAAATATGTTTTATTGTGTTTCAGATGCAGGAGGTGTCATATCAGTACAGTACTTATTTGTGAATTATGCCATTTTCAAGCCTTTCGAGCTGAATTATTTATCCTGTTCAGTATAATTTAATAAAGGTAATATACAGTTTTGTTAGAATCGTCATATTAACTAACAGTATTTACAGATACGAATATTAGATTTTATTCGGTAATAGGCATGTAGATTTAATAATAAAATAATAAATTTTTGTTTACGAATATTAAAATACTTGAAAATTATTATTTTTTTTTTGTTTCAGATGTAATTGTTATCATTTTACACTCGACTCATTTTAAAAAAGATGCTTTCAAGACTGCTTAACAGTCAGCAAAATACGAGGGACGATGAAAAATAAGGTATACCCGGTCTATGAAACAAACATATATTTATAAGACATTTATATCGTTTAAACATTTGTATTCCGCATGTTCTGTGTGTTTTTAGTTGAAGTGCCTAGAAAAGTGTTCGTTTGTAAAAAGTGTGTTGTTAGGATGCAAATATTCGGTCAACTGATCAATAGGCCAGCCTGATTCTAATGCAGATCCTAAATTTAAAGAAAATGTTTGTGATAATTATTCACTATCATCATCATATTATCTATCAGGTAATAATACGTTTTTTATGATAAATATTAGATAATATAACTATTGTTTCGTTAATATCATCAACATAATTTTTGTGACGAATCAATTTTTTTTTCTGGTACATGTGTTACATATAAAATCTTTTGCTTCATATTAAATTCATCCTTTTTCATACAGCTGATCGGTGTGACTAATAAATACATGATGCTCAGTATAAATTCCACAGCAGTAGTAAACATTCTTCTCAGTAACATAGTGCTATATTTTTTGTTTGTTTACACATGTTGATTTATAATTATAAGATTTTATTGGAACAAATAAATGTAGTTATTTAATATATTATTTGATTATTGTTTGAGATTTATAAAATATGTTTATTTGTGTTTCAGATGCAGGAGGTGTCATTTAAGTACTGTGCTTATTTGTTAATTATGCCATTTTCAAGCCTTTTGAGCTGATTAATTTATCCTGTTCAGTATAATTTAATAAGGTAATATACAGTTTTGTTAGCATCGTCATATTAACTAACAGTATTTACAGATACGAAAATTAGATTTTATTCGGTAATAGGCATGTAGATTAATAATAAAATAATAAATTTTTGTTTAAGAATATTAAAATACTTTTAAAATTATTTTTTTTTTTTGTTTCAGATGTAATTGTTATCATTTAACACTACTCATTTTAAAAAAGGATGCTTTCAAGACTGCTTAACAGTCAGTAAAATACGAGGGACGATGAAAAAGTAAGGTATACCCGGTCTATGAAACAAACATATATTTATAAGACATTTATATCGTTTAAACATTTGTATTGCGCATGTTCTGTGTTTGTTTAGTTGCAGTGCCTAGAAAAGTGTTAGTTTGTAAAAAGTGTGTTGTTAGGATGCAAATATTCTGTCAGCTGATCAATAGGCCAGCCTGATTCTAATGGAGATCCTAAATTTAAAGAAAATGTTTGTAATAATTATTCACTATGATCATCATACTATTGTTTCGTTAATATCATCAACATAATTTTTGTGACGAATCAATTTTTTTTTTTCTGGTACATTAGTTTATATATATATATATATATTTATAATATTGTTGCTGAGCGTGTAATTATATAAAATAAGTGTTTTACCAAAAAAGGACCGGGTTAAATTTTTTCAATAAAAAAGTTTTTAAGTTAAATAAACTGCAACATATATATATATAATTTATTGCACTATTGCCAAGCGGCGATGGTGGTGTAGTGGTTAAAGTGCTACTTGCAAATTAATTAAAGCCAGTAACACCATAGGGGGCTCAAGTTCGCCACCCGGACATCGCCGCGAATTTTTTATTTTTTATTTTTTTTTATTTTGCCAACTAGTTGTTTTTTTTTGTTTTAACTTTATCCTAAAATTACAATTTTACTACGAGAAATAAAAATAATTATCTCCCAATTTAAAGAAAAAGCTACTATAAATGCCTATTATAAAATTTTTAATCATTACTTTACTTTTCATATGTATTTATTTGGGATTTTACAATTTTTTGTTTTTTTCAACTACATCTCTTTTTTAATGAGATTCTAGGGGCCTAAGTTACGCTGTTTCTATAAAATGGAAGCAATGCTCCGTTATTTCTTAATTACAGATTCACACGATAGTTTGATTAACGGTAATATTCTTTGATACCACTGTCGTACGGGAAGTCTCCCGCACAGTGACTTTTCTGGCCAACTATTCTAACCGCCATCTTCCGTTCCTTATGCGGTTTTATCGCAGGATATATTTAGACCCCATAAATGTTTGATTACATTTCAAGTTTTAATATAAATCAATGCTAGACTCATATCAATCTACGATATGTTTAACCTAAAATGAAAATTCAGACCTACACCAAATATAACGATAATAGTAGATCACCTTAAGAGGCGTGGCCACCCCCTTTAGCTGACGTCACGATTCGAATCAAAATCTATACCAATATAACCGTGGCTTCTACGTTCAACCAATCCAATACCTTAACTGCAAACGTAGCTAAATGGGATATCTTATTACGATCAAATGCATGGATTACACACTACTAAATGTTTTCTTTTAATAAGTGTTCCTCATACCAGATTATAAAATGAAATCCAAAATAAATATCATGGTAATATAGGAGCGTAAAAAATAACTGCTGCAGAAACATGTAATAAACAGATCGCACAAATTGAAAATCCTTCTTCCTATGTAATTTGGCAAAATATTAATATTTATTTAAAAGATTAGAAGTAAGTCTTAAATAGAGCTGATTTTTATTCTTATGGTTTTCTTTATGTCGCTTGCTTATTTTTCGACTACGCTGTAAATGTTTTTAAGCTGTGTATTTATATACATATAAACTAGTTCTCCGGCATCTACTCTACCGCTAAATGGAGATTTGACAAAAGATCAACCAACAGATTAGTTCACTTTTTCTATAAGACACAGAAAATCTGTCAGGCATGAATGTATTAACATATAAAGGGTGACCCAAAATGAACGTGTTCGAACTGGTATAGACAACAATAACACTTAATAAATTAGCCGAAAGCTCCAAATGCGTCTCCGGCGTCATCATCGAAGCCGTACGGGCCAATTACTCCCTCAGCGCAAATGCCACACCACACAGTCATTCGAAGTGGATGATCACTTTTCGATGATTATTCGAGGTTTTCTGAGTCGTAAACGGTACACGTTTACAAGGCCGTTAGACAGAAATCGCCCTAATCATTGACCGTTACGTTCTATATGTAATTATTGTCCACTCTTAGTGTCATCAGCAACCATCGACAAGTCCTCGGCGCTTGTCGTTATGGTTTTGCCCCTTCAGTATTTGTATCACCTAGGCCCAAAGGAGCAGAACAGCTTACAGATTATGTTTCAGTGCTGCCAACTTACTGAAACAAAATTGGCAGTATTAACAAAAGATTTGATTTTATACCGGACCCTATATATATATATATATATATATATATATATATATATATATATATATATATAATATTCTTGCTGAGCGTATAATTATATAAAATAAGTGTTTTACCAAAAAAGGACCGGGTTAAATTTTTTCAATAAAAAAAGTTTTTAAGTTAAATAAACTGCAACATATATATAAAATTTATTGCACTATTGCCAAGCGGCGATGGTGGTGTAGTGGTTAAAGTGCTACTTGCAAATTAATTAAAGCCAGTAACACCATAGGGTTCGCCACCGAATTTTTTTTTTTTTTTTTTTTTTATTTTGCCAACTAGTTGTTTTTTTTTTTTTTTACTTTATCCTAAAATTACAATTTTACTATGAGAAATAAAAATAGTTTTCTCCCAATTTAAAGAAAAAGCTACTTTAAATGCCTATTATAAAATTTTTAATCATTACTTTACTTTTCATATGTATTTATTTGGGATTTTACAATTTTTTGTTTTTTTTTCAACTACATCTCTTTTGTAATGAGATTCTAGGGGCCTAAGTTACGCTGTTTCTAAAATTTGTTTTCTGTTTCTTAAAATTTTTATTTTTTCTACTTGTTAATTACTTTGCTCTCAAATTTGTCTTTCAATTCTTGTATTGATTCTTCTACTCACAAACTGAAAAGCAGTTATGTCAGACTACATCTTTATCTCACTCCTTTCTGAATCAGGGTGTGCCTGCCTTTCTTTATCATCTATTCTTATCACTACTACCTGATTCCTGAATAAATTGAATGTTACAACTTTCTCAACATTTTTGTTTCGTAAAGCTTTAAACAATTTGTTCTATTCTCCATTTTCAAATGTTTATTGATTTTTAAAGATTAGTTCAATTTATACTTCAAAATTAAATTAAATATATATTTATACAAAAATAGTGACAATAGGTTTTCCATTTTTTACAAAAGGTTCTTAGACATTCACTTTTTAATTTTTAGTGGTAGTTATTTAAACAATACTTTGAGACTAAACATTCTCAGAGTATTATAACTGGTTCCACAAATGTGTTTAATAGGTTCTTTAATTATTTGACATTTGTTACTTCTCTTCCTATCAGCTAAAACATCAATGGTATGTATGTAAACATCCATTCAAATTAAAACTGCAACCAGAAAATGGTTTCTCCAATTCTTATTGATTCATTAAATATGACTTTACAAATTGCTACTCCCTCATACATTCCAGGCATTCACCGTTAAGTTTTAAGAGAAGCAATTTGCATTTTTGTCAAAACATATCATTTTTTATTTTTTCATTTAATCAAATTCTTACTTTGAATAAATCTCATGGATCTATAAACTGGAATCTTGCTTTTCTATTCCTACTCGTCACCCATCTTTCCCTGTGAGATTTTTGTTCCACATCTCAGCAGTACCCAAGAGATCATTTTTTTTTAATCAACTGTTTGATTTCTGTTTTTAAACCAACAACTAACACAAGCTTTGCCTTAGGTTACCTTGCATACCCAACAACTGGCAGTACACTGTTTTATATATGAAGCTATTTCCTATTTTAGAGTGCTCTACTGCAGTACAGTAGAATGAGACAAAGAGATGTTATCTAAAGGCTGTGAAAAAGACTTTAAATACCAATGTTGTCTCAAATGAAGTTCTTGAACCATTGGCAGTAGTGAACTCTTCTAACATAATCAGCATTAGTTAGCTCATGGAAAACCTGCATTTGATATGGATAAGACTTCAGCATTTTTTCCTCACTGCAATGTAGGCTGAACCTAATGAAATATTCTTTTCTCGGCTTAGTCTTTACAAGATTTATGAGATCTTGTAACTCCCACTTTAATGTCCTGTATGACCTGTGTCATAAAAACTGACCAGTGTTGGCCACATTTCTTGTCTAACACCAAACCTGTTTCATGAAATTTTTGAACTAACTTTTGAATAACACTTTTCACTAGTTACTTTTCAAATTTCTCCCTAAACTTTTCTAACACACAATATGAGATTTCATCTCTAAATGAGTTTCTATCAAGAATACACGTTCTTCAACAGTTAGCCGCATTTCAACAAACAATTACACAACCTGTTCAAAAGCCAATGCTAAACACAAACTGGAAATACTCAAATATGTAGGCAAAATGTAGTCCTCCTCACTCCAGATGTACCAACATCGTCCACATTATTTTACCCATTTCACACCAATATATGCATTTTAACAAAAATGTCCATGTAGTATAAACTACCAAATGATGGGGCCTCTTTAAGAACATCCTTTTTAGAACATCCTTTTACAGTTTTTTTGACTATCTGTTAGCTCTCTTGCAAATTACAGCATTCTTTAGAAAATAAAATTTAATATAAAAAATTATATTAAAGCTGGTTTAAATTTATAGGAAAAGTATTAGGGAAAGGCTACTTGATCAATTCATGAAATAATTCTCCATGTTTACAATCAAAATATTTAAGAAATTCACCAGCAATCCCATAGAAAATGTCACAAAAAAATATTATACAGTAAATCTTAAAATTCCATTTAGAAAAAATAAATTGCTTTAAGAAGTAGAAAGTACCTCCAAAATTTTAAAGTACATCAAAATATTTTAACAATCAAATTCTCTAAACAGCAGAATACTCGATCAGATATAAAAAATGTAAAACAACCATAGATATTTTTTCTTGGCTAATCTATCATTGTCATTTTTATTAGACTTAAATATCATTTATGTGATTTAAGTTCTAAAATACATATATTTATGAAGCACACTAATGGGTGTTATTTTTTACAATAATAAAACATTCATCATATTTACTGAAATATGAATACAAACAAAATTATTGAAAATTTTTTTTATCAGTTAAAACATTATTTTCTTAAATAGTCAAAATTCTGTTTTGAAAGTTTTCAGATGGTTTAGTAATGGGAAGTATTCCTTTTTTACAGATGAAGACAATTTATAGACAAAAGGTTGACTATTCTGGCTGGTATGCTACTGAACGAACTGAACTTCAGGATCAAATTCTTCAAAAAGAGATTCATACAATGATGCCAGAAAGAGATGCTCTTGGTAGACGTGTATATATAATCAAGTTAGGTAATCATTATTTTTATTGATAGATTTAAAGAACATTAAGTAAACTTTTAAATGAATTTATTGGATGAGCAACTTAAAATTGAGTAGAGTTAGCTCAAATAAGACCTTTAACCTGCTACCATTACTAATACTAGTGCCACTGTTTCTTGTATATGTTACTATTCTTGTCAATTGTTGTCTTTTGTAAACTGTTCATAGTTACATGCACTTATGTTTTCCTAAAATGCCATATTCGATCGAGGAAAAGGTTGCTATGTAGAAGCTTATGTGCATTGTAGATTCTTTCAAAAAAGATGTTAATATCTCAGCAAAGAGTAGCATACATTATTTGGTTAATAGATGGCAATCAACAGGATAGGTTCCGAGCACAAAATAAAATAGTAACCTTCCATTAGGAGTCCAGAGGCCACAGCTTATATTCAAAGAATTTCTGCCAATCCAAAAAAAAATCTAGATTAAGTTATCACAATAGAGTAGTTAATTACACATCTTGCCGTAAGATTCTTCATGATTTAAATTTGAAAACATATCGTGCATTTGAAATCATGTCATGCAATAGTGCAACAACTTAACAGAACAGACAAACCAAAAAATCTTAATTATTATGACTGGCTTTTGAAAAACATTGTCAATGTACAGATAGAGCTGATGCTGTATTTCATGTTAGACAAGGCATGGTTTCATTTATCTGAACATGTTAATTCTCAGAACACCAGATTGGATGACTGAAAAATCTCATTGGTTGTTTGAGCATCCTATTTACGATGAGAAAATTGATCTGTGATGAGTCGTTTCTGGTAATTGTACAATGGGACCAATATTTCTTGACCAGACTGTTAATATAAACTTGAAACACATTTTTAAAGAATTCTGCCCTCAGTTAACAGATCATGAGAAGAAATACGGCATTTTTCAACAAGACAGTACAACGTGCCATACATCAAAGGATTCATTAGCATACAATCGTGTAGCTTTTATAGTAGAACAAACTGTCAGCAAAGGGTGGTGACCTCTTCATTCCCCAGATTTGTCTAGTTGTGATTTTTTCCTTTAGAACTATATGGAGGGTAGAATAGAATTTATGCATCAAATCTTCTCACTATTGATGAAATAAAAGCGAAAATTTAGCAAGAAATCAATCTACTGCATTGATTACAGAGTTTTGCATCAGGTGACTCTCAATAGATTACTCAAGCACAGAAGTGGATTGCTACAATTGGATATCATTTCTAGAAATATCATTTCTAGTTAAATATCTTAACTTTTGCTAATATAAGTAAAGAATTTAATTTAATTTACGTTTTCATTTCACTTGTAAGATGCAACATATCGCAACTGTATTTAATCTGTACCAGTTTGGTTTTAAGTTGTTCACCCAGTATTATTTTATATGCCATTCATCTCCATCTGATCAGGTCTAATGATAAATCTGTTTTGCAGTTAGATTCATCAGTATTTTGTTTAGTTTATCAAGTTACTACTTATTTAGTTCTTTTATTTATAATAAAAAAAAAACTAAAAAATCTTGAATAGTAACTTTTATTCATAAGCCAAGAGTGAGTTGGTTGTAAAGATAATTTTGATTAATTTGTTGACATTGTATTTCATTATTAAAATCCCTTTATGTCACTTAGTACATTGACTGGCAATACAACCACTTAGGCACCGTTGCATGGCTTGAGATGAGTTTGCAGAACCTGAACAGCAGTATATTGTGCTGCTGTACAAGTAAAAGATACAAGATTCAGCCATGGCAATTCCTTTTGGTATTTATAACAGTTGCACTTTTATACATAATTAATATTTAAGTAAGTTTTATTTTAGTCTAATAGTAGTATATCACATAATTCATTTTAATTGTTGTATCTAATTTTTTCATTAAGCACTGGTATGAATGAAAACTAGAACCCTTCTTAGGTAAAATAAGGTATTAGAACAACAAAGGTTTATTAATCTAATCAAGTACCCTATAAAAATCTAGTAATTGAAGGTAAATCTTTCCCTTTAGTCAAAATGAAAACTAGTACTAACATTTTTATTAATGTGCTTTTTTATTAAATAACATGTTTATTTTTAAAATATGCATTCATTCATTTTTTATAACAATATTTTTGTAAGTGTAGATTTACATAAAGTTTAAATTAAACATGAAAACAACTAATAAATTAATTGAAATAAAAAAGATTATGATATTTTTACACAATTACACTACATGTTGAAAATTCTTTTTTTTATTCTCAAACAAGAAATAACCAAGCCACATTTTTAAAAAAAATACATCCTGGTACTCTTAAGTATTTTCTTTAACAACACATACAAAAAAGATGTTTATTCTTAACAAAAAAAAACCAAATTAATTAAATAACGTAATTTAATACTAGGGATGACTGAAATGTAATAAACAGTTCCTCATAACTCACAAATGAAAAGAGAGAGTCAAATGAAACAAATACGGCACAAAAATATATTTTATTTGGTACAAAAACTTACATCTACTTTTCCACGTAGTAACCATTTACACAATTATCCCAATGATGAACCAGTTTTCTAATTTTGTCAATGAAGAATGGGTCTTTCTTTGAACTAAAACCTCACTGCATTGTCCAGTTTATCATCTGTGGTAAAATTAATTCCATCTTTAATTATGGAAAGAAGTGAAAATTGCAGGGCGCAATCCCAAGAGCTGTGACAGTTGCACTTGATTTGTGTGGCCGAGCGTAATTGTGTTGCAGAATTATTGGCTCTGTGGTTTGTTGTGAATGTAGCAGACACATCTCTTAAGGTGTTTTATCGCCTTTATTTATTGCATACAATTTATAGTCCACCCAGTTTTTCACATATCCAGTTACCTACATGTGTTAGGAATCCCAGAACACTGTCAAGAGAATTTTTTTGCAGAGGGTTGTACTTTGAATTCTTTTTTAATTATGGCATACTATACTATTTTTCTTCTGGATAGTAATGATGGAAGTAAGTCATCAATCTGGTCACGATAACATTTTATATGCTGTTCACAATATTCATTTTCTTGTTTGTTCCTTCACGAGTTTGTACGGCACTCACTGCAAACAGATTTATAGATCAATTGTGTAATAATAAGACCTAATTGTTCTTTCAATATGCCTATCTGGGTAGCGATTAGTTGTTGTGTACCAGTTATTTTAGTTCAAATCATTCATCTCCTTTTGATGCTTCTCATCAGTCAGTCACAGAAACCGGTCAAAGCACAAAGTGCACAAAGTGCATACATTTATTAGCTTCTATTGCATAAAGTTTTATTATCCACCTACTCACAGTACCTCAATCCACAGTGTCATCATCATAAATGGCTTTTTAATGAATGTCACTTAGGGTTTACTTTTTTGCAGTTAAAAATTCAATCAATCTGCATGTCGTTTTAAATGCATTTTTAAAGCATGTATAGTTTACAACAATGGCAACTGACTGAAAATGAAGGGCTGTGGGTCAGTGAGTTTGGAATGTTAGTAATAGGGGAATAAAACGGCAAGATGGCAATCTGTCACTTTGTGCAAATTTTGTTTTCCCGTTATATTCCAGTATGCATTTCATTTCAGCCGTCCCTTTCATAACATGAAAGTTATGAAAGTAATCTTTAAAAACATATCATAAAAACTGTAAAATAAATGAAAAATTTATATTACTCCAGTGAACTTGCCAATGTGGAGGCACTGCAAGTCAATTATTTACAATTTCTGTGAATTTTCAGTACAACAGCAAGGCATTGTTACATAAATATCTATTTATTTATTTATTTTATTTATACTTTTGTACTACTCAGATTTAATTTACAATAAATTATAATATAGATTTTTTTTATATGGAAAATAAATACATACATCACAATAAGTTAATTATAATAAAAACAGACTTATTTATTTCTTACATTTGAATAGTTACATAAAGGTAAATAATTTAATATTTTTAATGTGATATTTCAAGTAAAAAAAATATCTGTAGACGTGGTTTTGAAAATGTGCACCTTGGCGCCCTGAGGAGCTGTGACTTCCCCCAGGAGCACTGTGAAATATTACACAATTTTATTTTCATTTTCAATTTAATATCATTGGATAGCGAAGCTGATGCAAACAGTTAAGTTTCTGTTTGCAGAAACCTTATAAATGATTATCATATAATGATCCAACATTAGTCTAATTGCTTTCATAGTTTTTTTAATTTTCTGGTATCTGTTTTTACATAAATAAATTATGGTTTCATATGGTTTTAATGCTGAATTAGTTTTTGGAGATTGTTTATACTGAATATTATTTTGATCAAGTGAAATGAATTTTATGAAGTATTTTTTCTTGTATCTATTTTATAAATAAATTGATTTTTACTAAACAGCTATAATCATTGTGAGAGTGAAATTGAAGAGAGAAATCATCAAATTGAAGAGAGAAAGAGTGAAATCATCAACTGTAGTAAGAGTGTGAAGAAGTATAAAAATCAAAAATATGATAACATATATTTGAATTTTGGTTTTACATCGATAGAAGTCAGTGGTGAGAAAGGCCACAGTGTATACTGTGTATGAAAGTTTTGGTACCAGAATGCATGCTACCAAGTAAAGTGAGAAGTCATTTAGAAGCCACTCTTCCCAATGAATAAATCTCATGACTACTTTAGTGGGAAGCTAAAATAGTAATAGATATGTTTTTACAAGCAGGCTCTGATCAAGCAATGCTTTGTTAGCAAGGCAAGATAGATAGAAGATATTTATTATGTTCCTGAATGATTGTACAGTGGTCAGTCTGGCTATGAGCAACAATTTAGTTTTAAACAATCAGGGTGGAAATTTAGATATTGTAACATGAGAAAGGTGTATATATATATATATATATATATATATATAAATTAAAAATTACTATATATATTGCATTATATAATATGTAGATGCTGTATTTAAAATTTACTTAATTGAAATAAAATCATTCATAGAATAATGAAAGGTCAAAAAATTAATCAAATTCGTCTTTGCTACCAACTCACTCCTAAGCTTATGAATAAAAGATTCTTAAGTAGCTATTTTATTAAAAATAAAAGAACTAAATAAGTAGTAACTTAATAAACTAAACAAAAACACTGATGTACCTAATTCCAAAACAGATTTTTCATTTAAGTGTTGATCAGATATATCACAAGATAGCACATAGAATTGGAAAATGTTAGAAGCCCCATGCAATCACAGAACTCATTCTACTGGCCGCAATAGATACGGTGAGTATTTTGATCAGTGGAGTTTAGTGGGAAGTTCAAAAGTGCCTTTCTTCAATAGCACTACTATTTTCAATGTGTTTTAAAAATGTTCATTTTGTGTGAAAATAATTTAATTTACAATTGAATACATTCAGTAATATGTTAAAATTAGGAATAGTAAAATATTACACAAGTTTTAATCAAAATGCCAACTTCATGAGATTAGAAATCTGTGATTTTTTATGAAATTATTTCTTATGTTTTACAGGTAATATACCAGTAGGGGAATATCAGGTTTATGAAATGTCACAAGTTGATGACATGTGGTTAGAAGCAGTAATGGATGAACCAGAAACTCAAAAAAATGGTATAGTGTTTTTAATAGATATGAAAGGATTATCATGGAAGTTTATGCGTTATTTTACTCCTACAAATTGTAAAATTGGCTCTCGTAAAGCAGAAGTAAGTATAATATTTATTACTTTTTCTTAAAAATTACAAAAAAAAAAAATAATTTTTGTAAATAATTATCATTAAGTAACTATGATATATAGTATTCTTTAAAATATAACAATGTGCAATTATCAGATATGAAACATCAGGCATATTCAGAATAACGTCAAGACTACAAAAAGGTACACTCAGAAAACAATAAGAAATAAATTAATTTTTTTGTCAACATGAAAAACATGCTAACAATTTTAAATTATTAAAAATTATAACAACTCCCTTTCAGGTTTGTAGAACTGTTCATTCAAATATCATTAAGAGAAAATTATTAATTTCTTTTCTTCTACCACTATGATAATTTTATAATTCATAGGAATTGCAAGTGATGAAACAACATTTACATCAGAATAAAACATTACCTTAAAAGATTCTGTAATTAAAATTAGAAAATAATAATTATAGCTTTTACAATATTACAATTATTTCAATTTCCTTCATTCCAAAATCACTTAAAACCAAATATAGTATTGTAGGTGTAACCTATTTAACAGAAATACACTTAAAATAGCAGCAAATAATAATTAATTACAGTGTAATGAATACAAACATATATATATATATATATATATAAATTTATAAAAAGTATGTATTTATGTTGATGTATACACAAGAGTGAATAAAATATATAACAGAGTGATCATAAATTATTCAGCAAATTTCAGGTGTTTTTAAAAAAATAAAGCAATGTACTTACATGTATGTTTTATTGCTGAGCAGGGCATTTCACTTTTGTCTACAATTACTAACTTCAAAGAAGTTTGCATGAACTTGTTTGTGCCGTGTAAAATGTCTAGATATTATTCAATTTCATGCCACATATTACAAAGAATATCTGGAGTTATTCCATTAATTACACCTTTGATGGTTCTTTTGAGTTCATGTTGACAACCTTCATTGCCTCTGTCTTTGACAACCTTCTTTGACATACCCCAAAAAAAGAAATTGAGTGGAGTAAAATCAGGGGATCGAGGTGGCCGAGAAACTAGTCCATCATAGCCAATCCAACATTGAGGAAATTAAATTGTTTATGTAGGTAAAACATGGATACCCCCCCCCCCCCCTCAACCACCACCGTATGGTGGTGCATCATCTTGTTGGAACTAAACGTTGGATAGCCGATGTTCAATTTGTAGAACTGCATACTCTTGTAACATGTCTAGATAACAAGCACTAGTAACTCTTGGTTCAGCAAAGAAGAATGGCCTGAACACTTCATAAGTAGTCTATGCATACCAAATGTTAATTTTCAAACTATCACGTTGTGTCAGTCGAACAGCATGAAGGTTCTTGCTACTTCGAATACAACAATTATGATGGTTAACATGGCCAGAGGCATGGAAAGTAGCTTTGTCAGAGTAGATTACCTAAAAACTTATTATCTTCATCCACATTATCGAGAATATCCTTGGAAAAATTGTAATGTTGTGGTTTATCGTCATCTTCAACTGCATACACCAACTGAATTTTGTATGCATGTAGTTTCAGGCACTTGTGTAGAACCTTTACAATTGTCGATTGCAATATTCCCAGTTCAACTCACATGAGTTGTCAATTTATCAGGATTTTTCTGAAAAGTTTCTCTTACTCGATCCACAACTTTCTCAGAGACGGAAGTTCTGCCAGCACCTTTTTTGTGTACTACACTTCTTGTATCCTTAAACTGCTGAGACCAATGTTAAATAGAGCCTTTATTAGAAGGATCACAGGTGTACTGTAAACAAAAACATCTATGAATAGTAATAACAAATCCGCTTTCATGAAACTATAGTAAGCACATTGCTTTCTCCTGCATGGTAGTCATTGCTCAACTGACAATCCCTCCTGTCGTTACAATGCGCTGGCATGTTTATTCAAGATCATCAATAATACACTAATGTTTGAAAAATATCAATGCACACTACATCGCTTTGTTCATTTTTTATTAACCCATAAAATGCGCTGAATAATTTATGTTCACTCTGTACATTACAGAATTTTCACATGTACAAATTTTATATGTCTAATATTGAAAAAGAAAATTAACTCATGAAAACAATGTTTAGTAATCACTCCCATACAATATTTCAGTTACTTTTTTACTTACATATAATGATAAAATTTTGCAAAATCATTAAATATCACTGTTGTTTATTTTTCAGACCATTCCCCTTCATCATATTCAGTTTCACATAGTTAATTCTGGTATGTTACTTAATACTATGGTATCAATAGTCTTTCCACTTCTTTCATCTGCAACAAAAGAGTGTGTAAGTGTTATTAAGTAATTATGAAAATATAGTGATTACAATAATTTTAAATGTATTTGATGATCCAGTCAATAGATTCAATGTATGACTTACATAATTACATGGGTAATTATGTACAGAGTTTAATTTAGGACATCACAATTATTTACTGTCAGCTCATGCAATTAACACAAGGATATGTAATTTTAAGTAAACAGGTTCAACAATGAAAAAAACCTTCAACAGTGTGGTTCATTCATACACCAGACAATATCGACACTGTTTTAGCTGCTCTCATAAGCTCACACTATTCTATTTGTTGTCATGTTGTTATCTTTACAGTTGGATAGTTCAAATGTTTGAGGAATACTTTTGCAGGACTTACTGCACCATCCATAGAAATTGCAGATCATCCAGGAACTCAAACCAAACCATCACATATTGCACCATCAATTATGTAAATGAATGACTGTAAAGATAAATAAGGACAATGACTTTGTTAACAAACTATGGATGCAGACAAAGTCAATTTCTCCTAATGGATTTAATAAACAAAATTTTTATTTTTGGGCACAAGAGAATCCTACACAGCTATGTCAGCACCCACTGCATAAAGTTACCATTTATTGTGATGTGTCATTGTGTGGCATAATAGGCTCTTATTTTTTTGAAACCAAAGATGACCTCACAACAACAGTCACGTCAGATCGATATTCACATGCTGATAAACTTGTGCAAAAATTACACACTTCCACAAATTATTGACAATGCATGGTTTCTCATAAAATTTATCTTAAAAATTTTGAAAATGACCTAAAAAATATTGACCAAAACACATAATAATTTAAACCTATTTTGTGCATTTTTGTTCCACTGTAAGATTAAAAAGTATCTTTTAAGTCAAATGAATATTAGCTTTCTGTCTTTTATATGGTCTAGGATCAGCAGCTGTTAATAAAAAAATTGTGGATCCATTAATCATATTATTGTCATAGCTGTTGTACCAGGATGAATACTGATGTATAAATTAAATTAATCCCAACTATAAAAAGTAAAAGTTTCATTTGCAACAATCACTTCATTTATGTAACAGATAAATGAAGTGACCATTAGCATCTGTACTTACTGTTATAATTTTACTTTTAAAATTCCTTTTTCATGGGATTTAAATTTTTTGTTTATACAATTTTAAATTAACTGAGATTTAATGTTTGCACTATTATTCATATATTATATATTAATTACACACATTGTTGTTTTTGGAGTATGATTTATTTACATCTCATGTTATTTACTATGTTCTATAGATATTTTTTCATAAATCTAATTGGAATTCATTACACCAACATATTTCTCCAGAAGCACTGCCTGAAGAGTATGGTGGTAAATTGCCGACAACAGACTATGATAAGAATATACAATATTTTATTAAAAATAATCATTCAAGGCTCACAGGTTGGTATAAAAGTTCTTAGTATGCACAGTTTATCAGTAGTCAATGATGTTATTTACAATGACTGACATATTTTGTTTTTTGAAGGAATTAGAAGAGTTGATTTTACCTGGTTTATGCTCAGCCATTAAGCTTAATACGCAACTACCTCATAGGAAACTGAGTAACCAAACTCCTTATATTAGGCCTTTCTCTTTTACCTTCTAGATCAGACTCCTTATATTAGGCCTTTCTCTTTTACCTTCTAGATCAGACTTTTCTACCAGACAATACAAAATCTATATTGGCTTTAAAATTCCAAGCATTTACAGCATAGATCTAGCACAGTTATCCTGCATTTGCTGATCATAGAATGCGCAATAAAAAGGGAGATGGAAAAAAGGGAATAATCTATCCACAAATTGAGCTCAAGGCTTTCTCCTCTGGCAGCAGAATCTATTCCTCTAACAATTCATCAGGATATAGAGTATTTTTATCCAGGATAGAAGTAGCTAATTAATTATTAACAATTTCACACTCAACAAAACATTTAATTTGCTGCATATATATATATATATATATATATACATATACAAAAAAGCTGTTTTTTTCTTCAGAAATTACTTAAGAATACATACATTCAAACAACTCAAAATAAAAATTATCAGAATTGTTTAGCATATGCTAGTATCCAAGATATGTAAATAAATAACATACTTGTTTGATCCACTCCTACCACTTCTCCACAAGTATTTCCTAGATTTGAATTAAGATAATCAGATGGTTAGCTGCTACAATTAGATGCAATCAGATTCTCATTTATGAACCTTTTTAAGTACCGTTTGAACTTGAAGAACACACAATAAATAAATACAGATGTCATGGTATATTCTGTGTTGAGTAAATTCTTTGTTCAAAATTACATTTGAGAGAATAAGATTAGTCATCCTGTGAAATAAAGAAAAGAGTTGATGACTGGCCCTCAAAGTACACATCAATAATAATCAGAAGTGATAAGTGGAAAAAGATAGCAACTATTTTTAAATGAAGTGAAAGCTAAGGTTTACACTTGGTAAATTTATTATATAGCTAGTATCAATGCCATAAAGTAATTTTTTTTGTAATTAAGTATCTTATTTGGAAAATAAAAAAGTTTATATTTTAGGTTTCTTTTAAATATTATTTTCTTGTATATATATATATATATATATATATAGAAAGAGAGAGAGAGAGCATATGAGGTCATTCAATAATTAAAGACACAAATAATTATGGATTTTAAACAGTTGAGGGTTATGGTACTTTCAGAATAGTAAATTGGTAACCCTGTGTCTGTGGTAACTTTTCATCAGCTTTTTAGTTTTATTTCCTAATGTGTACGTTGCAATGTGATGAGGGTGATGCCTATGACATGTATATGAATGGTACAGACTCAGGCTGACCATTCCTGAGATGTGTATTTAATTTTAAGTACACATTTTAACTACGCATAATTAAACCCAACCATGAATTACACTGGTATCCACTGTAAAGTATTTAAATCCATAATAAAGCAACCAAATTTTATTAGGATTTGAACCTGAGAAGTTTCGACTTCCTTTGAGCCCTGTGGACAATCAACTTTTTAAATAAAACTGATTTGTTTATAACCTCAAAATTTAATTTTATGATGGCAAGCCCTCTTGAAGTTTGCAAATTAGTTTAACAGTGTGCAGCGATCAATTTTTTGCTTTCTGAAGTTGGAAAACAGGTTAACATCTAATCTTATATTTTCAAGCAATATAAACAAAGTTATATGAACCACAGAAATTAGAACAAGCAAATAGAAAAATTTAATGACGGTCAATCTTCACTGACTGACAAGCACTGTTCTTGATGTCAAATTTATTCCAGACCTTGAAACTTGTATAAACTCTGTCATTCAAGAAGACGGATTAAGAATGAAGACGGATTCAAGAAGATGGATTACAAATGAGATTATAGCCGAAAAATTACAAGTAAGTGTTGGTGCAGGTCATAACCTTATTATATAGTGCATAGAACTGAAACAATTGTAACAGCAGGAAGATGATGTTTTTTTCACAGTGTTCTAACCTGTGATGAGACATGGAATAAACATTCATTATGAACCGGAATCAAAAAGACAGCATGGAATGGAAGCACACAAGTTCACAAGTCAAGAAAAATTTCAAGTCCAACATCAGCAGGAAAAATCATGATGACAATCTTTTGGAATGCAAAAGGCTAGGTTTGGACCAATTGTCATAGGTTTGATTTATTTTTTGTCAATGAACAATAAACAGCACATACTATGTGACATGCTTACCAACAAACTGAAGCAAGCACTGTTGAAAAATACGCTGGATCTCAGCACAAAGGCATCATTCTAACTTCACATTAACGTTCAGCCTCAAACAGCTCAGGTAACTCAAAAAAGTATCTGAAAATTGTATGGGGAAGTTCTACCTGACCGCTCATACAGTCCTGATTTCAACTGATCAGATTTCCACTTCTTTGGTCCACTCAAGTAGGTACCAAATGGTAAGAAGTTTAATAGAAATGATGAAATCAAAGAAAATGTGAAACAAATTTCAATGATTAAATAAACAATCTCAGTTCCAGACCAATTTGAGTGTAATTATTGAATGACCCTTGTATATATATATACAAGGATATATATATATATACAAGGATTATTAGTGATCTTGTGTATATATATATATATATATATATTTTTTATTTAACTTTCTTACTGACTTATCTTTAATACAAAATTGTTGAAATGTAAGAAAGTTTAGTACTGAATAGACATGGTATACTTATTTAGATGACGCAATTTGTGAATTAGTCAAGTCATTATAATTCATGCTTCTGTTTCTCTTTTCTTTTATTTAATTTGTTTTGAGAACAGATAACTGTTCAGACACTGTAAATAATAATACTATGTAAATATACATAGGGGTGTGTTTGTATCTTGTAATAAAAACTCACTTGACTACAGACATTTGTGAGGTTTTTTATACTGAATAATTTTTGTAAAAATGAGTTTACTTATAAACTTTTACTACAGTCGCTTTTCAAACAATTCATGGGTTTTTACTGTCATAAAATATCACAGAATTTTTTAAAGTTTTAACTGATGAAATATATGAGGCATATTCATACAGGGCCGTCTGCTTATATTTAAATATTAGCGGATGACCCCAGTTTCACGCATGCAGGGCCATCTAACGACTATTTACAAAGCCACTGCAGTTGTTCTGATTGAGTAGTCGTTTGCCTGCCGGTGAATGCAGATCACAATGTCCACGACGATCGTTTCTTCCGTCAATTGTGAATCAATTTTTGTGTGCAAAAAAGGATTTTCAGTTGCTGAAATTCATCGGGAATTGGGCCTAGTGTATGGACCTACAGTAATGAGTGAAGGAAAGGTTAAATAATGATGTCGAGATTTTTTAAAAATGGCGGCACAAATGTGCATGACGAGAGTGGAGTGGCAGGCCCAATATTCAGACCGACGAAATCGTTGAACAAGTGTACCGAAAACTGCGATGTGATCGGGGATTGACGATTAGTGCTCTGGCTGATGAATTTCCGCATATTGGACGCACCTCTATCTACACGATTGTCACAGAATAGCAAGGATATCACAAATTGTGTGCAAGGTGGCTACCGAAAATGCTCACCGACCAAAACAAAGAGCCAAAAATGTGCAGTGGACGATCGTTTTTGGACCGCTTTCAACAAGATGGAGATGATTTGTTTTCCCACAGTATTACGGGCGACGAGACGTGGATATCCTACACCAACACAGAATCGAAGTAACAATCAATGCAGTGGCGCCATTCAAATTCCTCAAAACCAAAAAAGTTTAAGTAATTCCGTACTCTAGTCGAAAAATGTAGGCTACCGTTTTTTGGAACAAAAAGTGGGGGTCATTTTGATTTTATTTGATAGAACGTGGAACAAAAATTAGAGCTGACATGTACTGCAAAACGCTCACCAAACTGAGACGTGCGATCCAAAATCGTCGACGCGGGAAACTGTCGTGCGGCGTAATCCTCCTTCACGACAACGCGCGTCCTCACACCGCTGCCTTAACCAACAAGAAGATTCAAGATTTTCGTTAGGAACTTATAAGTCCTGGCCGTGCACTTAGCAACTACTTCCTCTTGCGTTTGAAAAAGTGGCTTGGTGCACAACCGTTTGAAAACGACGAGGAACTTAACTAAAAATAAGTAAAAACGTTTTCTCATGAGTTAATTTTTTATTAATGACCAAACGGTCCTTACTTTATGAATATGCCTCGTATAATGTATTCATTGTATTCTGCCTGTAATTAGTGTATGTAAATTTTTTGATTATATATATATATAATATAAAATGGATGTATTTGTATATATATATACAAATTATGTATGTATATATTTATGTATTTGTATATATATACAAATTAATGTATAATTGTACAGTATGTAAACATATATTTATTTTTTGTTTCAGAACTGTTAGGATACGGCTACCACTAAAGTAAAATAAACATGAGGCTAAGAATTCTTTGTTTTAATATTTTCATTTTTGTGTACTATTACCTAAGAATTGTGTAATTTTTATAAATATTTTGTACATATAGATGTGTAATTTTTTTATTTATTACTGTTGTCAGTGTATATAGTTTTTTATTAATACATTATTTTTCATTATATATTTGTTTTAACTTGTTTTGTTTGTTATGAAAAAAATAATGTATGTATTTTGTTGTAACGCAGCTTCTCTTTCTTTCTTTCTATCCTTATTTTATGATTACGTCTATCTTCTTATTCCTGATATCACTTTACTATTAAGTGACAACAAATAAAACGTGATGAAAATTTAAATAAATTTTGTATGAGAAATCTGGTAATTCCATTTCTACCGTCCTTAATTACATGCAGCAACAGCATTATAATATTGTACAAAAGCTTGTCCTAAAAAACGATCCTCATTAAAAAAACAATCATTTAAGTGTACCCTTGCAAAATATCGAAGCCTAAATCAGAGCCTTTCAAAGTCAAAATAATTTTTTTTTCAATTTATTTCATTAGTCATATTTATTACAATTTTAAAGATTGTCTGAAGTGACTATTTTCATAATATTTTCTAAATTTGAACCAGAATGATTTAAACAACGTCAGACTTTGTCTCATAAGCTATTACCAGTTGTTGGATTCTTTTTTCATTTTGCATATTACTCAACTTTTAACATATTCCATTCTACAAAATATTTTATTTTTTCAGATATTCTTTGCTTAGTTTCCTTGCCCAAAAATTTGGAGAACTTATGAATTTAGAAAATGAAACAAAAACATCAACTAAAGATTTTTATTAACATTAGTAGAGCCAGTTCGTATTATGTCTATAACTCATACATAATGTTGATGGTTTTAAATTTGATGTACACGTTTGAGAAGAAAATGGGGAATTTTATTACAAACTAATATTCACAGTAAATGATCATTCTACAAATAATTTTAATCTATTATCTCTTAAAACGAAAAAAATCCCAGAAAGTTGAATAGAAGCAAGGGGAAAGCAATCCAGTATGAAAACAAAATAAAAACGCTCTTTTCTGAAAGTATGAATGTAAACAGGATTGATTAATTATGACAATGATCAACGTTTGTTTGTTTGTCAAACTTTGATTGAAAACTGAAAAAACAACATCATATCTATTTATTTTATTAATCAGAAAAATTCTAGAAAGGATTTTTGCATTTTTGGTTTTACAAATCAAAAACTTTTAATCCTTCTTGTCAATCATAGATGATGGGAAAATGTCCATTTTGTTGAACATTCACTTTTTGTTATACCAATTCACTGCTTCTTCTAAGCTGTTACATTTATAACCATAACCACTTCTAGTCAATTGTTTAATTTCTTTATAGAATTTCTTACTATAGAGTTTAGTATTTACAATTTTATCTAACGTTAATTAGTTATTGATCGGAAGGGCAAAAACCCACGTTAAAATATTTATGATTTTTCTAACATGATGCAATACTTTATTGTAAACTCCAATTCAAAAACTTTTAGCGGGAGCCGACAGCAATCATTCAGTTAGTTTATTGATACACTAACCCACTGGGTTGGTCTAGTGGTGAACGCGTCTTCCCAAATCAGCTGATTTGGAAGCCGAGAGTTCCAGCGTTCAAGTCCTAGTAAAGACAGTTATTTTTACACGGACTTGAATACTAGATCGTGGATACCGGTGTTCTTTGGTGGGGTTGGGTTTTCAATTAAACCACACATCTCAGGAATAGTTGAACTGAGAATGTACAAGACTACACTTCATTTACACTCATACATATCATCCTCTGAAGAATTATCTAAACGGTAGTTACCGGAGGCTAAACAGGAAAAAGAGAGAGTTTATTGATACACTATTTTATCTCCCTTTTAAATATAGGCACTACTATGGCTAATTTCAAATGATTTAAAAAAATATTTTTAATAAACTAATTGATAAATTAAAATGCAATAATGATTTTTAAAAAAATTGGCGTAAATTTTATAAATACACGCTGTAGCACTGTTCAATCCCATCAATCATTTAGGTCAAAATTAAACTGATTTTTGTAATATGAATTGTTGAAAATTTATGTAACTTGTCAATTTCTTTCACATCTCAACTACATGGAGCTTGAGTTCAGATTACGCGGAACCTTGCCCGATACTTTAGCTATGTAGTTTATATGTATATGCTTCACAATATTTTGTTGTTAGATTATGCAACATGAAAGCAATATGACTTTAAAGAAAAGTGGTATTTTAGTATTAAAAAAATTCCACAATTTATTTTTAAAATTTGTTTCTATTATCAGAAAATATATTTAATACTGTTTTACACTAGTTAGAAATGATTGTCAATAATTCCAATGTAACCTAACTTAGGAGAAATATTGAGCTGAGACTATTTTCATACACTCTATTTGAAATTTTGTTTCAGTAACATCAAAAATAATTTATTCAAGTGTAGGTGCCACAATGAATCTTGAAACCTGAACTACACTGGCTATTACGATGCTTGTTATTCAAATTGAAAACACTCAATTTAGTTATCATGCGCAGAAGCAACTGCTTTCTTGTAAATACAACATATAATTTCATGTTAGGCTGGATGGTATTATGGATTACTTTTAAATACATTCTAATTCTGCTGTTTATACTTTATAAATGATTAAGTATTTTGCCATAAAAAAATGAGACAGTATATATTTTAAATGTTATAAAAACATAGGCCTATTCTCAACAAGTATTATAATTGTCAGCAGACAAACACTAAATGATAAATTAATTAACATTAAAATTGTCTGACATATATAAACTTAGTTTTACAATCTATCGTGATTTTATTTATCATAAAAGTAAACACGAGCAAGCCAAGTATTATAACTCAGGAAGATAGTCGATCACCTTTCTTAAAATCATATGAAGAAACAATATTACTATATTGTTTGCTATGTGCTCATAGTTTCCAAATACATAGATAGATAGTTAGAAACTTGGGATTCAGCACATGACTACTTGATTATCTTGGGTTTAACTCCAAAAATACACATGAAAACTTTTGTGTTTTACTTTTACAACAACATTACAAAAATTGTTTGTTAATTTATATTGAAAGCAGCAAATTCTTCAGAAAGTTATCAATTTTTTTCTTCAGACGACCACCAATTTATTAAGGTACTGAAACTAAAAATATTCAGTTCTTACAAAATTGTCCAGATTGAAGTAAAGCACTGAAAGTTTTGTGTTTATCTATTCAACTATAGCAAGCTGTTGATATGCCTCTTCTTTTGCAGAAAACAGAAGATATTTAAGTCACTTCTGACCATTTGAAATTGAAGTAAATGAAAGTCCAGAAAGGATTTTCATTTACTAAATTAATTATTTACTATTAATTTATTAAATATTTAATTGTTAATTACTTATAAATAATATTCATTTACTATAATAATTAAACATTATTACATCCATATCTACATAATTCTATTTTGTAATTTTTATGTATTTGATTTAATTATTATTTCTCCCACATTTTGAAAGTATGTTTCAGAAAGTAGAGTACTCGCAGAATGTTATCTCATGATTTCACTCAATTTTTTTTTTTGTTAAATGAATTCTGTCATACATATATGTAGTGTATGTGTATTAGTTTTACTAGACTCTTTGAACTGTTTGTTTATTAAAATAGTATCATTTAAGTATTATTTCAATATTATAAGTAGTATCATTTAATGAAATAATAATAGTATCACATTCATGCCTTTAATATTACACAATACCATTCATTACATTATTATTTTGAACTTTAAGATTTTTTTTATTAGTTATGTAGAGAACACTACTTTTTATATTATATGTTTAGTTTATAATATTTTTGAGGATCATTTTTAACTTTTAAAGGAAGAATCGTTTGCAAATATTAACAACCCAAGCTCACACTTTAGAAAACAACCTAGCTCAGAACATGTCTTAAATTACCTGTGGTGCTAGCTCCAAACGCTTAAGTACATTATTTTCTAGCATCATGTATAACATCATGCTGATCATCAATCTTGCTGATGGGCAAGGTGTGATCAGACTCATTTTTTAAATTCTAAAGGAATTTTTACCCAGCAGAAATCCATTGACAGTAAATTGAAAAATAGAAGTAATGAACAAGGCAAATGTGTTATTCAGTGAAGGCAGTAGAAATGTACACGTTAAATCAAGATCTGGATGCTCATCTATCATCAATGAAGAATTGAAAATTATTAATCATGCACACATTAGATAAAATAGAAGATTCACAGTCAGCCGGATAAAACAGAATATTAACAATTGATTGTTTTCATGTGGCCTTACCAGATAGACATTTGTCATTCTGTTTTTTATTAAATTATCAGTGAATATTTTCAATACAAGACTAGTGTGAGATGGATCCCAAGAATGCTGACACAAAGATACAAACAAAAGAGCTGCTTCTTAGGCATATTTTTTTAATCATAAAATTCAGAAGGGATGAATTTTTGGTTGATTTCATAGTAATGGGAAATGGAATCATCACACACCTATAACCACAGTCTCTTGAATGGTGCAATTCATATTCTCCGACCAAACTAAAAATTTCAGATGCCTTCAACCATGACAGTCAACCAACAGTTTTTGAGATCAGAAAGGCAGTCTTTTGATTAATTACCTGGGTCAAGGAAAAGCCATACCAAGAGAAACCACGGAGATGGTATTACAAAACACTCAAAGGGTTATGGCGCTCTATATAAAACCAATCACCACAGATTACTAACGAAGGTATGTGTCAGCTCCTTGGTAATATCTGCTTTCATGTTGTTCAAAAAAGTTGTAAAAGTTTCAGTGAGAAGTATTAGACTATCCTCCTCAGTCTAGATGTGGCATTATCTGACTTTTATGGTTTCCTGAAATTTAAAAGAATTTTTGAGCAGAAAATGTTTGCAGACTGATGATGATGTCCAATAAACTGTCACTGTTAGTTCAAAGAACAGGTTGTAGAGTTCTTCAAGGACAGGCTCAACAAGTGCATCTCCAGATTAAAAAAGTTCTTGGATGTCAATAAGAATTATATTGACAATTAGTTTTAACATTTTTTACTGTAAACCCAAAACCAATCCATCATTAACTACGCATTAGAAATTTATTAAATCTGCACACAAATACGGTATTTTCAGTAGGTAACTAAATCAAAAAAATTAAAATTAAATTTTTCATTAACCCCGCTTAAGGTATTTTACGTACACCATAAAAATATTTCATTCTAAAAATTGTAATTTTTTCACATATTTTTTGCGATCAAACTACTTCATTCATTTTTGTATTGTTATTGAGTAACAGTCACGTACAAAGACAAATTTTTTGTTAAATAAAAAACTGGAATAATTATCATTTATATTATTCAGTTTAATTGTTGTTTCAAATAGTCTGTGTTTACTATTTCAAGACGTTGTTACATCATGTTTGTCACCGCATACTCAATTTTTGTTCTATAATACAATTTCGACCGGTTCAGATTACGGTTTTATATCAATCGGACTTAGTTTCTTTAGCTGGTCTTTAATTGTGAGAGTTATGTTATTTTAATTGTATAAGCGTGTAGGTTAAAATGGCAGCAAATAATCCTCATCCTCGGAAACAATCTAAAAAGATGATTAATGGGATGTATAATTATTTAAAAGAACTTGTGCATAGCAAACCTAAAGCTACTATTAAAGAGGTTTTAAAGCCTTACTATTAACGCAGCAAGTGACCGCAACCATGTGTACTGTATCAGTACGTACTGTACAAAATGTTTGTCATGAAGGTAATGAAAATGTATCAATTCAAGGCGAATTATGCGAAAATTCTTTAGAATCACCACGGAAAAAACTCATAAAAATTGGGTAACCGATCTGGATGATTTTAATAAATATATAGTTCGTCGTTCCATTCTAGAATTTTACGATAGAGAAGAATATCCGACGTGCAGTAAAATTGGAGACATTTTGAAAAAATAAATAAATTCTACCGCGAGTGCGTATTCCACGTGGAAAATTGTAAGACAGGGTTCCGCTTTCGTAAGTGTAATGAAGATAGAAGACATTTGATGGAGAAGTCTGACATTGTTCTTGCTCGGAAAATGTT
This sequence comes from Lycorma delicatula, assembly GCF_047948215.1. Taxonomy (NCBI): domain Eukaryota; kingdom Metazoa; phylum Arthropoda; class Insecta; order Hemiptera; family Fulgoridae; genus Lycorma; species Lycorma delicatula. Next base: position 139,068,274 of record NC_134456.1, read on the forward strand.
TAAGGAAAATGCACGAAATTAGACAAAAAAATCTGATGTTGACACCATGACTTCCTTGTACGCCTATTAAATTGCATATACACATATTTTTTTTTTTTTTTTTTTTTAAATGAAAAGTACATGAAATTTTATTTGTTATTGAATTATTATTTATTGTAATTTTTTTTACAATCAAGGTTAATAATTATTAAAAAATATATTTGATTTAAAAAAAAGTTAAAAAAGGAGATAAAGTCGGATTTTAACCGATGTGCCTTCCCCTTTCAAGATCCATATATTTCATAAATTAAAATTTTATTTGGCTATAACTCTGGAACCAATGAAAATAAGTACACTTATGATATACCGTTGAAAAGCTCTCAATGAAGAAATACATCTGGCAGAATTCAACAAGCAGTGGGGAACTTAAGATTCTGGTTGGGAAAAGATCCCGTTTAATTATGCGCCACGCTGGTTGCTATGAACTTGGTTTTATGAAACGCTGTGCTCTCATTTTCCAGTCGAAGCATCAGAGGACTTCCACCAAGAAATGAACGGTGATGTATTCCGAGAATGATTCGTAAATTTGTTACGATCTTTGGAAGATGGCATTGTAAGCGTGATGGATAACGCCAACTGTCATTCTGCGATGAAAGATAAAGCGCAAGTAAGGGAATATAAAAAAGACAGAAATTGTTTCACGGTTAGAAGATAAGAAAATACCACACCATTCCCGAATTACTGTCTGTTGTTAATGAACATAGAAATTACAGACGGTATGATCTTGATTACATTGCAACAGAAATGGGGAATGAAATCGTTCGACTACCGCTACATCACTCCCAGTATAACCCAATCGAGCTAATTTTGGCGCAGAAAAAGGTGAGGTAACAGTTAAAAAGAGTAAATTTCAAATAAATGACGTAAAAACGTTATTGGAGATGCCATTCATAAAATAGGATTGCGAGACGACCACTTACAACACGTTGAAGAGAACTTAAAAGATGACAGTGTCTAAAATACGATAGATTTATCAGGTGATAAAGACTTATAATTTAATTCAGGTGATGTGTAATTTACTTTAAGAATTTTTCAATTTTAAAGTCCACATTTAAATTTATTCTTAACATCGCCATATTTTTGAACACGTGGGAAAATTAGGGAAATAATTTATGTAAAAAAAAATGTTTCAGATGTGAGGTAGCAAATTCTTCTGCGCACCAATCTTTAATGATATAGGAATAATTTATTCTTACGTTATTACTGTAGTGTAGAGAGATGAGGAGAAACCCTACACAGTGGAGGGGGAAAGAGCGCGGGACTCACCCGCAAGATGAATCTATAATGACCTCACAAGAGATAGTCTCTCTGTTCCCCACTGAATTACAGTCCTACCTTAACAAATCCAGATCCACATAAAAGTGAAAACCAGAAAAGTAATTTTAATGGTTATTACAGTAATAGTGTCTAGTAATTAACACCTTGTACGTGGAAAAATTAATGGTACTCCCTCTTTTAGTGAAAGGTGTTTTCTTTAAAACTAATGGTCTAAATAAGTTTAATGAAAAATTACCTATAACATAATGGCATTTAAAAATTTTCAAATAAATTTTTTGGCTAATATTTTGTACTATTCACAAGTCCATATAAGTTGAGTACCACCAGAAATATTTACTTTCCCGGCGAACATTGCTAATACAGCAATACTCGCCGTATAATATTAGAATAGATATATACTAGAATAGAATAAAACTAGAATTATTCGCCATAATATACCTAAAAGGGAAAGTATGATGATCATATAAAAAATGGAGTATTGGTTTTTTTGCAAATCTTTACGTGTTAGGATCCAACTAGTTCATCTTGACTAAAAAAAAACATATGTTTCATAAAACATATGTGCATATGGATAGTACTTTTGGTCTTATATCTTAGTTTTGACCAAACTGATCTTCTTTGAAATATTTTTTATACACGGGACATTGATAATATTACTTTTTTCAAAATTCGTTAAGGAGAATGAGGGATATCGTGAAAAAAACAATTTCGATTTTCTTCAGAGGCATTTCAAAGAAAACTTTATTAAAGCAAATCTGTTATCTACAATCCATATATATATATAAACACAATGAAATTTTTTTCCAAAAAATCAACCTCCGCCACTTAAAATTGAAGTATATATTTTTTGTTCTTTCGCTCTATCTCCCTTCAGTTAAAATATTTTTCAAAAACTTTTTGAAAGTTAATACTTCATATACAGAGCTATCAAGAAATGTCTACAATTTTTTTGTTAGATTATAAACCCAGAACTTAAAATGGAGAAAACGTTTTTGAAAATGTTCTTTTTCTTATTTTTGGCCTTTATTGAAGGGGCCTTTATTAAATGGGAAGGAATTTTTTTCATTACTTTCATAAAAGTTATACTATATTTTTCAACATTTTTAAATTCTTCTAAATTAATTCTCTTTTAAATCAATTTTTTGTTAGATATCACTTCTTTATAAATAAAATTTTTCCTCACAGTAAGGAATCCCTTAGAGTCAGTAATTTTTTTATTAGAAATTTTGAAATTTTCATGCTTAAAACTTATTTTGTTAAAAAAAGGCGGAAAATTTTTTTTAGTTTTTTCGATCTAAAAACTTATAAAACTAATTTTAGTGAATATTAGCGTTATTAAAAGTCATTTTAATACGTCAAAAATGTGCAAGTACATGTAATGACTTTTTAAGGTTATTTTGTTTTACCATTTCGTAGAATTTTTTACAAATTGTAGAATTTTCTATTTTACTATTTTTTTATTGTTTCACAATAAAATTCCCGAACAAAAAGTGATTTTTTGTTCGGCGTAGCAGAGAAAGTCATATGATACTTTCCCAGCTTTTTTATTATGGTTAATATCAGACAGTGGCTTTTGAACAACTCTAATCAAAACTGATTTGTTAAACTAATCCAGATATTTCATATGATAAATACTACTGCCTATACAGTTATTTATTTAATGATAACTAAACACGGAATGTGAGATATTAAAATGTTAATTTACCTGCAAAACATCATAATTATCTTTATACATTTATAATAGTATTACTTCGTATTTTATATGAAAAGTTAACAAAGAAGTTTCAGGATTTTTTAAAATCTACATTAGCACTGAATCTATATTTTTATAAAACATGTTTAAGTTTATTCTATGGTTAATTTTAATACAATCTACTGTAAGTAATTTTTATATGATTTTATTTTTAATTTCTTTTATTTTCTATGGGAAACCTGATAGTTTATGTATGTGCAAAATATTATGAGGTATGAAATTTGTAGTATCAAATAAATAACAAGCTTGACTGGGATTTAAAGCCAAAATTTTCTAGATGAAAGACAGAGACATTACCATTACCACTGGTAGAGGATTCTTTTGTTTTTATTTTTTTTAAATATATTTTATCAAGACAAGCAACGTTAATAATATTCCTTACAAAAAATACCTTAAAAATAAAAGCGATAAGATTTATAATAAAATAACTATTATTTTTAAAATAATAATACAACTACTAATTCAAGAAATTTATTGATGAATGTTTCATAAAATGGTGACAGAAAAAACCCTAAAATCTGTAAAGCTGTTCATAAAAATATTATTTTTACAGATATTGTAATTAATTAAATCATATTTGCTAGTGTCCAAAATTAATTTAATATGCTAAACTCAGGATCGGCATCCTGTTAAATTTCTCTTATTTAACTGGTGTTAATTTCTTATTTAACTTATCGAGACTAACAGTTCGGGTGTGTGTTTTTGTGCTATTTAGTCAATTAAAAAGACTTTTCCCACCGAATGCAAAGGACGTTCTTGACTAATTCGTAGGGGAAGATTTTTTTAATTATTCTTCGAAGTTTCTCCTATTGTGTTTTAAAATAATTTTATCAAAAATGAATTTTTAATAATCGTTTATAATTATTGGGATTTCATTTTTAATAAAATAGATAAGAATTACATATTTTTTAAAAATATGCTTGAATATTGTATTATTATTACTCAAAGTGTGATTTCTGTTTTTTATGACTAATGAAGTGTAAAAATAACATGCCATTTTTCAGAGAAAAAAACTGATTGTAGTATTGAAAACTGACTGTAATTTTTTTTATTTAGTTCACTAAATTTTGGAATTCGGTCTAAAAGTTAACCTTCAGTGGAGACAAAATTGACTGAAAAGGTCCGTTTACTTTTGACGCAGACCGTAGACTGACAATCATTTATTAAAAATAATTACACACGGACTGTGAGATATTAAAATGCTATTTTTTCAGCAGGGACGAGCGGAATTATATTTTAATGCTGTTTTCAGTTCAAAGAATGATCGACCTGGCTATTCACGAAAAGTATTTAGGAAATATATCAAAGATCAATGTATCACTATAATTAGAAAATGGATACCGATTACGTTGGAAGAATTTCTGAATTGGTCAGGGCTCCTCTTTCTTACGAGTGCAATCCCTCTTTTTAATAACTTGATAACTGCAGTACAGACATATTATTTAACGTTCCAATATTTTGATTTTGAATGAGATGAGAGAACATTTTTAAACATACATCAAAGCTTCAATTTTATCGATATAAGCTGACATACTAACAAAAACTCGACCGCTATTTGACGCACTTCACAAAAAAATGGACAATAGTTACGTATCGAGGTGACGGTTATATATAGAAAAATCCATAATGTTGTTGGGAATCAGATTCATAAAAGGAAAACGATATAAAAACGTCATAAAACTGTATACCTTCTGATGCACCTTCTTGTCCACCTTGTTGGTGGACAAGGTCACTTTAATAAAGCTGTCCTTAAATTAATACGAGTAAAATTGAATTGGTGTTATTCTCTTGTATAATTATTACAACAGCGTAACCTTGTCCAACAACTTTTGAAAAGGAAGGATTTACGTCACTGGAACAGTTAAAACTAATCGTAAAAAAAATCCTGTCATCAAATCCAAACTAAATCAAAATCAAATTGCCAAAACTATATTTTTTTAATTCTCCTGCTTCCCGAAGCTGGATACGCATTAAAGCATCACATAGCTCCGAGAAGTGCCTTCGGCTCTAATCAAGAGAGCGGGTAGCCAGACCCGGCTAAGCCGTTCCCAGCCACCCCACCTCCGCAACCAGGTCTTGGTCTTTTGTGCCTGCCTCTAACAGGCGTAACCCCGAGAGGAACCCCTGCCGGGTCTCGGTCTTAATACCTCATGAGCTCGATAATCCCCGGACCTTCATCGCCGCGATCCATCCGTGAAACACGTTCCCACAGACAGATAACGACTCCAGCCAAGACTCTCTTTTTGTTTCAGTATCCCCGACAAGAACGTTGCTATCGTGTGAAAATTCTCCGCACTTGCTAACATGATCTCTACTATGGACTCTACGTCGATCACCCCCGTGTTCGCGACACACCCTCGCCTTTGAGCACTAGAATACCACGTGCTCCGATGTATCAGGATCGTGACAATAAAGGCAATTGGGATGCTCCGTCCTTCACCGGCCACACAGGTAGCTCCTAAAGACGCCATGCCTTGTCAAGAATTGTGTGAGGCAGAAGTTGGTCTCACCAAACCTCCTTTCAACCCACACCTAGTTCCGGAGTATCAGCCGATGTATCCACCTGTCGTTGGTGGACACATCTCCTCTGCATTGTCAATCGCGCATTAAAACAGCCTGTGCTTCCTCTCTTGGTTCGCCGTTATATCTTAGAATACATTGTTTGGCTAGTTGCTGCAGAGGCGGAATTCCTGCCACAACTATTATCGCCTCCGTTAGGCCTACTGTTATTACCGAAATGGTCTTGAGAGCAATACGCATCCTCACCCCCCTCGAGTATTCGTCTGTTGCGCTCCACTTCTAAGGCTCTGTCACACACAGGAACCCCATTCAATAACAGCAAGTTCACTACATGGACAAATAATCTTATTTTAGATCCCGGGAGTCCTCCAACGTTAGCGAGTAGTCTAGTGAGCTTCTTCGCCAACAGTCCAGCTTTATCTCCCGTCTCACGAACGTGGGGCGAGAATTTCCTACTGCGGTCCAACCAGACATCCAAGTACTTGGTAGTGTCCCGTGGTTGGACCGCCTCACCCTCTATGCGTATTGTTATGGGTTCCAGCATTCGTCGCCCCATCATACTGATATATGTCGTCTTTTCCTGTGCTAACCGCAGACCTCTGTCTCGCATCTACTCTTCAACAGTAGCTATTGCAGTACTAGCCGCCTCAGCAACTGCTTTTTCCGTCCTTGCTACCACAACGAGGGCGAGGTCGTCTGCATAAGCAACTGGGATCACGTCGTCCGGATAACGCAGCTTCAGAACCCTATTATACACAATGTTCCACAGCACCCAGGACTGACCTCTGAGGTAGCCCGCATGTTGGACGAAACCACAGCTCCAAACTTCCAAGTTTATAAAGGAAGTTCCTTTCATCTAAATACCTTTGGACCATTCTTCTTATGTACCCGTCTATGCCCCACTCGCCCAGCGTCGGTAAAATTGACTCCCAGCTGAGGGAGTTAAAGTTATAAGTTGTCATCGAGAATTACAAATTTAATGAAGTCTGTAAAGGTGGGAAACCTCTCATTTCATAAACCTTTCATAAACAATTAAAACAACAATTATTATTTGCCAAAAACATTTTACAATTATCAACACAATCTTGAGGTATTATGATCCAATTTAGATGTGAGAAACTGGACTAGCATAAATTCATATGTATTAAGTTGCATCGCTTTAAGCAAGTTCACATTTGAGAAAATTTCATTAAAGTATTAAGTAAGGAAATTTGGACAAAGTATCCACAGATTCTTTATTTACAGAATCTGATCTTAAAATGCGTTCAGCATTGAGAAAAACAATTTTATATTTGTCAAACAGCACCTTTAATAATTCTAGAGCAACAAGATAATTTTCATTTGTTATTGGAAGATCTTTAATAATAGCAAGAGCTTCATTCTTTAAAGAAGAATGTAGACAGTGTAATTTTTAAATGTTAGTTAAATCATCTCTATTTTGTATTAAATCAATAAATATATTAAAATAATCCTGCCATTCTAAGACATTACCTTTAAATATGGGTATATTTACAGGTTGTAATTGAGTTTGTTTAAATGATGTATTTGTACTAATTTTTTGATTAGTACTATTTATTAAATGTTGCAATTTGCATTCTGTAGTACACAAGTTTTCTTAAACTGGTTCTGATCGAATGATAAAACATCATTGTCAAAATCTAATTCAAGTTTCGATTGAATGATGTCATATTTGCCTTGTAAATCAAGAAGATTCCTTTACTTAATTTGCAAGGCATGCCTACCACCTTGTGAAGGATCAAATTTCTCAGTAAATGTGGTGCAATTCTAGTTATAGAGACCTTTAAATTAAGTCTTTGAGTTCTTGTAATTATAACTATTTTATTGTGATTGTAAATGTCATTTATATGTTTAACATTAATAACTTGTAAATATTTATGTAAGTTTATTGTATTAATAAATGTAATGAGTGAAATAAGACTTGATGAGTCCTTAGAGACTTGTAGTAGACTCTTCAAAGACTGGAATAGGACTGCCTGAATGAAGTGAGGAGCTAGCTTATCTACTGTGTACAGAGCTGCTGAACTGTCAGGAGCTGAGTGCATCCAAAAGGAGCTATGTAAACTGTACGGAGCCACTGAATAGGCAGGAGCCGCTATGAATCCGACTGAAGCCAAAGATCTTTAAATTTTAAAGTTTTAATTTAACTGAAAATTAATATATCTCATTAATAGTGAATTTTAAATAACATAAATGAAATGAAAGTCTATACAGTGCCATTATCTGTATTACAAAGAACAGATTGTTAAACGCATCTGGTAGTCTGAGAAAAGAATCCCTTTCCCTTCTGGATTCTTCTTTTCATTATTACTTTCTCTTGCTTTCTTCTTACTTGGAAGAAATCCATTACTCTGGTCTATTATACTGGTCCTGTTGTTTGTCCTATGAAGAGGTATATGCTTTTGATTTAGTATCACTCACCCATTCACCCACCAATTCTACTGAAACTTTACAGACCTTTTAACAAAGTTTCTAAAAATTTTCACAATTTTCTAAAAATTTGTGAAAATTTCAACCTTCTAGAATTTATAGAAACAAAATGGCAGCATTCAAATAAAAACATTAATTCCAAATAAACCATATTTTTATTCATTATAAAATAGCTGGTAAAAATGATTAAAAACAGATGATGTATTGTTAAACAGCTGTTCAAATTGAATAACACAAGTGAATGATTTAGTCATAACCATGAATAATTATTAACTGTTTTTAATTATTCTAATTTTAATTATCATCTACTTTTAATTGTACCAGCTATTCTGATAAAAATCCTTTCATCCTTTGTTAAAAGATCTGTAAAGTTTCAATAGAATCAGTGTGATACTAAATCAAATGCAAATATCTCTTCATGGAACATTCTGCATGTGTGTGAGTGTCTGTGTCCAGTATCGCAGTGTCCTGTTTAGAGCCCATATATTTATGGGCACTAAACAGAATCAATCTTTGCAAATCACATTATACACATAGAAGAGACATATGAAAGCATTAATTAACCACAACATACAAACTTCATGTGGCAGATAAAAGCCATAATCTTAACACACATTTGATTCTTTGTCTGTAATCTTTGCATAGAATAGAAGATTTTATTTTTCTTCAAATAAACTAATTATATTTTTTATACTTATACAAGTTTATTTTTTACATGAAAAATGTATAAATGTGTGATGTCTTTTACAGGTACAAAAAACTCTGGTAGTGATGGATTTTGATCACACAATAGTGGAAAAAAACATAATTCAATTATTAACTGATATGTTACCAAAGGATAAACTACCTGTTGAAACTAAAGAATCGTTTTTAAAAACATTCAGTTTTATACCACATACACAACTGTTCTTTAAGAAAGTTCATGAATTAAAAGTTACAGAACAAAAGATGTTACAACTAATAGAAAATCAACCACCAATAGATGAAATGGATAAAGTTCTTAGAATATTACACCATCAGAATTGTGACATTGTTATAATTTCTAATTCATATTCAGTTTTTGTGGAGAGTTGGCTTCGTTTTAGATCACTAAGACATATGGTAAATAGAATTTTTACAAATCCAGCGTGGTTTGATTCAACAGGATTGCTACATGTTAAAGGATATCATTTTCAGAGCAAGTGCCGATTGAGTCCAAGTAATCTGTGTAAGCGATCTGTAATGGAGTTTTTTCTAAAATATCAACGATTTCAAGGTATAAGCTACAATAAGATAATTTATATTGGAGATGGAAAAAATGATATGTGTGCTGCACTTTCACTAAAAGAAAATGATTTATTGTTTCCAAGAGTTGGTTTTTTGTTACATAGTATGCTATCAAATATTACAAGAAGAATAAAGCCTAAAATTTTTCCATGGACTAATGGAAGTAATATAATTAACATTTTGCAAACCAATAAATTATAAATCAACAATTTCTGTCACATGAAGTTGAAATAAGATCATTGCAACAGACAATTCATATCAAATTCCAGGGTCTCTGAGCTTTTAAAATGTGTAGTATTTATAAAATTTATGTTTGTAGATTACTAACCTATGTATTAATTAGAGGTAAATTTAGAATACAATGGTTGGTTTTCTTAAAATGCATGCTAATTTTCTCATTCTATTTATAAGTTAACAGAGCATGAATTTATTTTCATCAGTAACATTTTGGTTATCTTAAATTTTCAGTAAACTGCTAAATTATTTTTATTAAACTGAATAAAGATATTTCATAAAAATACCATAAAGTCACCTTTACCGTATTTTTTGATGCTGTTACTACCTGTAGCATTTCAATAAGTAATATAATAAGTATCAGAATCAATTTCTGCAGCAAAATGTTTGTGCTTAATATTGATCTGTAAAATAAAAATGCATTATTTTAGAACTTTGCAATAAATAAAACAATATTGCAAACTAGTTATAAAATTAACAAATGTAGAATGAATTTTTGTATTTCTTATTAAATAATAAATTCATGAGGGTTTGTCAAAGTGACTTCATCTGAAATAAAATCAAACTGTACTTTTTCACTATGAAGCATTTTAATAAAATTCATTTCATCATTATTATTTATTATGCCTACATATGTCCCATGTGAAATACAATGTATCCTGTGACTTCTTCAAAGTAATAATGAGTTCTCAGACAAATTCACTATTAGATCATGGTTGAAAATACAAATCACCTACACTGATGTACATGTAATCTTCAAAGATTTTTTGAATTGAAACAGTATAACAGGAATAGGCAATGTAGAAATATTATCCATATGTATAGAAGAGAAACAAAATTAGGGATCCTGCTTCTTGTAAGTTCTAAATCAATATTTGCAGTATTTTCCTAGTATCTGGATACTGTGCTAAATGACAAACCATCTTTCTCATTAAAATATAAGGAAAATCATGTCCAAAGTCTTAATGCTTGACTTTATTAACCATTTTTTAAAAATGCTGATAAAACTAGGATTAATTAAACATGTAAAACTAAATTAATTATAATTACATGTTCAAAGTATTTGGATCTTGCAAGAAATTATAGAAAATTTTGTCCAACTGTCAAAACTACATGTATATGTATAAATAAATAACTTGATCCACCAAGTACAGAATAAAATTAAATTGGGTAGGATGACACTTACCTTATATCATTATATATATATAAAAGAGTACTTTCCTTCTCACATCAGTTGATCCAATCTTTTAATTGTTCACATAAAATTACATATTATAAAAACACAACACTAACAGAATAAAATCTTTATAAATAAAAAATTATTAAAAATTTGGATATAAACTTTAAAATCAATTCAAATAAAAATGAAATTAAAATTATTTTGTTTTCCGTTTAATTTTAAGATTTAAAATCAATACTAAAAGTTAAAATTAAAGTTAAAGTTAGAAGTTAAAAATTCCACATATAAAAACATGTCATCAAATAATAAAAATATTAATTAAAAGTTAAAATGATAAACATGTTAAAAAAGAATGAAAAATAGACATAAAATGTTTTTTTAAATTAATGTAATATAATGTTTAACTAATAATATATTCACATTTTTTACTTCTTATCTATGCATTCTTATAGCTAAACAGTTTAGTAGTCTGAAAAGGAGTGTTGGGGGGGGGTATCTGGTTTGAAGATGATGAGATGGTGGGAAAGTTGGCTCTCCATTGCTCAGTGAATGCACGGAGTCGACAGGTTGTGGCAAGGGTTAACAAGATTTAACAAGTTTATTAGCAACTGTCCACACCACTCATGCACAGTGCAACTAATATTTGTGCTGTTTCAACCATCAGTGTGCATAATCAATTTTTTTCCCATCCTCCATGATGAAACGCTTTTTTTCGATGGGAAATGTATTTTCAGGCTGTAAAGTAAAACTTTCCATTTTCAAAATGGCTTCAAGTGGCTGTAAACATTCTGCAGATTCTTTCTATTTCATTTGTGGAGAGTTAATGATAGAAAGGCAAAAAAGAAATATAACAAGTTTGATTTGACACATGTACCTCACATATTTTGGAGTGAAAATAGAAGATCAAGATAAAACTTGGACACTACAATACATTTGGTACACATGTATTGAAGGACTTAGATGATGGTCAAAGGGTGAACAAGAAGTGTTCAGATTTGAAGTTCCAATGGTGTGGCGAGAACCACGTGAAATCACACCAATGATTGTTACTTTTGTTCGACTGGTGTTCAAGGTTTCAATTTGAAGAATAAAAAAATAATCATCTATCCAAATATGCCATCTGCTTTATGCCTGGTTCTCATGGTCTAAACATACCAGTGCTAATTCCACCAGAAAAGTTTTCTGAAATAGACAATTCCTCAAGTGATTTAAATGAAGATAATATCAAGGAGTACAAACCCAGAGATAGCTGTGCACCAGAGCTTTTTCATAGTCTGAACTAAACGATTTGGTTTGAGACTTACATCTGACCAAAGAAAATTCAGAATTGCTTGGTTTGACACTTAAAGAGAAGCACCTGCTAGCAGCTGGCACCTTATTTTTCTAGTTCAGGTACAGAGAAAAGGATTTTCTTTCATATTTTCTGGAAGAAGGAGAATTAATCTTCTGCACTGATGTACATGGACTTTTGACTCGATTTAACATTGCGTACAAAAGTACCGATTGGAGAATGTTCATAGATTTACCCAAAAGAAGCCTCAAAGTTGTTCTTCACAATGGGAATACGTATCCGCCAATACTCATTGGACATTCTGTCCATTTAAAAGAGGATTACGATAATTTGGAATTCGTTCTTGATAACATTAAATACCACAGTCATAAGTGGATTGCATATGGCAATCTCAAAATAATATTGATACTCCTAGGATAGTAACGAGGATACACAAAGTTTCCTTGTTTTTATATAAATGGGATAGCAAGATAGAGAAAATTATTGGATAAGGAAAGATTGGCCAAAAACAGTTTCATTAGAAGCTGGAACCAAAAATGTGCTTTGAAAGGGCTCTCATAGATCCAAATAAAGTTCTCCTTCCACCTCTGCATATCAAGTTAGGCTTGATGAAGCAATTTGTCAAAACCTTTCCAAAAGAAGGTAAATGTTTTAAATACATCTGTGACAAATTTCCAGTCTTATCAACCACCTAGCTAAAAGAGGGTATCTTTATTGCTCCTGACATTTGAAAACTTCAGATGGAAGTTGCTGGAAAAGAAACCTGGGGAACCTTTAAAGACATAGTAACCAGTTTCTGGTCAATAAGAAGGATTCAAACTTCAAATCAATCATTGAGAATATGTTGCTGAAGTACAAAAATTTAGGCTGTTCAATAAGCTTGAAGGTTCACCCCCCAAATTCATACGTGGACTATTTTCCTGAAAATCTGGGTGCCATTAGTGATGAGATGGATGAGAGATTTCATCAGAAATGAAAGAAATGGAAAGGAGGTATCAATGAAATGGACTTCTGCAATGATGGCAGGCTATTGCTTTTTGTTACACTGAGATGAACCCTATAGAGAACATAGAAGGAAAAGGGCAAAGAAGAACTGTCCAAAGAAACTTTGACACATGGAATATAATTGTAAGTATTTTACATAGTTTGTCATTCAGGATTGGTGAAGAAGAGGGGTGTTTCCAAAGGCATGATGTACATAAAAAAAATTAATTAAATAAATAAAAATAAATTAATTTAAAAATGCAATACAATAGAAATTAGGCTTATTTTGTGGCAATTTTCATTAGAAATTAAGGGATCAATGACAATCAGCCCTCCTCTTCAGACCACTCAACTGTTTAGCTATAAGAATGCATAATAATATAAGCCAAAAAAAGTAAATATATTATATTAATTTATTATAAAAAAAAGTTTTATATCTATTTTATTGTATCACATTTTCACAATCTTTCAACCTTTTTACAAATTTTGAAATTTGCAATTTGCAAAAAAATCCTGACGTGACAGAAAAAATGAAGGTTGTTTTCTGATTCAGTCTTTAAAAAATACACAAGAATCAATTACAAAAAACTAAAAAACACAACTATCACAAGCTTGTGTTATTTCTTTTTCTTTAAGAAGAGAGTTGGAAAGCAGTTCAGAATAAAGTTTTAACTTTAATTACAGGTACGAGCAGAGATTGCTAAAAGGATGTATGAAGTATGCTTTTATAAGTTTTTTTGCTGTTTTATGAAGCTAAGAATCTTACAGATTCATTAATTACACTGATATACAAAATGAAACTTTTTTAATGTTTCTCTAAGTGTGATACATTTCTCTGCATATTTTTTTCATACATTACAGATGTGTAAATAGAATCTTTCTATCACCCTCAGTGTAGTAGAAATGGCATATTAAAGGTCTTTAAAATTTAATATGGCTAATGTTATGGGATGTCATACACCTACGTTAAAACTTGTGAGCAGATGCTGTCCTTTTGTGGGTAGCCTCAGGTACATCTCAAATTAAAGTCAATCAGTAATCAGCTAGTATATTAACATTCCATTTGTAACGGTTTTCCAAAACTGAAATATTTTGGTAGAAACATTCATCATGTTCATCACTTACTGCCCCAAGGTTTGGTAAGAAGAAATCCTGACATGAATACAGGAAAGGTACTATTAGTGATATATTACACCTCATTGCTGAGTATGAATTTATCAGTTTATCTAGAATATCCTAGTAATTTTGTAATTTATGAACAGCCAGAAAATGTTCACAAAAACACTGAAAAAATTCTCTTTTAAAGGAGGTCCAAGGTTCTACATTGGTCAACAAAGAGTTAAACAGTTCATCTCTGATCAATTCCCTTCTTTGCAGGCCAACAAAAAATTCTCATTTAATTTTTGCTTCACTTGCTCTTGGAAATTTCTTCCACATATACAAGAATCCTTGACTGTCCTTCTTTATAGCTTTACAAATTCTTTAATTAATTTGACATGAAGGAGCAATAAAAATATCTTTTCTGGTTAAATAAGAGGCTCTTGAATAATGTTTTTTCACCAGGCGTTAAGTTCTCATGTTTCTTACACTGTTTTACTACATAATACTGATCCCTAGTTTGGCTATTCAATTTACTAATAAAACAGCATTTTGTATAACCTAACTGTATGCATAACAAAAGAGATAATACTTTTAAATCTCCTCAAGCATTACAATTATATTTTTTTAATTTACTTTTTCAATAATAATTCTCATATCATGTGTTCCTTTCATATTAGTTCCATAACAGAATGGTACCAAAGGATATTTATTACTACTGTGAAGCAGAACTGCTTTTAAACTATTCTTGGTGGCACCTTTTCACTGAAAAGGTGCCACTCCTCAGGGCTTTCCTGTTTATAAAATTTATAGATGGCTCTTTCATCTTATAACCATAAAATAGTGAGACACTTATATTAAAACTACTCAGCAGATGCTCTCCTTTTGTAAATAGCCTCAGGTAATACGTAATATTATATTTCTTTAATTATAATTTACAGACTAAAAGGGCTTCTACTTATTTTATTATGAACACAGTAAAATAATAAATTTAATGTTAGAACCATCAATTACAATTTAATTAGCTAAATCTTAACTTATCAAATTTACACTTCATATCTTTTTATTATTTTCATTTTTACAACTTTATTCAGATATATCTGCCACTACCTTTATTCTTGATTTCTAAAACTCTATTGACCACTTTGAAAATAAAATGAATGCAAATGTTTTTTAAAACAATCTTCAGGTAATTTAAATAATTTTTTTTATCTATAATTGGTAAATATTGTATTTAATGAGAAAAGCTCTCAATCACTAACACTTACATTTTCCTCATAATTAGAAGGATGAGGTTTAGTATAGTATTCCAGAGAAGGTAATACGGAAACTTAAGAAAAAATATAATTACTTTAATCAACGTACAAACTTCAATTTATGGAATCATTAGTTAGGTATCAACATAACCTAATACTTAATTCACTAGCCAACCTCATCTAATTAACATTAAATATACAAATTATTTACAGCACTTGGGAGAAATAATAAGTTTTCAAACGTTTTAGAGTTTCATTTTTTTTATCAGTGTCCATATTAAAAAATAAATAAGGTGGGACACTAACTGACAAGCACTGCATATTTTAATATTAGTTTGAGGGCTAATGGATTCCAATTATCTGAAACGTCTTACATGTTTGAAATTTTTGAACATTTTGTGTTTCCAATAAGTGGGATTGGAATACCACAACATAAAAACAGTAAAATTAATGAAATAACAAATTATATGGACCTTTGCATCTTCACCAGATACATCAGCATAAAGAAGTGTTGTTTCACAACTACTTGATGGTGTACTAAGGAAAAATATACGTGTGCGACCATCACTGAGTGTACGAAACTGTATGAAAGTTGGTACAACAGCTGATAAGAATGACAATTGTCTAAGTTCACAAACAACTGCTTTCAATTCAGTCCAAGTATTTTTCTATTTTTTGGCCCACTGTCCTCCATCACAGACTGCAAACAAAGAAATAATTTAAAAAATGTTTTTAAATGTTATGAGGATTTAAATACTTATTAGATATATTAAATAAAACTTATCACACTGTTATTTACATTTTATAACATAAACAGATTCTAAGACAAGTTAAGGCTCAATACAAGGTCTTGCCATAACAGCTGGGGTGACTAATCTACATTCTGTATTCAAAGAATTAGAATAAAAAAATAAGGCAATTGTTATATTACATTTTTAGATAAACACTAATTTTACATCTCATAGACTAAAAATATACATTCAAGTTCACGCATGTGTACATGTGCACAAACAGGCACACACACACACACACACACACACACACACACACACACATATCAGCAGAGATGGTACTGCATTCAAAAAGCACCAGGAAATGATTGAATAATACGAATTTGAATAAATGCAATATAGTGCAAGTGATGTATCAAAATGTTATAACCACTAACAGCTTTAAACAAAATACTATGACTTTGAAAGCCCTCCTCGTAGAAAAATAATCAATACTTTGTAACCATCTCATAGATATAAATCACAAATCCACCAACACTGAACAACTTTGATATTCTACACACACATCCACAAAGAACAATATTTTAACACACTTCTAATAATGTACACACTTTTCTCCCGCATCGCATTAAAAAAAAAAGGTCTAATTAAAAAAAAGTAACAACATAGGTTAATACTATGGTAAGAATAGCAGTGTAAATGCCACTGCTGAAAACTTCTAGAAGTTATAAAAGCATTCAATTTATAACTGTTTTAGTTTGTTATTCCAAAAATTAAGTTTTAAATAATTACTAACAGATTAAATTCATTAATATGTATTGTATATTTTAAAAGTCATCTAATTTGTAACCTTCCCCTCATGAACTACTTAAAAAATGTTAACTGTTATCTAACAGACAGAAAGAGATGTCACATTGATACAAGCAAGTGAACACAGATTAAATAGAGAAACAAATTTTTTAAGTTTAACACAAAAGAAAATGATTATAATACTGATTTCATCAATAACATAAAAAAATATGCAAATGAAAATACATTATAAATAAAATAAACTGTATAAGCAATTATGATCTCTGTAAAAATCACCCATAACTATAACTATACTCAGAAAATATACAATTTAAAATATTTTGTGGGAACACACATGTATTAAATAATAGTAATTGCAAAATTATTAAATATAGTTGTTAAGCGTTTCTATCGGATCGACCTCTCTGCTAACTGTTCAAGAGGGAGTGAGGGCAGTCTATATCAGTCGCGTTCCAGTTGGCGACTCGGACAGTCCAGTGCTGTTACTAAACGTATTCTAAACGTTAACTTAAACGTAAATTTAAACGACGACATGCTGTTTCTTATACTGCATATATGTTATACAATTTCAATAAACACAAGTTATAACTTATTGCGTGAATATCTATTTCACCTTGCTTCATTCTCAAACATTTTTTGGTGACCCCGACGTGAT
This sequence comes from Lycorma delicatula, assembly GCF_047948215.1. Taxonomy (NCBI): domain Eukaryota; kingdom Metazoa; phylum Arthropoda; class Insecta; order Hemiptera; family Fulgoridae; genus Lycorma; species Lycorma delicatula. The sequence goes on from NC_134456.1 coordinate 139,085,817, forward strand.
TATTTAAACGATTATATTAAACGAAGTTTTGAAACTATAATTAAGCGAATTTAATGAACAGTTCACTTTCAAGATTGTGTATTTAAACAGAAGTGTATTAAACTAGTTCGAGATTTTCCACATAATTAACTTTTTGGTCTTGAGTGCTGTGTATAAACATGTTTACATTCACCATTTACGCGAAGATAAACGTTCGACGTATGGCTATTCAAAATCGGATCTTCCAGCAACATCATCTCAGATCGCATTTTGTTTCTACACCTATGTCTTCATCTATGCTTCTAGACATTCGCAACACACAGGTAGTCAAATCTTTCTTCTACTTACGTTAGTTTGGCCAACGTGTCAGGGGTGAGAAAAATACATTTTGTATTTAAATATTAGCTGGAAAAATAATTAAAGAAAACAATTACATTATTTTAATTTTATGAACCAGAATATAAAGTAAAACAGAATTATTTAATTAATTTAAATAAGTTTTACTTACCTTTTTAAATGATGATAGCAAGATGACGACGCAAATCTAATAGCGAAAAAATAACGTGACACAGAATTACGTAACACAGCACACAGTATTCCAAAACGTGGTATGAATCCGTTAAAACTTTGGCGGGTATTTATATGCGACGGTTATCGTGACGCAAATGCCTTATCGGTTGACGACTTTCGAACTGGTAAACAAGGTTAGTGCGAGGTCATCATCTATCCGGCGGTTTTCCCCCGCCCCAACAAGCGATCACGTGCACCGTGCGTGCTTTATCAGCATTTTTTCCCGCGAAATGTTTTTTTTGGATCACGTGATCACCGCATGATAGTCACGTGATATTTTTTTGATCACGTGATCGTGACGTCAGAGGGTGATGGTGATGGGCGGGGGTGTGTGACGTCAGAGAGGGGAACGTCATTGATGACGCTTGTCCCAGAACCGGCATTTTTACACTACTAACAAAGAATGAAAAGGCATACTGTATAAAGATTAAAAAGGATTGAAGAAGAGGTGAAAACTTGAATCCTGCCAGCACTTTTTCTTAAAGAGGTGAAGGAATAAACACTTCCCATATGAATAAATATTATTTTTTACTTGACTTTCAGGGTGATTAAAAGACAAATCAGATTAAAAAGAAAGCACTCGCTGACTTACTCGTCCTTCCATTAGCTAGACATCTGAAATTTAGCACTAGTGATTTCTAAGAGGTTCTCACAAAAGTAAGCAAAAATTAATTTTGTTTGTAAATCCTTAGTAATAGTAAATTCAAGTTGCGAATTAGGTATCTATCAAGAAGGGGTGCCAAGATCTCAAGAGTCAAACTTGAAAACTCACAAGGTTATCCTTTTTTGGGAGCTACAGTTAAGAAGTAGCACACCTGCTGGAGATGATGAGAAAACCAAACCAGTTTTTCAAAACGATCATTTTTACCTCCATTCAAGAAGCAAGATTGAAATTATTAATTAAATTATTCAAATGATAACACCAACATTCTTTGAAAACATATCTCAAGATTTACTTTAAACTATTTAACAAAAGAGTTGAGCTGAAATTGTTTGGGTATTTTGCATTTCCCATATATTTTGCAATAAATCTGTCATTTTAGCCAAAATTCACATTGAAAATAACTCAAACAATATCTGAATAAAACTGTGATTTTCTTTTCAACCAACTCTAAGGGTAAGTAGAATAAATACAGATTTCCTAACCTACTGGATTTTTCTAGCATGTTGATTAGAAACTCAAAATAATTCAGCACAAATGTCAATTAAAAAATTGAATGAAAACACATTTTAGAAATCCCTTTTAATCACTGTTAACAAAGTGAGACTAAAGATTGGAGTTTTGTATTTTTTAAATTTTGTATTCCAAAAGTGCCTCAAGAAATTAGCATCTTGAATGTTTGTTGTGGGAAATTGTTGAATTTGTTGCAAGTTGAAGCATAAACTAACTGCTAATTCATCTAATTCGTTTTTAAGAAAAGAAAAATGCTCATATTGTTTCATTTGCTCTTAGCTTACGGATTCATTTTTCATTCATAACATTTACTCGCTCTACAGAAGCTGAAATTTTTTTATCTTCGGGTCCAAAAATGAGCATGCACTACAAACATTACTCACAGGTGATCTGAAGCCTACTTTGTAGTCATTCACAAATATTCACCTGAACATTGAACCCATTTTCTTTGCACTTTTTATTAGATTTCATGAAGCTTTCTAATGCTTAACGTTCAATGCAAATATAGACACTGATTTTCTATGATTATAGTGACTTTCTAAAATTTAGAAAACTAAACTTATTAAGGTATTGATGAACTCTTTAATTTTTATTTTTTTGTTATACTCAAATGGTATTTTTTCTTCCCCCTCTTTTTCCTTCAACAGCTTCTCCAGCATACACCTTTTTAACAAAATTGGACAATTAGCACTAGTGATTTCTAAGAGGTTCCTCACAAAAGTAAGCAAAAATTAATTTTGTTTGTAAATCCTTAGTAATAGTAAATTCAAGTTGTGAATTAGGTATCTATCAAGAAGGGGTGCCAAGATCTCAAGAGTCAAACTTGAAAACTCACAAGGTTATCCTTTTTTGGGAGCTACAGTTAAGAAGTAGCACACCTGCTGGAGGTGATGAGAAAACCAAACCAGTTTTTCAAAACGATCATTTTTACCTCCATTCAAGAAGCAAGATTGAAATTATTAATTAAATTATTCAAAAATTTAAATTAAATTAAATTAAATTATTATTAATTTAATTATACCTAAAAAGTTATTTTTACAAACAGAGATCTTTTCATCAGTATCAGATATAATAAAGTAAGAAGCACAAAAGTATGCTGTGAGCTCATAGTTTTGATTTGTTTTTATTTGGTTATTATATGTCAAATTATATTTTTTGCAACAATGAATGACAAGATAATAGAATATTATCGCTTTTGTCAGAAACTTTATAGAGTCTGTCTCTTAACTTTTTAACATCTCAAGGCCTAACTTTAGAACACGATAATTTTTTATTTGAATGTTTGTTTACGTGGAATGTACAAATTTGAACCTGACGGTATTGAATATCTCCTTATTTTAGACTATTTTACCAGTTACCTGCCTCTTTCTTGTTCCACAGTCATTTACCGTTTCCTCCATCACAAAATACATTTATTTTAAAACAAACTTACAAAATCACACAGATCACAATAGATTATACTGAACACCAAGAAACAAAACCAATCTTTTGTTATTTATTAGGCTGGTGTATTTTACTACTAGTGCACAGCTGAAAGTCAGCTGTGACATTTTAGGTACTTCTGAGTATTTGAAGGAAACATTTTTTTGATTGATACTTTAATTTCGTTGTGAGTTTTAAAATGAAAGAATGTATGTTTAGATTGAAAAAAGTTGTAAATTATGAATCTCTTTAATATGAAGAATGTGAATATGTACCAAACTCACTTTTTATTTTTTTGTAGTAAACACTGAATGATTTTGATCCTTGTGTGGATCAGTCAAAATTTTAATTTTTTTAAGAAGTCACAAGTCCTCGTTTGGTGTGTACACAGGATAGATGTCAGTTTCCTCCTCTAACTCTCAAATTAACCACTGATTAAATGGTTAATTAAATCCCAATCACCAAAGAACACCGGTATCCACGATCTAGTTAGTATTCAATCCGTACTGCCCAATACGTAGGTTAGGCAACTTTTTATAGCAGCTGATTAATCGATAGTTTCATCACCTGAATACTGCGATCGTTATCAATCGACTGATGTTTACGGTGTCGATGGTTATGAAAAGTGACAGAGGTGTGAGTTTTACGAAGTCAATTAGCCGTTCTTCAATTAGTTTTGAGTAATTACGGCAAAATTGAACCCAAATTAGAAAAAGTGGAAGCTTCTCCTTGGCTAAGCATTGAATTAACAATGAAGCCTACATTAGTAGCGGATGAAATGTTTCCAGAAGGTGCAGGTCCATACATGGACTTGGAAGAGGTTAGAATTTTTAAATTGCAATTCCATATTCATAATCATTTATCACTTTATAAATAATTTATTACATCTCGTTCTTAATCTTCCCCAGTGATATTAAAATATAACTTATATTTCCATGAACAGACATTGCTAATCTGTATTAAATGTAACAGTTCAAAAGTAGGTTTTTTTGTTGTTAAAAAAGTGTAAATTAAATACAAAACGTTATTGAACGAAACTTAATATGGAAGGTTTTATCTTTAAAATAATTATACTGTTTACCAATTCCAGTAACATTTTTAGGACTACAAGACAGGAGTGGAGACAGTTATATCTTTTTATAAAAGATGTGGTTAAATAGGAGAAATCTAATTAATAACAGGATGAGAAACTGTTTAAAATACTGTGTTGAATTAAGATGTTACAGAAAATTGAATTTATTTATTTTCTTAATTAATATTATGTGTTTAGATATCCAGTCTCCAGTGACAACTGGAGTTGCTGGATAAAATATTAACTATTTTTCACAGAGAAGAAAGTTGAAATAATATTATGTGAAAGCTGTGGATATACTCTTAAGATGTTTAGTCTTAACTTTAGTAACTGATAAGTATTACTAGAATTGCCCCTTCCCTAATTCAGACTATATTGCTACAGATTTTACAGTTGACTGAAGATTTTATTTTAAATATGGGTCTGCTTGGTTATGAAGGGCTCATGATGCAAATTTTTACTGGGTGTTTAAGCTGGTTAAATTAGAAAATTTTATGATAAACTTTCTGCAGATTTGAATTTGATGCCAAAATCATATAACCTGTTGTATTTTTTTTTTATATAAATTAATTTACCCAAATGAGATTTTCAATATATTTTTTTAATTTCAATATATGAGTCCAATCAAAGAGGCTAAGTATAAGTAGCCTGAACATGATAACTGGTTTACAGTAGGTTTTTTACTTTATGTACTAGGTTTGTAGTTCTTTTACAGTTTAATGTATTCACATCTTGAAAAAATGTAATAACCGTCTTGAATTTTGAGCTTATTTTTAAAGATACTAAGTTCACGTAAGAAATTGCATTTCAAAAATAAGATTTCTCTATTGACAAGAGAATATTTTGTACTTATTTTGTGTAACACTTAAGATTGACAGCATTATTTATCATACAAAAAGTGCAGTTAACAAAAAATGGCTTTGCATAATTTCTTCACCTGTCAATGTCTTTGCTCAAAGAATTACTAAAAAAGACCATTACAACTATACTAATTATCAAATAATAAATAAAATTAAGCCATTGCTGAAATTGTAAAGGTATGTTTGAATTCCACCAGGAACTGATCTTATGTTAACCAAGGGAACCATCGTCAAAATTCCAAAAAATTGTTTGTAAAAAGCTATTCAAACTTTTATTTAAACTATTCAATTTTATATTTTGTCTATTGATGCTTCCTCCCTTGAAATATTTCATTAAAATACATTCCTAGCAATATTCATAAAATAACAATTCCCACAAGATGAGGTGGACATAAGAACCACTATTTAAATTTCAGAAATGTACAAATAATTGTTTTAAACCCATTAGTTCAAATGTTCAGTGCTAAATTTTTTTGGAATAATGAATTCTTAGCTGAAAAAATAAAGACAGTCCCAAAAAGATGGTTATATTCCTTATTCCCTATTAGGGAGGGTTATTATCTTATTCTCCCATTATGTGAAATGAACAAGAAAACTTACAAAGTTGTTTCAGCCTATATTTTTATTCAAGTTGAAATTTTATTACAAAACATCAAAAGTGAAAGAGGTTTAATTTTTTTTTCTTAGTGAATAAATTTTGTAAATTTTAATAAAATTGAAATAATGGGTTTTTGTGTAAAACCATAGGATAAATAAAATAAATGCATTTCCATAAATTAGTAGACTGAAATTTAATTACATTTACTTTATACAGATAGTCTTTCCAGATAAAAACTAAACTACTTATCTGACCACAAAAAAAAAGATGAAATTGTAAAAATTTTTCTGTTTAATTGTTATTCACAGAATGAATTATCCAATTTTGATAAATGAAAAACTGAAATTAGTATGATGTAAATAACATACCGAAATGACTCAAACTATCATTACATAAAAAATGATGCAGCAAATTACAGTTAACCATCTGATTTTTGACTTGCCTTGAAATACATTTACTTATATCTATCCAGTAGTAATTTATAAAAAGCTTTATTTTAACATAATACTTGAAAAAAGTTTCTTGTTAAAAATATATATCTTCTAATAAGAAAACAGGCTGATTGTATACTATGTTGAACTCATTATGAACAAGAGCTTTAAAAAGAATCAACAGTTAATGATTATGGGTGAAGTAAAAAGAAGCGGGTTGAAAGAATTATATGATCTACCCATACAGACCATAAAATGAGACAAACGAACCTACCCAAAGAGTGCTTCAAAGCCTCTTCAGGTTGTCAGTACCCATAGTTCCTCGGGAGATCAAGATCAGAGTACTTCTATTCAGGATGGGAGCTACACATACCTGATCAATGATTTTACACTGAACAGCTTAAATATATAATGCAACAGACTTGTTTTTCTTCAAAAAAAAAAGAAGTATCTTACTAGACATTTCCTCAACAAAATCTGTATCCATCCCTAGTATGCTGTGACATTTGGAATCATTAAAATGGATTATAAACCATTAATAAAGATCCCCACTGGAGAATGAAATAGTGGGCGCTAGTATAGGTATTTATATATAATTATATATAAAACTATATAATTGTTTTGGTAAATGTTTTTTATAATTTATATTTTTCTTGAATTAATTTAATAAACAAACTTTTTTTTTTATAGGCAGGTGGTTCTTGTGGTCTGTTAATGGATCTAGCTGCGAATGATAAAGCTGTTCATGCTGATTTTTTTAATGGTATGTGTTTTATTAATGTACTTGTTTCATTTTATTATGTATTACTTCCATTAAAAATACAGTGAATATGTGTTTGCTTGGCCCATGCACAATAAAGATAACTAAAATAAATAATTACCAAAAAGAAGATAGTCATCATGTACAAATATCCTTTAATGACCTGGTAACTGATTTGAAAAGTCTGTAGTTGTAAAAATGATATTCTTGTGTAAATATTTATTTTCAATTGATAAAGGTGTTACAAATACTCGTGTATAGTTTGGTTAATACAAAAATTAGTAACTGCATATATTATATGGAGATTGGGACCTGAATCTGAGTTGAAAGGAATACTCCATAAATTGTCTTTTTATATTTACATAAATTGTTATCTTTTTTATACTTACTCATATTTTTACCTGCATTTTGCATCATTACACTGTGTTTTTTTTTGTACATTTGATAGTTATAATTTAATCTTTTTCAAGTTATGGAAAATCCTTCTTCATGAATCTGCTACATCTAATTTTTTTGCCATATGCTCTAATTGTTTTGTTTTTTCATTTCCCATCTATTCTCATAACACATGAAAAACATAATTGTTTTTGTATTAATGCAATCAAATTATGTAATGCAACATAATAATTTAAGTCATTAGGATAGTGAAAGAGATAAACCGAAGTCTTTTTGTATGCTTTTAAGTGTAGTTTGAAATGTTTTTTGCTCATTTTTCCCACGATACCATTGTGGGATGTATGTAAACAAAATTACTTCATTTTCGATAGTTTTATTTTTTCCCTAGTTGATTTTTATCCTTTTACTACGTTCTTGTTTTCTTCACTTTGTCCATTTTATTGTTGATTTATTCTGGAATTCCTTCAGTTTTCTGTCTTTGTCCTGAAAATATCTTGCTTGTGTATTTCTATATTAGATGAATGTTTATATTCCTTAAACCAATCTGTTTTTGTTTCCTACTTTCAAAAACGTAAAGGATGGTTTCTGCAATTCTATCTTCCTTTATTCTGTAGATATGAGACTGTAAAATTTTATTCTTCTTATTTTGAAGTCATTTGTAGTTTTTAAAACTTTCTGTAAAGTTCTTTGATCAAAGAAATTCAGAGTTATTGTTTACTTACTTGGGTCCTAGGATTTTCCTTTATAGTTTTCTTTCTTTCATTTATAGGTCTTCAATTAAGTTTTTTTTTACTAAAGGTTAAACATTCTGCTGTTTGACTTTGTATTCTAATGCTATTTTTATATTTAGAGCAGTTTTGAGTTTTATTTTTTAAGGATCTATTTAAAAGCTGTTAACATTTTTCTGGATCTATCCTGTACTGCTCATATCTCAGAATCATTTAGTGTAATCCATTTTCAAAGATAAATTTGTTGGTTCTTTTAATTTTCCCATATGTAGTTACAGTGTCTTCTTTGATTCTGTTCGTGAATTTTGTTTTTTCCAGCTACATCAGCCAGGATTTTGATTTGTTTAGTTGCAGTTTCTACATCTGAGAAAAGTACAATGTACAGTGTCACCTACAAAGGCTAAGTAGTCAATCTGAGTTCCTTTCATTTTTGGCCCTAGTTTGATTCCTGATTGTATTTCTAGTTCTTTAAATTTTAATTCTCTTGTTACTTTTCATAGGACAGAATTAGAAAATTGGTTAAATTCTGTCCCATTGCCTGACTGATCTTGATTTTGAAGGATCCAAAGAGGTCACCCATAAATTTTATTTCTGAAAAGATGTCTGTAAAATATTGATAAGTGTTTTATACAAAGGAGTCCAAAAAAATGCACTTGCTGTTTGCTAGTTTCCACTTCCCATGAAAAATTTGACTTGACATGACAATTTTTGACACAGAGAGGGTTATGATATATGTTCAAATTGACCACCAACAGCTTTTATATAATGCCCATAGCACCAAACTATGGCTGTTAGTGTATCTGGCATAATGCCAGCATACGACTACAATTTTTTCACATAGCTCATCGATTGTTGCTGGTTTTTGTCGATACTTGTCATTCTTGACGGTCCCCCAGAGGTAGAAGTCCAAAGATATCAAATCAGGAGACCGAGATGGGTACTCAACAGCACCTCTTCAACCCATCCACCATCTGGGTAGAGTTTTATCGAGGTAAAACCTGATATCTTGATGGTAGTGAGGCAGTCATCTTGTTGCATGTAAAATGTTTATCACCATATAGGTTTTGGATGGCAGGCAAAATCCCTGTTTGAAGCATATCAAGATACGCCTCACCAGTTACAGTATCCTCGAAGAGACCAATCAAACTGATAGACCACATCACACAGCAACCCCTGGTAAATTCACTGCCCTGTTCATATGAGCATGAGGATTTTCAGGAGCCCAGTAGACACAATTGTGGCAGTTTACAGTACTGTTAAGTTTGAATTGTGCCTCATCAGACCATACAAACTTCCCTGCAAATTGGTCATTCTTACCAGCCATGTGCTGAAACCATTCACAGTGCTTTATGCTTTGATCTGGGTCGTCATTCATCTCCTATAGCAGTCTTGGAATGTACACTTTCCACTTTGCTGGTTCACTGATTTTTGCGGTGATCGGGTGAATTGTTGCAACACCACAGCACTGGATGCTGGTTTTGTAGCTGTTCATGATATGCCGGATCTTGTGCACATCTTTAACAGTTCCATCAGCTTTGAATTTATTGCAGTTGTGGGCAATTGTTCAATATGTTAGTGGCGGTGTCTCAAACTCTCTCTGCCACTACTGTTGTACCTCGTGAATGTTCTTGTACTCCCAGTACCACTTCAGTACAGCCTTGCGTTCAACAAATGATAAGTGAACCTTGGCCATTGTTGCTACTCTTCTGTTTTCTGCTGCACTGGCTAATATGACTGGCTTGTTCCACTACTAACCACCTGTGCATGTGCAACATAAATTGCCAGCTCCACCTACGACGAAAATTGTAATACCTTACATTACACTACACATTAGATTATTTTAGTGAGTGTAGTCTTTTTATTTAGATATTATTTAATTACAAACAGTGATTACATTTTTTTAGACCCCTTTGTATATTGATATTTATTACAATTATAGTGATGTGTCATTATCAATGGTTTTGCATTTAGATTATTGTACCTAATTATACTTTGGAGAGAAAATTTGTTTTATTCTGGATCTTCATTTAATGAAGCCAGCTTGATACAATCCTAATATTTGATCTATTAGGTAGATTTCATAAGAAAACTACCTGTTGTAATGGGTACCATGATTTGACTTCTGGAAAATTTTGACATATCTTCACGTTTCACATCCCCCTGACCTCAAAACCACCATCAGTTCAAACATTTATATATACATTTATTTATATATATATTAAACTTTCTTGTGGACCTGATAATAACTGCTGTAATTTTGCATCAATCACTTTCAAACTTATACATCAAACATAACGACCCAAAATCTCGATCAAGTTCGTTAATGGGCAAAATCAGACCGGGGGGTGGAAATGGGGGGGGGGGCTTTTTTAAAAAAACAAAATATCGCTATAACTTTCTTATTAAGTAAAATATTGAACTCATTTAAAGTGCTGCTATTCTTTGGATAAGGACCTAAAATGTATTTAAGTAAATTCGTTTGATATCACCAACCATTAGCCCAGAAGGTGGAAAAAATGGGGTTTTGAAAACAAAAAAAAATCATACCTTCCTTAATGGGCACAGTATCGAATCGGTTTAAAGTGGTCTTAGCCCTTTAAACATACCTAAAACTTGTCTGTAACAATTTTTTATATGACCAACCCTTATGGCAAGGGATAACCAAAATGTTGCTGGAATTGTTAGAAGATGGGGCTTGTCATATGCTAAACATGTGAAACTCTTTCTTTTTTTTTACATGCAACCTTTGCCGAGTAAATTTTAATTTTTCTTAACTTTAAGGTAGAAATCTTTTTTATCTCCTACTTAGCACCAGTGAAATCTACCTTTGCCTTCCGGCATGCTAAAAGGGATTTTTTTTTCTTCTATTCTGTTTAGTATGGCTTTTGGTAAAATTTTATATAGGACGTATTAAAGATATTTCTCAGCAATTAATGTTTTGAGTTTTCCCTTTTTTATGAAGTGGCTGAATTAATGCCAATTTCCATTCTTTAGGAATTTTCTGAATTTTTCATATCTTTCTGAATCCTCCTCAAGATTTTTTTAGTTTTTACTGGAGTTTAATGAGTTTCATTTCCATAGGATTATTGTTTTTTAGATCTTTAATTATAATTAAAGGTCTAAAAAGGAAGCGCCTTATCAGATCTTATTATGAAACACTTAATAAGGAAGAAATCACAAAAATAATTATTTTTAATTTTTTCTTTATTAGGTAGGTGATTTTGAATCTGGAAGAGATTATTAATTAGTGGTAGTATATTAAGTTTTTTCGGTTTTTCACAGTTTAAAAGCTTTTCAAAGTAATTGGTGAGCAGTTGGCAACATTCTTTGTTTTTGAAGGTAACTTTTCCATTATCTTTTTGAAAGAGGGATTTGTTGGATTGTATCCTTTTGTTCTGTTTTTTAAAATGTAAAGTTTTTGAGAATTGTACTTTTGAGTGTATGTTTCCATTGTTTTTAGTTGATTTTGAGGAAATCTTTTTTGGATTTTGACGGTTTCTTTTTTTGGCACCGTAGTTGTATTGCTTACATGCTGAGTAATGCTATACATTGAATAAATTGTTGACAGATTACACCGCTGTCATCCTTGATTTTGCCATCGTACAGTTCAGAAGTGTGTCAGAACTGGATAATAAATAAACATAAACATAATCATTGCTAGGTTGGTACTGTTATTTGTTTACACATACCTGTTTTTATACTTGACTTATTCATTGATTATAACCTGAATCTATTGTTGTTTGTGTGACATAATATAACAATGGCAGTAAACTTCTCTGTGAACGAATTAAGAAGTATAATGGAAAAATCTTTGTGGTGGTAACAAAACAATTAGTGCAGAAATTGAAGCGAGCAGATCCAGATGGAGTTTGGATTCAAGAATGGAGAGTTTTGAGCTGCATATAGTACAGAAGCAGCTGCAATTATATTGTCAACAAATGAAGCAGATAAGCAACTGGCACCAGATGTGTAATTAAAAATATTCTGTAAATTAAACAAACTAGTACCAGCACAGCTTCAAATGCATCAATGGATTTACCACAACAGTTCATGAATATATTGCAAAATTCAATGCAGGACATACTACATTAGACCATGCAGACTATGATTGAGGAGATTCTCAGACTGTAACAGGTACAGCAGTTTTCTTCTTTGATGATGCCAGCAGCAGTCAACGGATGTTAACCTTCATTAACATCAGCATCCCTCTGTCTTTGTCACTGGATGTAGCAGTTAGTGGGTTGTTGCAGCGCCATTGAATTCATTGTCAGTGGTCATATCAGTGCCATTTTGGTGAATCATCTGTCTGTGAGTGAGATTGTGTAATTATTAGATACTTTTAAAGGTAATTCAAAAATTTTTAAAGTGGTCTCGAAAAGTACAAATGATTTTGAATACATATAAGTTAAGTGATGATATAATGTGTAGATTATTACAACTAGACTAACCTCCTGGATTAGTCTAATGGTTAAACTTGTCATTGCAAAATCAGCTGATTTTCGAAGTCAAGAGTTCTGAGATACCAGTCCTTTTAGATTGCTTTTATATGGATTTGAACTCTAGACTGAGAGTGTTCTTTGGTGGTTGGGTTTCAATTAACCACACATCTCAGGAGTGGTCAGCCTGAGTCTGTTCAAGAGTACACATTTGCCTGTATATTTACTCTTACACAACAGACTGTAAACTGTGTCTTGGCATCTCTGCAGAGTACTGTTGACATTGTGTCACTGTGCTATTACTTTGTATTTCATAAATAAATTATAACCTGTAAACTTCATGGTAAATTTTCAGAATGATTTCATCAATGGCCAGAACATTTGCATTTTTCAATTGATCTAATGTATGAGATTTGTCAAATTTTTTTTTTAAGTCTTTAAGTAGAATGGAGTTACATAAAAGATTTGAAAATCGTGTTTGGCTAAAGAATGAATAATTTTGTGATATTGGACGTGTGGTATTGTAGACAAGAGAAGAGACTGAAAAGTTCATGTTTTGACTTTTCAACTATAGAACATACAATTAAAGGTATATTGGTGATGGTTGATAGTTTTAACAAAATTCACCAAATTATATCCCACAGAAATGACTAATGCAAAGTGAAATGCATTATTATTATAACTATAAGAGTAGAAAATTTTTCACTGATGTATTTGTATAATAATCTATTTGTTAAATTATTTATTATTGTATCGAATTTCAAATGCTATACGTTTAATTAAATTCTATTATTTTTTTTTGTATTATACATCATCAGTGTAGTTCTGTTTATCATATTACTATAACTGACAATTTTTTTTTATGAAGTGGATGGAGAGGTTATTTGTAGTTATTGGTAAAATTGGTTTCCTCTGTGTTACTAAATTTAATTTTTTTTCATCCTTTTTAATATTTATGTCAAGAAAATTTGTAATATTATTATTTAATGTTGTTAACCAAGAATTATTTGTTCCTAATTTACTTATTAAATTAAAATCATATCTACGAGGTCTGTTCAGAAAATAACCAAATTTTTTTTTAATCTTTTATATTAATTTTACAGATTATTGGTCCTTGTCCCCTTCAAAGTGCTCCCCTTCCCTATTCACGCACTTTTCCCAGTGGTATTTCCGCTCTGTGAAGCAGTCCTGCATAGCTTTGCTTGAAATGGCTGTTAAGGTTCGTGACAAATTTGCTTGAATGTCATCAATATTCTCAAAACGGCATACTGTCTTCACTGATTTTAATTTCAAAAATAAGAAAAAAATCTCAAGGAGCCAGATCTGGCAAGTAGGGAGGCTGTGGGAGGACAGACAGTCATCTAATTTTTGGCACAAAACTAACGAATTGACAAAGCTGAGTGTGCACGCGCTTTTTTTTGGTGAAGGAACCTTGAGTTGTTTTGCCATAACTCTAGTCTCTTTTTGTGAATTTTTTCACGTAACCCTTGTAAAGTGCCGATAGTATGCATGGTCCATTTGTTTCAAAAGGAAACAAAAACTCTAGTCTCAATGTTGTAGATGTAACCATGTTTTTTCGTCTACCATTATGATCCTTTGCATGAATTCATCATTGGCTTGTTCAAGAAGTTGCCAACAATGTTCACTGTGTTCTCTCTGCTATTTGGTCATCAAACTAGGAATAAACTTTGCTGCAACTCAATGCATGTTCAATTTTTCAGCCAAATGTCATAGCATGATCCAATTGAGATGCTAACATCTTCTCAAAGTTCTCTGACTGTCATCGGCAATTTACACACACCAGGTTGTTGATTTTCTGAATATGGATGTCATCAGTTGAAGTTGAAGGTCCTGGTCGAGGATCATCTTCAATTGACTGACAACCAGTTTCAAATCGTGAAAACCATTTGTAACATTGCGTACAACCCAGAGCATCGTCTCCGCAAGATTGTTTCAAAAGTTGAAATGTTTCTGTGAAAGTTGCACGCAAAATTTTATGTTGTATTGTTGCTCCTGAAAATTGCTACTAACATTTAAACACATTGCACGCAAATAATAATAACTTGAAAACTAAATGCGACATCAAAAATCTAAGAACATATGGTTACAAAGAAGGTTATGCGGAACACAATGCTGCCAACTGTACATCACTAAATATTTCCATTGGTGCGTAATTAAAAATGTTTGGTTATTTTCTGAACAAACCTCTTACATATCTAATCCAAAGTTTTATGTTGTGAATATGTCTAATATTAGATAATAACTGCTTCCATGTATGGTAAAAATTTCTCTGATAAAATTTTACATAATTGCGACACCATTTGTAAACCTTCTTGTTAGTAAAATTCATTATTACACGTACAATAATTACATTGGTTGACATACTTTTTGTAAAAATAATGAAAATGCTCTTTTTGTGTTTCACTTTACTCGTTATTAAAATATCTATTCACAGAAATGCCCTACCATGTCCCATTACCTAGTACCTGTTTTGAATTATCTGGAATTGTTTCTAGGTGGCTTTACTGGGTATTCCCAGTGCATTCTATGAGCCTTTAAAGATTCATTTATGTTTCTTTAAAGTTTAGTTTGATTGTGTCTTGTATAGAGTTGATTGTCTTTCAGTGCAAAAATCCAGTGGAAAAGTTTTATGTATGTGGAAGATTTACTTTAAAGTCACAACTACATTTACATCTCAGGAAGTCAAAAAAGTTTACTTTTTATATTTTAAGTGCCAATTTGGAGATCCAGATAAACATTGGGTTCTTCATGTTTTCTCTGCGAGTTGTCACATAAATCTAGTGCAGTGGATCATGGCAAGAAACGATCTGTTGTTTGGTGTTCCTATTGTGTAAGAACACAATAGGTTTCACTTACATAGTCAGACCATGCAGCATTAATAAATTAGAGGGATATTCAAAAAGCAAATGAGCAGAATTGAGTACCCAAATTTGTCTTCAGCACTAAGGCTCATTCCTCATGGCCATGAATTACCGGTGTCAATCCTGCCTTTAAAACTTGGGCAGTCTTGAATTAGGATCTGATTAACTCCCTGAAACCACTAGTAGTGACTACATTTTTACCAATCACCAGTGAGCCTCATTTAATAACTCAAATACAATCTAAATGATTTGGTACATGACCTGGGTTTCTTAAAACAAAAAGCTGAACTTCTTGGTTCCAGACTACTACAATAGATAATAACACAAGTGTTTCACTTTACCAAAAATGGACTATAACATTTTCAAGTTTTTATAAAATGGAAGGTTCATTATGTGTCTGTTATGATTTAATGAATGAACTTAATATGGAACATATACCATAAAAGCAGTCTTAACTTCATAATGGAAACGAAAAACCATCAATTCCTTTAGCTTATTCAGTGACAGTGAAAGAAATCTATACCATGGCTATTGTACTAAATATATCATAATGAATATATTTGTACCAAATGAAGTTAAATATGAATAGTAACATACTTGAGGGGGGGGGGGGTTACAAAGTATTGTTTGTTATGCCTATGGGATAGTCTGGCAACACAAAAACATTTCAATAAGAAACACTGGCCTCATAGAACTTCTTTTGAACAAGGTACTTTAAATATAAAGTATGCTCTCCTCATTGATTTAAAAAAGGTGCTTCTGCCACCTCTCAATATTAAGTTTTGACTAATGAAAAACTTTGTTAAAGCTATGAACAAAGAAGGTAATGATTTCAAGTACCTAAAAAAAAATATTTTACCAGTTGTGATACAAAACTAAAAGAAGGCATTTTTAATAACCTCAAATAAGGAAAATTTTAAGTGATCCCCTTTTAAAAGAAAAACTAAATGACAAAGAATTGGCAGCTTGGACCTGTTTTGTAAGTGTATTTAAGGGAATTCTGGGTAATAAGAAGGATAAGAACTATAAACCCTCATAAATGAACTCTTTAAAGCCTGAGAATTACTAGGACTTCGCATACTCTTAAAAATCCATTTTTTGCACTCCCATTTGAATCTTTTCTGGAAAATTTGGATGCAGTAAATGAAGAACGAGGAGATTTCATCAGGACAATGGAAACACAATACAGGAACAATGAGAGATCCATCTATGATGGGCGACTACTGCTAATATACAATTGCAAAAATATGTCGTATTTTATTCAAATCCTGCATTGTTACAGTAATTTGTTAAGTATTTTGCATATCACTTTTGAATTTAGGGCTACAAAATACTTTAAACACAGCTATTTTCATCAACATAAAAAAAAGGTTTAAATTTGTTGTCTATTGTATTGTATTGTATTAAGGTTATATTGTTATATTTGATTAAAATTGTTTACATTATTTTCATGTAATAATTTTTTTATAATACTTAAATCCCTTTTAGTGGAATTTATGTTTACATCATATGAAACCAATACATTGTTATCTAATTTTTTTTATAGCTTTAATACTATTTTTGATGTGTGTGTGTTAATAAGTTTGATGTTATTTTTAAAGAAGGCATTTGTAAATTTTCTAAAAAAAATTTTATGTAATTGATAACTGGTCTGAAGGTAAAAGACCTGAAAATTTAGGTCATAATGGATTGTTAATATATTTTTTTAATTCTATTAATTTTTTATGATTATTCAATGTTTTAATAACTTCTGCATTTAGTGTTAAATCATTCATTTTTACAATTATTTTTTTTAAATGAGAAATCTTTTATATTGTATTGATTTTCATGTATAATAATTGGAACATTCACTTATCAACTTTTATTATCATAGGATTATTTTCTTTAATTTTAGTTTTAAAAATTTTTGAATTTATTATTTAAGTTATTTTTTATTCTATTCTGTTTACTGTAAATGTTTATTATGTTACTGAAAAGGCTGTTATATATTAATTTTTTTTTATTTGTAATTTTTAAAAGGTAAAAAAATAATTTGAAAAGGATAAAGAAAAATTAAAATTAGGGGTATACAGAAAATCAAGTTTACCGGTAACTATAAATAACTTTCTCCATCCATCCACTCCATCAAAAAACGACCACTTACAATAATATGATAAACAGAGCTTAATAATACACTGAGAGAATATTAAAAATGCATTAAATTGTGGCATTTGAAAATGGATACAGTAAAAAAAAATCATTAATAATTTTAACAAAAAAATTAATACCCAAATAAAACTGTAAAAAAGCACCAAAAAGTAATAAGAAATTAAAAAACTACTAATAATGAATCTAATAAAAACATTTATGGTAAACAAGTGTATGTAGAATTAATTGTGGATATATAGATTGTAATTAAGAGCATCTTTCTTTTTTAAATTCTTAAGTTTTAATACATCTGATAAAGCAAGCATACTGCAAAAGCGCTAATGTAATCATTTTTTAAAGAAAATTAAGCAGCAAGTGATTTTTACTTTATTATTGATGATAATGTATTATGCCATATAAGTTATCTCATATTTTATTTATTTTTTTTTGCAGATTTTGATGACCTTTTTGATGATGATGACCTTCAGTGACATACATTGAGAGAAATTTATTTATAGAAATCTTATTTGATTAAAAATGTTCCTTCAGTTTTTCATTTCATCAACAATGAGAAATTGTGTTAAAATTTATTTGTACACGCACGTTTCTTTTCTTTTTTTAATAAAATTATAATTTATTCTTGTTCTTAACTTTTTAACTGTAAATTTGTTGGTGCTTTTTTTGCTTGCATACTGATTTTTTATATTTTTTTGAAAATTTGTTATTTAAAAAAATTAAAAGTAATCATCTCAGGCATATTCAGTTGCAGCAATGATTTAAATATCACTGTGACATTCTGTATATTTTAATTATTTATAAAAAAGATTTAATTTGAACAATAATTCTACTAACATTGAGAGTTCAGTAAACAGAATTTTCTTCCAAAAGAATTTTAGTATGAGAATCTGTGTTTTTAAAAATATGAAAATGTGGGTACAGATGAAATGCAGTAATTCATATAATAATAAAAGTTACTAAGTAAAATGATTTTATAATCATACTTTTAAGAGTTAAGAGTTCCGGAAGACAGGATCTACCTCCTGGCTGGTTTACTTGGACTTACCATACAGCTTACCAGATCATTTACTTGCAACAAGTCAACACATGTGTCTCTGCACTGATTATGGTATTTTCTTTTAAACTGAATGCACAGATAGATTTTTCTCTTTAATAATTTCCATCATTAAAAAGCTGATTGACCAAACTTCAATAAAAAAATATTATCAGAGTTCCATGCAATTATTATTTTATTAAGGAATTAAATTATTTTATATTAATACAAATATATATATATATATATATGAAGGATCTTTCAGAGTATAAAACTAAACAAAATTACCAACCGACTTCTATGCACCAACTGAATATCTATATTCAATAAATGAAGAAAAAATATTAAAATAATAATAAAAATATTTAGTGCAAAAGAAGTCAGTATTAATATGTGCAAATAAAAGTGTCTTGCAAATAAAAGTATTGCAAATATGTGCAATAATCTTGTTTAGCTTTATACTACGAAAGATCCTTCATGGATGTGATTGTGCATTCTTGTTTCTGTAAAACTACAAACCTAAGTGAATATTACTAAGTATTTTATTAGTTTAGTAAATAATACGTGATTATTGAAACAGAGTGCAAGACTTATTATAATGTGCTAAATATACTATTTATATTATTTTTTTTTTAAACATACAATCATAATTTCAAATGTCTTCTCGAATGATAAACAAATCTTATATACAGATGATTTTGTATATTTTCAGTTGTACTATCAGTTTAATTTCATATGATTAGGTTCTGAAGATTTGTAAACGCATTGCCTGTTGAGTGTTAAACAAAGAGATCACTCTTAAAATGATTGGCTTTGTAGTTACTGAGCTTTAGAATAAAAATTCAATGATTTATTATTTCATAGCAGTGGATAAGGACATAATCCATAACAATCAAAAAACTATGTAATTTTTGAAATTTGAAAATTAAAATGCCAAAATGTAATCATTATTAAAACTGGTAAAACAAAATTAAAGAAAATAAAAATTTGGTTTTCCTAGAAGTTCATCTCAATTAAATAAACTCTATAATAACAGACAGTGCAGAACATTTTGCATCCATATTACACTTGATAAAGCAATTGCTTTTTTGGATTGAAAACCCTTACTGCTGTATTTTTGAAAAACTACAGGTTTTGAACTACAAATAAAACCATCAGGAAGATTTCAAAGCAGTCCATTTTGAATTTCCCAGATCTAAAGCACAAATATACGTCTTCTTCAGGATTGTCCTGATTAAATGATATGATTACACACCGATCTTAAAATTCCATCCATATAAAATTTAGTTCAGGAATTTAATGAGCGTTAATAGAAACTAGCTAAGCATTTTATGAAGATATCCTTCAACATTTTTATGCAAGTGCTGTTCTGCATGAGTTTCATAGAGATATCCTTCAAAACTTTCATCCAAATAATGTTCTAAATAATGTGAGTGATAAAGCTCACTTTCATTTGTCTGGCTTTATACATAAGCTGAATTTCGATTACTGGGCCAAAAATAACCATCAACAGCTTGTGAAGATCTTTATATAGTCAAGTCACCAATTAAGATAAATTTTGGTAATTATAGCCTTACGTTTTTAAAGAGTGAGGTCTAATGGTAACAATAAACTCTGGTTGGTATGCTGAGATGCTACAGAACCTTTTGTTATAGAAGTTCATCAAACGTGAAAATCCAGATGTATGGTTTCATCACAGTAGCCTTACTGTGATGAAACCATACACAAACTGCTCACATGTGAGCAAGACTGAACAATGTAAACTGTGAAAGACATGTGACTCTTATATACTGGTGTTGCCTGCAAATACCACAATTCTTTTACTGGAGCTGTCTAATAACTTTGGTCTACAAACATCATCCAAGAACTATTGATGAACTGAAGCTTACTGAAGTAATACTACCAGATCTACAAATATATAAAGCTTCAGAGATTTGTAATAAATGTATATCAATGAAGCCCACAATCTGGATGAAAAAATCTTCAAAACTAAATGAAAAACCTGTATCCCATACATTTAAAAGTTATTTAGTAAAACAGCAATTGTGTCTTTTTTTTTAACCTTTACAATTTAGGTTTTCTGGTATATCTGTAGCTATATATATCTTAATACTAATTTTGAATTCAACTTTTACAGAACTTGAAGATTTATGAAAGATATGCTTATTCTTCAAGGATTATTAATACATTATTTTTCGCTTAATACTTTTAGTAATTCATTAAATCATTCTTTGAATAGATTGTGATCAGATTTTTCAAACATGTAAATTTAATTAAATCAGATTTTTCACAACTTGTAAATTAATCTGGTGTTGACAACACTGATGTGGAAGTAGTCTGTACAAACTTCTATTTTCACTAGTAAGGAGTAAATTTTTTGAATATTCTATAATATTATTAATTAATCATTTAATTATATTTTATATTACACGTTGAAAGTTCACACTGTCAAAATTGAATGTTTATTACAATTTATAAATTGTAATATATATAAATTTATAATTTATAATTGTAATATATAAATTACAATTTATAAATTACATATTTATTAGATTTTATATTTTTTTTTTTAGATAAGCATTGTTTATGGTAAATGTTATTCTTACTGAAAAAAAATAGATTGATGAAAAGTGAAATATATAAATGTGGGAAATAAATAAATTATTAACAGAAACATTTTATTTGTCAGGCACTTAATCAGCATTGTAAAAACATAGTAATTGAGCAGAATTAAAATAAAACAAACTGATAATGTAATTTAAGAACCTACTTCTTAACCAATAGGATTATTAGCTCCTCGTAATGTAAGATAACCAGAAATAATATCACTAGGTAAACTTCGAACAGTAGAAAATTCATCTGCCATAGCATAAAGAAGTTTAGTCTGAGGATCAGTGTACTTGGCTGGCAGCCCAGATATATCTGAATATTTCTTTGGAGGTTTAAATGAAGGAGGAGCATTTATTGAAGAATAGTGAACATGGTCTTGAGGCCACGGTAATGCGCGCTCTTGAGCAATGATCTGTTTCAATGAACGCCAAGCTTTTTTCTTATTATTTGATTTACTAGTATGTTGGAATTGTGGATCCTTAAAAATTAGTTTCTTCTCTTCTTTAACAACTTCTTCATCAGGTGGTACAGGGCTAGACACAGTTGAACTCACAACACTATTTCCATCATCTCCTTCATTAACCTGAACTGTATTTGCTTTCCTCTTTACCATTTCGGTTTACCTACCCTCAAACAGAAAAAAACTCCTGTATTATAATGTTTTTTTACACAAGTTCAAAATAGAAGGAAGCTTAAAAATTTGAGTACACATCGTTAATAAAAAATAAATGAAAAAATATACAGACTCAATTCTATACTCTGTTCTTGGGATCTTTTCCGTCAAGTGGCCGGCAGCATTTGCATTTTCCTATTACTATTCTTATTTTCTCAATTATTTTTTATAATTCTTTTATGGATGTTTATTTCTATAAAGTGAACATTGATTATTATTATATAGTGTGTTTATTATGAAAGAAAGTTAAAAATACAAATTTGTAAAAAAAAATAATTCAAATAAGCAATAACACAATAAATAATCAAATACTGAATCGTTATTGTTTTTATAATAATCTGGAGCCACCAAGTCGTGGCTATCAAGACAGTCACTGCAGTGTTACCAGCAATATGCAACAATGATGTCATTCCAGCTTATACCTAGGCGCATTTACATTATTCTAACAAACACAAATGCTCTTAACAGAAAAGGTCCTGTTCCTGACCTTCAGTGTCAGAAAAAAATGTGTGCTTGGCAAAAATAATATTTTTATTTTACAATTTTATAAAACAATAATGTACAGTTATTATTTAGATAGTAATGTGTACAGATTGGTTAAAAGTGTTTTATTTTGTTGAATAATAAACTTTTCTGCTTTATTTTACGTTTTCTGAGTACAAACAACTGTGCAAATCATTTGGATAAATCATGTTTAAGACTGTATTTTGGCGAAGCAAAGTCAGATTATGCAAGTAGGTCTACAATCATCTCTAAAGAATGCTCTTAATATAAAACGATTGCACTTCCACCAACTCAGCAATTCTCAGATCACATCGTGAAACAAACTTTTACAATTAAGGTTGAATGCAACATAAACACTTAAACCATAACAAATAGTGTGCTTTATTCTCAAACAATAAGTACAATTAAAATGCTGCAACAAAAGAGAAAATAACAATGTTACAGAATTATAACATCAAACAACTGAAACTAAAATGAAATATTTACTCAACACATAAGGGGCATGACCTAAAGGGCATCTACCATAGTAGTAGACAGTTTACTGAAAACCACATACACCTACCCACCAAAAATAAAGTAGTCAGTCTAAACAACAAATAAGAATTAATGTAATACTCATTTATATTAAATTTTAATTATTACTAAATACAGTTAGCCTTAATAATGAACTTAAAACCATTCGCCAAAGTAAGAGACAAGCAAAACTTTACTCTGTTCACTCTTAATGACAAAAGTAATACCTGTAAGCAATCAAACCATGCTTATTTACTCTATCTGTAGCATGCACAATCCATAAATATAGTACTTTATTGGAATTTCACAGCCATAAAAAAAATAAAAACTTTTTTTTAATCAATGAAAAATAGCATGTACTTGAATAATTAAGTTAGAGAAATAATAGTAACAAAAAAAAATTATATTAATTACGTTTGAATATTTATTATAAACCTTACCTTAACACAACCAACTGTTTTAAACAAAGAGCTAATTCTGATTTCAGCTGATAATATGGACTACGTTATTAATGTAACAAAAGTAACCTTTGGCTGGACTTAGCCAATATGGAGCACAAACTCTGTTAAGTTCTTTGTAAGCTAGCTTAACATGGTTCCCACAGGCAGGAAACGCCACGAAAAGTAAACTTAGGTCAGGAAAAGTAAAAAAATTTCACATAATTCCATTTTTGTAATAAAACTTAATAATACACTTAATAATTAAAAAAGTATTTGTAAAAGTTATGGTAATGCCAAAATATATTCGATACAATTTCCCAGCATTGGGAAG
This sequence comes from Lycorma delicatula, assembly GCF_047948215.1. Taxonomy (NCBI): domain Eukaryota; kingdom Metazoa; phylum Arthropoda; class Insecta; order Hemiptera; family Fulgoridae; genus Lycorma; species Lycorma delicatula. Next base: position 139,109,374 of record NC_134456.1, read on the forward strand.
TGGTGACACCCCATTGCCCAGCACATTGCAATTATGTACATCAAGCAGCCATTAACATTAACTGTTCTTACATTCCCTAATTATTTTTTTTACATTAAAGGAGGAATATTCAAAATTGCCGTTAATTTTTTCACTGATGAAATTTTAACAAAAAGTTACCATTGAAAAATTTAAAGGTTGTTAACAGTTTTCTTGGAATTTCTCTCATTTTTTCTTTGTATTTTAGGTAAATAATTGCTTTTAAATGACATCTAAAAAGACTATGTTTAATGATCAGAGGTTAGATATAAGCTTACACCCAGAATTCAGTTTGTTAAGAAGTAAAGATTGCGTATCATGCTTTTTGTGATGTGTGTAAAATACATTTTGGACTGGCCAAAACAGGCCGAAAGGCAGTGACTTCACACAATAAATAAATGCAGCATAATGAAATAATTAAGATAAGGAATTCTCAGCCTTTAAAAAACGTTTTTTAACATTTCAGCAGCAAATGATACATTTAAATTCAAGACTTCCTTTACACAAAATGACTTCTTTTTGTTACAAAGACTATGTTTCTAAGGTGGAGATTATGTGGGCTCTCAATGTTATAAAAGTTCATGTGAAGATATGTTACAACTTTTAAAATTATATTTCCTGATTGCACAGTGTCAAAATTCCAGCTCAAAGCTACTAAATATTCTTATGTCATCAATCATGGCCTTGCATCGTACTTTGATGGTATTCCGTAAAATCAGCTGCATTCTTGTGTTAATTATGTGGTAAGGTTTGTTTTTGATGCATTAAATAAAATTTTACAAGGGGGTCAAATGGATTTATTTGTACAATTTTTTGATACTGAAGTATGAGCAAGGTGTTATAACAGTTTGGTAAAGTTCATTGTTCAACATCTCAATGGTTTCATAGAAGGTGGTCTCCCCCTCTAGATAAAAATAAAATATTACTAATATCTATGGATGGACTAAATGTAAATTTAAGCTTTCTAAAAATGTTCAATGATCAGCTGATAGAGGAATGCCCTGAACAAAAGGATTTGGAAAATATTGGTGTTTGTGGTTTACATGTTGTAAATGGAGTCATGAAAACAGGGACTGAATCAGTCAAATGGAATATTCGTACCTTTTTAAGAGATCTTTACTTCTTGTTTAATGATAGCCCAGTGTGGTGTGTTGAATTTACCACAATCACAGGAAATAATAAATTTCCTTAAAATACTGCATGAATAGATGGTTAGGTAATGTGAAATGCTTAAAACAAGCTTTGCTAATTTTGGATGATGTAAAGAAATTTGATGAAGCAAAGAAACGTAAATCTAAGCCTTATACCATTGTTGGCTAAGCACTGTAAAGACAAATTCCTAAAAATATTTTGCAGGGTAAATGGCAGTAGTATAACATTATGAGTCAGGAAAAACAAATCTTAACATTTTGTGGGAAATATAAATCTTAAATAAAATTAATTAAATATAAATCTTAAATTTTTGTGGGATTGTGAGTGCTTAAGCACTCACAATCCATAAATAATTTTTTCTTTCATATTTACATAATTAAATAAAATTTTCCAGTAGGTATTAACTGACCATAGTTTACATAGTATTAACCGATTACACAGTTTCCCAAATCAGATTCATCTAATTTCCTGCAGATCTTACATTGCCCCAAAAATAAATAACTTTCTCTACTGTTGTACATATAATTATGCTCTTCCCTATGCAGTCTGTAATTTAGATCCAATAGACCACAACCCTTGTTTTAAAATATCTACAATTTTTATTATAAAACTATTAAACTTAACTTCACCTATAGTATAAATTATCAAACAGCATCCCTACAAGCACAGTGAACCCATTTTGCTCTAATATCCACCGCAATCTTTATAAACAAAGAATCCTCCCCCCCCACAAAAAAAGGTTAAACAGTTACATTCAGCCTTCCACTGTATAAATTTTTAACTCTGAAATTTTCCATTTGCTAACCTTAAAATTTCAAATATGTAATTAATGTGGCTTTTCAGAGTATCCAGCAGAATCAATATAACTCCACTCTCTATGTATAATGTATTATTAGGTATGCTACAACAGAAAACCCTTTAACAAAAAAAAAAATACCTCTGAAAATTTTAAAACAAAATTTCAATTCCATATAAAATTGCTGCCTTGATGGTATTGAAGACAAAACTGATGACGTTTAGTTTTCACGTCACAATATTTATAATTATATACAACTTCAATTCGATTTTAACCAACTACTTTTCATTAATATATTCCCAAGAAAAACCATAACACTGACATAACCTCAAAATTATTTATTTTTCATTAAAGAATAAGCAAATACACAATAATACCGTAAAACCGACATGGTTATTTGGATGCTATTTTAGACAAAGCACTAAAGGATTAATAATCTCAAATGTATAACATTTTTACAAATGAAAAACTAACTCAATTTTGGGTAATGTCGTTTAAAAATTCTTTACCACATTATTATTAACATTTTTACTTACATAATTTCCAATCTTTATCTGTACAACCCTCAAAAAACAACTATAAAGATTAAGGAATAAATTCATAGATTTTTAAACGTGAATTACAGCGAAAATAACATCTATTGAAACACTGTACACCAAACAGACAATTATTGCGTGAAAAATATAACACAAGCCTTCTAAATACCGTACATATGTTTCGAATTAATTTTATTAACTAAATCTTCATAAGTAGTTTAGGAATACTAAATTATTAATGTTAATTTAACACCTAGCATAACTAGTTAATAAATTACACCTGGCGCCTGTCTTTATTATTCTCTGAAGAAGCTTATCTCATCTGAAAAAAGATGACTGTTTAATGACGAATATTTATAAAAATCTTCAATTATGTATTTAGTTTATTAATAACTTGTGTAAAATATTAATAACTCAACCAACTATAACTATGTTTTTAAAAAAACATAGGTTATTTTTTTCCTAAGATAAACTACATAACTTTCCTCTCTCTCCGGAGCATGTAACTTATTGAATTTGGTTCTTTATAAAACTCTAATGTGTACATTACTTCCTTGTACTTCTTTTAAATTACATACACACATTTTTAAAAGTACATAAAAATCTTATTTCACTACTACCTTCTGATTTTTTCATTTTTTATTGTTATTATTGTACGTTATTATTATAACTTATTATAAAGAGCGTTTCATAATGTTCTTAGGAGTTACGAAAATTCAGTACAAAGAAAGTATTTCACTTACCTAAATGAAAGTTGTACGAGGTGATGCAGGGACTCAAAAGTTTTTGTTAAAATCTACTTATAAAGAGTTTTGTTAAACTTATTATAAAGAGCGTTTCATAATGTTCTTAGGAGTTACGAAAATTCAGTACAAAGAAAGTATTTCACTTACCTAAATGAAAGTTGTACGAGGTGATGCAGGGACTCAAAAGTTTTTGTTAAAATCTATAAATTAAATGTTCAATATGTGCTGCTCTGGTGACACGGCACACATCAACACGAAAGTCTAACTCTTGCCAAACTCGTTTTTACATGTCATTTTGGATGGAATTGATTGCATTAATTATGCGATCCTTTAGCTCAGCGATATCGTGCGGCATTGATGGGATAAACACCTTATCCTTCACGTATCCATAGAGAAAGAAATCACATGGCGTGAGGTCTGGTGATCTTGGTGGCCACAGCATAATGTATTGGTCTTCTTCAGACGCACATCCTATACAGCGCCGAGGTAATGTTATGTTAAGGTACTGTCGAACCTCTTTATGAAAATGGGCAGGACAACCATCTTGCTGGAAAATGAAATCGTTGAGTAGTTGAGGTATAAGCCATAATTGTAACTTATCCAGGTATATCATGCCGGTTACTGTCGTTTCCATAAAAAAGAATGGCCCATACACTGCCTCACGAGAGATCGCACAAAAAACGTTTAATTTCGGAGAATCCCGAATGTGTTCCACATAAGCGTGTGGGTTTTCAGTTCCCCAAACTCGCACGTTATGACGGTTTACTTTGCCGCTATTACGCAAGATAATTTTCATCGCTGAAAATTATCCTGTTTAAAAAACGTTCAACTAACAACATCTTTAACTGTAACTGTAAACAAAAATTAAGCCTACGTGTTTTATCTCCATCAGAAAGACGATGGATTAATTGAAGATGGTTTGGTTTGCATAATAAACGTTTACGGAGAACTCTCCACACTGTTTTCATAATTCCTAATTCTCTGCTTGCAGCCGCAGTCGATTTTGTTGGGCTGCGAATGAAACTTACATGCTTCTGAGGTTGATGGACGACTAGTTGATTTTCGCTTGCACAAGCAACCAGTTTCACTGAATTGTTTATACCATGCACGAATTGAATTGTCACTTAGTTGCTGCTTATGAAATTTCAACAGAAACGCAGGTTGCACAGAAATTACTGGCTTTGACAAGTGAAATGCTAACACACAAAACGACTTCTCGTTTCCCGTGGCAATTTCTCTACTGTCGACGCCTAGCAAACAAATGGTTACTAACTGCCTAGTATATATGAAAAAAGCTATTTTAAGTACTTTTTCGTACAGTACTTGTTTTATTCATATGAGTGAAATAGTTTTTTGTTAATGAATTTTCGAAACTCCCAAGAACATTATGAAACGCTCTGTATAATTATTGTAAGTTATTGTTATTATTCTATTGATACTATTTTTGTTTTATTATTATTATTTATTGTAATTTTTTTACAATCAGAAGTTAATAATTATTAATAAATTAATATATTTAAATTAAAAAAAGGAAATGAAGTCGCATTCGAACCGATGTGCGTTCCCCTTGTAAAATAAAAACATTTCATTAACAAAAATTCTATTTGTTTGTAACTCAGGAATCAATGAATATAAGTAACACTTATGATATATCACTGACAATCTCTTATTACTGTATTACACAATTACTGTATATTACACAATTACACAATATTACTGTATTACTTATTACACAATTAAGGCTTATTACTGTAGTTAGGAAAAAGTCCAAAATCCAATTTTTTAATAAAACAGGGAGCAATTACATGGAAAAGTTTTTGAAAAAAACCTGTTTGGTGACTTCAGGAAATGAGCTCATAATAGTTTAAATGTACTGTTTAGAAATTTATTTTGTTCGTAATTACCTGATTGGTTTTGTGCACTTTTCCATTTCTCTGCTTCTGTGTAAAACTTTAATCTTAAAATATTTCGTCCATTCTAATCAACTATTGGTTTTGTCTATTGTAATCCTTGTTTTAATTTAAATTTTCACATTCTACAGTTTATTCTAGTAGTAAATTAACTAATACTTAATAACCTAAGATGTAGACACCCTATAAAATTCTTTTTACAAGGCTACTCTTTAATATTGATCTTGCTGCAAAATTTATAGTTTAATTGGATACTTTCACACATCAGGGAATGGATAAGAATCTCTTTAAGGAAGTTTGAATCTGCTCTAATTTAAGGAAACAGATTTATGGTACCATATATTTAAAAATCATAAATTGGTCACATGCTGCTCTCTTGTCATTGATAAATAATCTCCACTCAAAGTCAAAAGTGCCCCTCTATGAGTAGACTTTTTTGTTCTTCCATCAACAGCTATTAAATAATAATTATTGTCAATAACTAAAACTAGCTTTACAAAAACTATACGATAATTGTAACTAGCTTTACAAAGAGAAATAGTTCAAGGCAAGGACTGAGGTACCACTGAATAAAGTTGGGTTATCTTAATACATGCATAAATTACTTGATAAAAGTGCACAAAAAAAAATTTTCTTTAGTATATTTTTACTTTCATGTTTGTACAATGAACCAAGATGATTTCAGTTTTTTATACATCATTAATGCAAAGTTAATAATTGGAAAATTAGTGGAACGCCCACCTTAAAAACTCTTTCTTATTAACATAAAACTGAAGTTAGTTCAATATCTTCAAGAGCTCTTTTGACAAACACTGAAGATAAGCAAGTCAATTGTATGAAAGGATCATGCAAGACTATGGGAAAGCCTTGATTAGAATGTAATCACAAAACATTAATTTTATAAAAATAAAACAGAAGAAAAGTGAAATGCCGATTATCTGGATACATGGAAAATTAAAAAAAGTTTATTACATAGATCATTCTAATGTTTAGATATCCCATTTATAAAATGTCAAAAGTGTAAAAAAAAAACAATTTATTTTAACAAAAACAGAGTAATACATGACAAAAAATCCAATGAGTAGAAATTTGCTAATAAAAGAACTGCAAAAAAGGCTGATAACAAACCCAGTAAAAATAAAATATATTGAATAAAATAAAAATATGTTGAAAATACAATAAAAATATATTGAAGCAAAGCTTTATTTTATCAAATAAAGCAAATATATATATATTAATTCTTTTAAACAGCCTAGTAGTTGATGAAATATTCCAGGTAGTTGAAAATCTGCAAATCAGTGTTGTACTGTAGTTAAAGAGTTATTTTGGAATAAATAATACAATTGTTTTTATTACCATGGAATAATTACATGAAATAAGTGATGTAACTATGTGAAAATGATGAAAATAAAACTAGTACAGAAAAAAGTAATTTTGAAGATGTAAATACAATTTTTGAGTTTGGTAAATTTAATCAATTTAATTTAATCAATTATTTAAGTAAAATTAATCAGTATAGAAACAGAAAATTTTGGGTTATGCGATTATAATTATTTTTATTGTAATTGTAAATATATTCATATATAAAACATTATGCAAATTTATTGTATTAATAACTGTAATATCATGTAATGAGACTAGTTGAGTCCTTAAGACTTGTAATAGACTCGTAGAAGATTGGATGAGGACTGAATAGGACTGAATGGAATGAAATGCAAGGATATCAGAGATCCTACTTATTGCAGTAATGGATTTTCATCCTTTGCTGCTGGATGATTCTACTGTACTGATGGGTTATAAATAGAAGATGGTGTTTCATTTTGTGAAATTTGGACTGTGTTCCGATCCAATGGAGGGTTTTAACAGTAGAGACCTGGCGGAACGATGTGCTAATGATCTTGTCTTCTGCAGTGCATTCCCTTTCTGCCCAGAATGGGCTGAAATCCTTTGTTTAAGGGGTCATCCTCTCATAAGGAGAGGGCGCTGGAGGCGATTTTGGGGCCTGTACTTTGTTACATTTAATTGTAATTTTAAAAATGTGTTTTGGTTTGGTAGTTCTGGGACGTTGCGTCCCAGAGCTATCCCGGTCAGTGGGAAAGTGGGGTTGGGATGGTTGGTAAGTAATTTAAACTCATTGAATGAAGTGGGGAGCTTACTGTGTACGGAACCGCTGAATCGTCAGGAGCCGAGTGAAATGTAAAGAGCCGACTGATTTCGACAGGAGCCGAGTGCATGTGTTAACTGTACCGAGCTGCTGAATCATCAGGAGCCCAATGTGAATCCGACCGAAGCCGATTTTCTCAAACACAAAAATATACACCGTTAAATATTTTCTTCCTGCACTACTTAATATTATAACTAAATGATAGAACTTTTTTAACATAAAACAAATACGAAATCATCCAGAAATAATAGGAGATAAACAATGTTTTTATGTATACGTAACACAAATCATATAATAAAAAATTCGTCGAATTTTCTCAAATTTATTGATTGAAAATGCAAAAACACTTGCCGGTCCGATTTCATTGTTTTAAGAACGAATTTGAACGAAACTTGAATATTTTACGCTTAAAATTATTTATCGTTTTACGCAAACGCATTACGATCTGAACAATAAGTTCAACTTTGTCCGTTACGGCGAAAAAATTGTATAAAAAACAATAATCATATTCTGATTTAAATAAAAATATCACTTAATGAACACATCAACTGTTCCTTTATATTTAATGTTTCCTTGATATTTTGAAAAAACAGTGACGAAATCATTTATAATGTCACCTTCATTCTAAAGTATAACAATCAGTACTGCCTCTATTTGTGTATTAATTAGGTTGGAAAGAATTAACTTATTGAATAAAAAAAATTATTAAAACTTTTTTCAATATGTTTTAATAATAAAACATATTCAACCCACAATCTTTTGACTTTGAGTGGAGATTATTTATCAATGACATGAGAGCAGCAAATGACCAATTTATGATTTTTAAATATATGGTACCATAAATCTGTTTTCCTTAAATTAGAGCAGATTCAAACTTCCTTAAAGAGATTCTTATCCATTCCCTGATGTGTGGAAGTATCCAATTAAACTATAAATTTTTCAGCAAGATCAATATTAAAGAGTAGCCTTGTAAAAAGAATTTTATAGGGTGTCTACATCTTAGGTTATTAAGTATTAGTTAATTTACTAGAATAAACTGTAGAATGTGAAAATTTAAATAAAAACAAGGATTACAATAGACAAAACCGATAGTTGATTAGAATGGACGAAATATTTTAAGATTAAAGTTTTACACAGAAGCAGAGAAATGGAAAAGTGCACAAAACCAATCAGGTAATTACGAACAAAATAAATTTCTAAACAGTACATTTAAACTATTATGAGCTCATTTCCTGAAGTCACCAAACAGGTTTTTTTCAAAAACTGTTTTATATTTAAAAATTAATTAACACTGATTTTTTTGCTTTCAGGAATATTCATGGTTCATTTAGTCCTGTTAATCATGTAACTTAATCTATGAAATGAATATTTAATTTTTTTTTGTACATTTTTAAAATAATATTTCACACATTGGATCCACTATTTTTGTATTAACTACAAGTTATTATAATTGTATGTTTTAGTATTCATGAAGTAATGGAAATACTTTAGTAATAGAAATATTTTTCTTTAACTGCTTTGACTTCTATTTCCAATTACAGTTATAGCTACATGTATAGTTTATAGCTATAATTATTATAAATAATCAAAGTAAAAAATCAGAATTCATCACTAGTAAGATATCAATGTTTGTTGAAGGGTCAGCTCTAGTATTTGTCAGGAAGGATTCAGAAACCACAGGAGAGCCCACAAAAACATTAATTCTATACAAATAAGTAGTTTCAGTACAAATAAATACACAATATTAATTTGGAGCAACCACATAATATAATTAATACATTGACAATTTTATGAGTACAATTTTAAAGGTAAAATATAACAATTTTATTCTTAAATAACATTACACACAAACAGAAAATTTTACTATATGTAATTATTTTAAAAAACTCAACAAATTATTGTAATGTATTTGTGAAAAGGAAATAGTTTAATCTTGAATGAATTGGTTGGTTACAGAACATTTTTTCATGTGCATTTTTGATTTTTTGAAATATAAATCAAATATAAATTTCATTTTTTTAAATTTTGTTCTATAACTTTATTGCTGTTTATGAAGGAAAAGATGAATTTTTAATTAGTTTTACAAAAGATTGTCTTCAAGAATATTTAGAAAGAAAAATGTTTAAAAGAAAAATTATTCTTGGTAAATTTTAGAGTGAGGTTGGACTGTATGTTTGTAGGTTGTGAATGAAGACAACGCCTTGTTGCTTGTTGAATAATGGTTTAATGAATTGTCGTCTTGACAGTTAATGAAATGAATTGTAACATAGCGTATAACTTGACATATAAAAATAAAAAATATAAAATTAAATTAAAACATTAAATTTAATGTTCATCCGAACAAAGAATGGAGTCCATCTGAACTAAGAGTATGACATGACCCCCTTGGATCAGATTCAAGCGCTGAATGCTAGTATGAATGGAAATCTCTGGTGAGCGCTAGCACCCACTAGATTGCAGCACCTGACGGCTCAACATGAAACGGAACAATTCTCATAAGTGCTTTTTGAATATACTAACTAAATTTTAGCCTTTAAGAGGTTAAGAAGTCAAAGCAGTTAAATAATTTTAATTTCCAATCACTTAGCAGAATTATCTGAGCATTGCATCCTCATACTAATTACACTGATAAACATAATTTTTGTTTCCTAACATGCGATACATGATTTTAATCTCTTTTTGATGCTGAAAACGAATATGAACTAAAAATCTTTCTATCCCCCACCATTTTTGAAAAATTTTAAAGTTTTAATTAAAGGATTTTTTCATTTTTCAACGTATAGTTAGCATTTTAAGCTCCTGTAATGTATTATGTTAGTTAATTTTTTATTGTTTATGATTTGTAATCTATAAAAAAACAATACTAGACAAAGAATTAAGTTATATCGTAGTTACATATTATGACATATCTAATACTGAAGAGTGAGCCTTCATGGACAAGAATCAAGTTTGTGCGGGTCAAAACGTGTAGCTGAAAACACAGATGTGTTGTTTGCACACAGATGTGTTGTTTGCATTAAGCACTGGATTTAGGAATGAATTAATTTTGTTCAGTCCTAAAGTTTAACAGTGCAGTGTCACAATGCCTCAATTGTGGATGTGGATACCTTTTGTAATGTATGTGGTGGTTTACCATAAAATCAAATAGAATGCACTCATATAGTATGCACTAATTGTTCTGTATATTTAAGAGGATGTCTGAAAGATACACGAAAGGCTTTGCCATTTGGTGTACCTATGGTTTGGCGTGAACCAAAGGATCACGTAACCGATTGTTTCGTTTAGCAAGTGTATCTGGAATTTCTAAAAAATCTAAGCTTACTGTTAAATATCTTTCATTGCAATCTGCAATAAAGCTTGTACCTCACAGTGAAATTATTCCAGTTCCTGAGCCACCAGTGAATGTATGTTTCCAAAGCAGCGATGAAGAATCAGGCAGTACTGAAGAAGACAATGATTTTGATTTTGAATTAGCTTTGAATAAGCCACATCTTTTATCACAAGGTGAATTAAATGACTTGGTTAGCAATTTAAATTTATCAAAAATCAAGCTGAACTGTTTGGAATTTACTTAAAAAAATACAAAAATTGACCATAGGCTTTAATTTCATTTCGAAACCAGCATTTCAAACTAATTCATCATTTTGCTATTTCCTTCATTCAAATTCAAAAAACATAGTTGAATTTCATTCAGTTTCTTTTTAGCTACTAATAAGGCCTTGGGGAAAAATATACTCAAAAGAAATGTAAGAAATATTCCCTTCAAAGGGCAATTGTCATTTCAAATTGTACCTGATGTAACACCTTAAGGCTAACCTTGTAAAAGTTAGTGAAAATAAAGTCTTACTGATGCTGTTTAATTACCAAACATTCATAAACTGTAAAAAAAATAAGTATATATGTATGTTAGAAAATTTTAGTCTAATATCTAAAGGGCAGGCTTCAGGAGTGAATTAATTTTGGTTTCAGACAGTCCACAATTCAGTTTTTCCTTTATTTGCAAACTGGTTTGGTTACCAAAGTACTCCTTGCAACGGATTAAACAGTATGATAATTTTTGCAGCAAAAAATGTATGGTCAAATTATGATGCTGCTGATCAATTATGTTAAGTAGGGCCCAAATATGAGAAAATGAAATGATGGAAGTAGTATAATTGAGAAATTAATTCCAAAAGTTATCTTGAGCAAAGTAAACTAATCTTTATTACATATGTAGGATTTCATACATAGCTTGTGCTTAGCATGTTAGATATGGCCTTTGAAGTATTTAATTAACAAAAGAAAAAGAACATATAATCAAATAATCAGATTACTTTTATTTTTTTACAGGTTTTTTCAAATGCCTATTATTTTTTTTATTTGACAAAAGTTTCTATTTAACAATTAATGTTCCAGTTCTTCTTATACTATTCTATATTCATTTACTCCTGATGTTTTGTAAGGACTCAGCTGCTCTTTCCTAAAACAAAATATTCCATTTCATTATAAATTTTATTTGTTTATAAATTCATTCAACCAAAAATCATTGCCAATCAACTTACAGATGTTTTAAGACAATAGGTCTTGTCACAAATCCAGTTAAGAAATTGTTACTTTTAACTGAATGTGCATATCACTTTACTTAGGCAAACTAATGGGGTTCAATTAACAGTACTCTAAGGAATGGTTGGCGAGAGACTAGTTTTTTTTGCAACCAAAGTGGCAACACTAAAGTTACATATGGTTATATGAAAAAGTGATTTATATTAGGTATTAATATTTTTAGTCAATTGTTGAGTGATACTAATTATAAGCAACATTGTGTAATCAAGTTTATTGCTGAGCTCTGTGAGAATGCTACTGAAACTTTATGAAAATTGAAAAGGTCGTATGGAGATGAAGCTCTGTCACGAGTCCAAGTTTTTAGGTGGTTTAAAGCATTTTCAAATGGCCAGGAATCAATTGCGGATGATCCATGCTCTGGAAGACCATTAACATCAAAAAGTTTGTGCAAAATTGGTCCCAAAAAACCTTTTCTTGAACAAAAAAAAAAAAATAGGGTGGAAGTGTGCTCCGATCTAGGGCGAATTGAAACTGACCCTGATTTCCTGACCCTGAAATGTTATAACTGGTTATGAATCTTGAATATTTGAGTACGACCCACAAACAAAATGCCAGAACAAGGAATGGCACACTGCAAACTCACCACGTCCCAAAAAAGCAAAAATGAACAAATCAAAAACCATGTTAATTTGTTCCTTCGATAATAATGGCATTATCCATAAGGAGTTTTTGCCTACAGGATAGATTGTAAATATGTTTACTGAGAAATTTTTGAAAGACCACAGAATAGAATTGCCTACATGAAACTAGCCATCAAAGACAACTGGATGCTGCATCATGACATAGAACCTCGCCACACTGCAATCTCAATTAATGAGCTTTTGGCAAGAAAAAATATTCCTGCACCATATTCACCTGACTTGAGTCCCTGCAACTTTTTCCTGTTCACAACTTTAAAAAAACACCTCAAAGGATACCATTTTGGAACAGTAGAAAACAAAAAAAAATGTCACCTACCATCTGAAGGATATTCTGGTTTCTGAGTTCAGCACTGCTATGAAGAGTGGGAAAACCATTTGAGTGTTCCATGTGTTCCCAAGGGAACTATTTTAAAGTCCATGGATTCAAAATAAAAAGTTTTTCTGAACCAGTCTCATTACTTTATTTACAGACCCCCAAAACTACAAAATCTTTAATATATTAATAAAAAATTGGAACAGTAAATAAAAAGAACTTATTGAGTGGTATTGTCAAATGCAAGATTGTCAGAAAAAATATAATTTTCATAACGAGGTCCTGATTCAACAGATACCTATGAGCAAGGGTGATGCAAAGTGTTGTTACTCAATTTGAGTATCAATAAATGCAATTACCTAATAAACTACCTACTTTTCTCAGAATAGATAGTAATTCTACTATCTCTAAATATCAGAGGAGTAAAAATTATTTATTATAATACAAGGATGTGTGTCTAATACTTCTGAATGGAATAAAAAAAGGTTTCTCAAATGGATATTGGTAATTTATTAAATTGCTTAACTCTTGCTGTTTAGGCTCACATTTTTTTGTGTTCACAGCAACAGAAATATATCTTTAATGAATCTATAAAATACTTAAATACATAAATATAAGGAAATGAGCAAGCCCTGACCAGTTAGTACTACAATAATTAACATTGTATCTTAACAGGAGTTCAGATTACTTAATGAACACAACTAATTGAGATTACCCTTAAGTAACAGAACTAATATTCAACACTAATATAAACATCTTTTGGAAAACCAGGACATCACCTAATTCCATCCAGTTACCTCAAATGACACTGCTAAAACTCAATTTTTGTTTTCTTAACATGTGTTATATGAAACCAATATTTTTTTTATGTTGAAAAACATACTGCTCCTTCCTATCAAACTGGGATTAATACAAATTTTTTTTAAACTTTGAAGGAAGACAGTCAAGAATTTTGATATATAAGGCAGAAATTCCAAAAGGATGTGAAGTAAAAATTAAAGAAGGTATTTTTGTTATCCCATAAATAAGAAAATTGGTCAAAGATGAAATGCTTGCACAGCATTTAAAGAAACTTTTGAAAATTTACTTGGTGCCCATAATTCATGAAATTACCATAATAAACTGACAAATTCTTACACAATTATGGGATGCAATATGTACATATCCTATATTTACTGCATTCACATCTGGATTTCTTTTTGTCAAACCTTGGGACAGTAAGTGATAAAGATGGTGAATGTTTTCACCAATATACTCGTATTTCAGTGTTAAAAAACATTTTATCCTGCATTCATATCTGGATTTCTTCCTGCCAAACCTTGGGACAGTAAGTGATCAACATGGTGAATGTTTCCACCAATATATATCAGTGTTGAAAAACTTTTACAAAGAAAAATGGAGTGTTAATATGCTAGCTGATTTCTGTTTGACTCGGAGAGCATCGACTAGGAAGTTGCAATGTAAATAACCCATAACATTAGTTATATTAACATTTTTGACCCGTTTCTATTAAACTGAATTCTATACTTATACCTCCACAATAACGTGTTGATCTAAAATGCTAATTTAGAATTAACGTTTCAATATTATCTAGAAAACAAAAATTATCTGCAGATGAATGATAATTGAATTTGAAGTAGACGTAATATTTACATTTTAATATATATGTTTGCGATATACTAAATAGATGCGACTTTCTTTTTGTATTACACTGGAAAAACAGTTAAATAGTGCAAAGTTTTCAAAATCTAAACACTCAATTTCAAAATGTAATACTCTCACTGTTGGATATGATATCCATCAGACTCCAATCCAGCTAAAAATACTAATGATTGATACTATGGATAAAAGAGAGTCACTACCATTTTTACCCATAGTAGTGTATATTTTCTTACCATTCGGTTTTGTTCAACACCATCCACTTTAGTTATAAATTTTAATACATCTGTCTCTTTCACAATTTAAATTAATATTTTTCTTGGAGTTTGATCTTCACTAGTACTAATAATTTCCACATAACTTTTTTCTATTACAACTTTACTGCTATCAATTGCAGTATATAAATTTAAATCAATATGTCTAATTACTGTACAGATTAAGGGCATTAAAAACAAAGTATTGATAAAATAGGTTTTAAAAAGAATCAGAACAATTAAGATTAATAAAATAAAGAAAATACATTGAAAATCATACCATCACTACTGCCACTGGCTGGTGTTGACATTGAACTTAACCTTGGAATTGATGTAGGCTAATGGCTAGTAAATTTTGGCTTTTATTTAGTAATGCATTTACAACAATATTCCCTTTATTTATCTGATAGCTTTATTTATCACCTGATAGCTTTAATTCTGAAATGATTAATTTGTATAAGGTAATATTTAAGGTAATATTTGTATAAGGTAATATATATAACTGTATAAGGTAATATTTAACCAGAATTTTGAATAAATGTATTAAAACTTATCAAATATTAAATGACTAGCTTTCAAAACTTTGTTTTGAAGAGTCTTTAATATTTAACAATTTTTAATGTTGTCACATTTCATCATTCTGTTTATATTGGTTTTTATAAGCTTTCACATCATTGTAAAATTTTTTGCTCATTCCCCTACATTGGTCTGTGGTAATAAATATTTTTAAAATTATTTATTTAAATCCTTATATTTTTCAAAATTGCCAATATTAAATATATTTTAATTTTTCTTTTACTTTGTTAAACATCTTTGCTTTAACAATTAAAATTAAAAGATATCAAACAAGTAATTTTATATTTAATAAAAAAAAATTTAAATCAACATTACAATCTATTATGATTTTTTTTTTTAGAAAAAACTGAAGCTGGTTAACTGAACATTTGGCTGATATTTTGTAACACAATGGTGTAATGGCAAAAGAATTTGTAATGTTATGGATTCATTATGTTTATATCAATAAAGGTACAAATACATTGCTCTATTTGTATAAATGACTGAAATGCAAAAATTAATTCCCAGTGTTTTTTTTTAGATGCCACATAAGATTGAAAAATAAGCAAAAAAATATATTGTATGGAATTCTGAAACAACTCAGAATTCAAGGATTAATATTTGTACCCAGAAGATTCTGATCACATTTTTTAGTGGCTTTCAGCTTGGAGAACTATCAGAAATTTCAGGGACTATATATAGTAAGAAAGATGTTGGTACATCTGGGTAATCTGGTAATGATCAGCTAAGTTCTGGAATAAGTACAAGTTGTGGGTGTGAATATTGTCATGATTAAATAGCCTACATGCACAGTTTTCATAATCTTCTCTTTTGTGATAAAAAGGTTATCACAAAGACAACAGAGAAATACTTTATTTATTATTATTATTATTTGGATGATAAAAAAAATAAATTTTCATAAAAATTATTAAAAAAATTATAAAAAGTATATAATAAGAATATTAATAAGATTTATTTATTATTATTATTTATTTCTGGTAATTCTCCAAGCTTTAAGCTACTTAAGAATTGTGATTCAAAAGCCAAGAATAAATGCAAAATGTAAAGTAACACCCGAGTGCAACTTTGAAAAGACTTCAGGTTTTTCTTCAAGGTTTTTTCACCAGTTCAAGGTACATGTTTGAAACATTTTTCAATCCATCAATTATTATCTTTCCACTTTATTACCATTCCTTAACATCCGTTTCATTTCATATGAATGTCTATTAAATCAGCTAGCTACATGTTTGCTTTCCTAGCATACCCACTGCATTATTATTATCAGTTTCAAACTCTGTTTGAATCATTTTGACATTTACTAAAAATGTAAATACACTGATAATTTTACACTAAAACATAATCTATTTCAATGAAGACAAAGTCCATATGAATTACTGAAATCTTTAATGATAAAATATAATTTCTTTTGTGCCCCATTGAAAACTGATTAATGTGTTTTGAATATACAGCCTCTTTGTACTTTGAATATAACTGCCAAACTTTAGCATGCAATAAAAAGGGCAATAAACACTGAAAATTAAAATAAAGACAAACTCTGAAAACTGAAAAATTTACTTTATTGACATCAGATATTATGGCACCAGTTTTTTACTTTCACATCACGATTAACTAAATCTCATCACTTAATTTGTCAATGGGTTTTAATTTTTTCATCACACTAAAAAAATTTTATAGGAAAAAATCAATCAGCTTTATTACAAGTATGATTATGTAAAAATTTCCTCAATAGGGACACTTTTATTATTTAAAATGGAGGAAATTTACATTTTGCATTAAAATTTGATACCATTGTAAATTAAAAATAAAACAAATTATTTACTAATAATATTAAATATAATAGAAGAAATAATAACAGTGTGCTTACCACTGTCTTGCTGTAATCCTTTAGGTATGTTGATATGAACCTTTAACCTAACAATCTTTTTCATAAATCAGCTGGAGATAAATTTTCAATGATAAAGATAGAAATTTGTTTCATACATCTGAAATAGAAATATGTTTACTTAATATAGCTATAATTGTGTACCTTAATTCTTAAAATAATTCAGCGATAATTCAGCTTAAAGTGTTCAGCGATTCAGGTGAAAGAAAAATAATTTTTCTTTAGATTTAAAAAATAAAATGTTAATTTAGTCATATGGAAATGATGTTAAATATTGAATAATTAATTGCAATGTGCTCTGTGAAAAAGAATGTCAGTTTTAAAACAATTTCTTTATATTAAAAAATATTTATTATCGCCAATAAAAAAATTATATGTGGTAATAGAAAGGCTTTACTTTTGCTTCAGAATTCTATAAGTTTTGGTCTAGTGTACTACCTCCAAACCTCTCAATTGTCAAATGCAATCATTTTTCCATAATTATTTTTTATAAATAATTATATTTCACTGTTCTCAAATGCAATATGCTAGGTTATTTACTGTACAGGTTTATTTAGTTATTTGCTAGGCTTATTTATTATACAGGCCATGTAAATAATAAAGATTGAATGACAATTTTTTAAATAAAAAGTCTAAATGCTTTTAAAAGTAATTACTTTTTATCTTATTCTTAATGTTTATAATATAATTTTAAAAACTGAAAAAAAAATAATATTGTTAAAAAGCTTTAAAGTTGAATAAAAAACTTAACTTGTTGCAATGCCTGGATGAATTTCTTTATGCGTAGGAAAGTAATACATAAGAAAAAAGTAAATCAGACACTATGTAAATAACTGAATTAGCAAATGCAATATCCCTTTTTGATTAAAACTAAATTAGAAAAATTTCATATAAGTAGGTTATTTTCAGTGCAATTAATACAAAATTTAATTTATTTCTATTATATCTGTTTGTGTTAATGTATTCGTGTATGCGGTATTAAAATCAAAACTTAAATAATGATACAGACAAGATTTAATTTGTACAATTAAACTCAATCTGAGTCAAACATACTAAAAACAGTAAAAGTAAATTGGTATATCATAACAAAACTTCATAACTTCCTCTATTAAACCAATCAACAGACAAGTTCTTTATTCAACTTGCTTTTCAAAATATTCATAATTTAATACACAAATAGGTGATATCACAACATTGAAAACAATAAATGCAAGAAAGTAACGATTAAAAATGAAAAGAGGATTTACAGATATCCATAGTGGCAAAGTTTTTGGCTATTAATTTTCTTAATACTCTGAATTACTATTAAAAAAAAATTTCTGGCAAAATAATTAAGTAGAACGCAAAAGAAAACTACATCCTAGATATTCAGTTGCAATCAATGGGCAAGTAACATTATTAGCAATAGTTTTGTTTCTACAGTAATACTGTGCTTGCGGTATGTAGATTTTTAACTAAAATTTAAAAATATATACTATATGTAAATATGTCAATTATTAATTAATGAAAATAAATTATTGTTCCACATGGTAATTAGCGCTCTGTTGGTAAACTAATTTCATTACAATTATGGTAACCAGTGACTAGACTGATATGATCATTTAGCAAATGCAAATTTGTAGCACATGAAAAATGCCAAGCCTGACCAGAATTCAAACCCAGGACCTCCAGTTGAAAGGTGGAGATGCTACCACTCATGCCACGGAGGCTGGCTAAAATTACCTTCACAGTAAACTAAAAATTTATTTTAATTAATGTATAAACAGGTATGTTGGGTTAAAGAAAATAGTTTAATACATATATTTTTATTTGATTTAGCATGCAATCATAAAAAGTTAACTCTTACCTGAAATTTTATTGAAGATTTGATAATTCCACCATTTTATTTCTGATTATTATCAATAAATTTTGTTCCATCCAAAACCAATTGAACTTTAAACAGGGTTTCTGATGAGCTAAAACAGAAAAAAATTATTAATGTAGAAATGCAAAATAATTAGTTATCTTAACTAACTACAATCTTTTTCAACAGAACTTAGTAAAAAGAATAGCTTAATATATTTTTTTATATTTGATTTAGCAATTAACTCTTACCTGAAATTTCATCTTAGTTTAATTCCACAATTTTATTTCAGATTTTTATCAATAAATTTTGTTCCTCCAAAACCATTCTATTTTAAACACAAATTTTGATAAGCTAAACAGAAAAAATTTATTAATGTACAAATTGAAAATAATTTGTTGTCTAAGTAACTAAATCTTTTTTAACACAACTTATTAGTTGTTAAAAAAAATAGCTTAATATATTTTTTTTTTATATTTGATTTAGTTATTAACTCCTACCTGAAATTTTATCGGAAGTAAAAACTTTATAATTCAACCATTTTATTTTGAATTTTAATCAATAAACTTTGTTCCATCCAAAACAATTGTACTTTATACAGGAATTTTGATGAGCTAAAACAGAAAAAAAAAATTAATGTAGAAATTTAAAATAATTATGTAGATAATATAAGTGCAGTGAGTTACTATATCATCGGTAGGATTGAAATCTAGCACATTTAAATGACCAGTTTTATTATTGTGCACTCAATTAATGTTATGGTAGGTGCCATTTCAATCTGTGTTCTACTTGATTGAAATTAACTTGATACAAAGATACTTCATTATATATATAGAGCAACTTTATTTATGCATAATATTTAAATAGTGAATTAATTTGTAAGATCCTATAACCACACATTGGCCATTTGAATGAGGCCAGAGAATAGGAGGATTTTGAAAAGAGATATGAAAATCATTTTTTTGGGGTAATTTCTAACAAAGTTTGTTTAATAGTGTATTTTTTCAATTAAAATGTTAAGCTTACCTTAAGAAATGGTTTTTAATTTTTAGAGGTGGAACAGATGGAATTAGATTTCACTTCTACCTGTTTCTTCCTCCTATAAATTAAAAATAGTACCATTTCATTAAACAACAAAAAATTTCTTTAATTTCATTTAATTAATATTCATAATAACCTACACTATATAATAATGCTTTATAATACTTGATCTGTTAAGGAAACCAGTTGTGATACCTAGCACAAAATTCAATTGAAAAACATTTTTAATAATCAGAAACATCCCTAGCCAGTCCTTGTATTATCTAAACTGAAGTAATCCTCTGGTTATATGAAAACTACTTTCTGTTTGCTTAGATAGCATGTCCGATAGAGAAACATTGTTTTATTCATAACCATCCACATCCTCATTAGTACAGTTAGTGAACCCACAATTGTTACTTTTAACCTAACCAGGATATAAGGTTAATTAATCTGACAAAAGAATGGGGACTATTATTCTTTCAAATTCTGCAGCAGCTTCCCTAGGAGACATATTAGAAAGAGGTGACCTCCTGTCTATTGGAGGTCATCGGAGATTCTTTTACTTTAGAAAATAGAAAAATCTATGACAGTATCTTGAAATGAAATGCAATTAAGTCGGTGGATATTAAAGTATGTTTTATATATAAATATATATAATGCTTTATAATAAATACTTGATCTGTTAAGGAAACCAGTTATGATACCTAGCAGAAAATTCAATTGAAAAATATTTTAAATAATCAAAAACATCCCTAGCCCTAGATATAAATACATATATAAAATAGAGAACATGATAATTTTGAATATCATTAAACTACTGCAATGACAACTCAGAAGTAAGACAATTTTCATGAAGTTTAAAAATTAACAAACTATTTAATATTTTTCATGTTATAAATACAGTATTATACAGTGAGAAATATTTTTATTTAACTAAATAAATGTTCCCATACACTTTTACTTTTCTTCATATCGTTTATTTGTATGTAATATCTCTCTATTTTCATTTGTTACTCCTAAGACTGTTGGATTTCTTTTTTTTATCTCATTTATTCCTTTTCAGGTAATTTTAGTTAATTTATATTTGCACTGAATAAATCAATAAAAACTCAAAGAATTATTGCTCATTACAAGTCAAAACTCATTCCATTTATAAATATGATTAATATTACCTTTTTGAATAATTTTAGAATATTTAATTCCATTTTGCATTTTTTTTAAATTTATATAGATGTTATTTCTACTTAAAGAAAATTCTAAAAATTCTAAATAGTAAAGTAATCTCCAAATCGAAAGGTTTTCCCATACTTGTGTATATTAGTACATGTCCAGGTCAAAAGACAGCCCTCAAAAGTAACTTTTAATTCATGGTCACTAATTCATGAATGATATTTCCACTTTTAATTCAATATACTGGAATCATTAGATAATACCTAATTTTTCAAGGACCAATTGTTCGCATGAGAGCCCTGGAAGACACCACAGACACTAGTGACTCAAATCCTTATTAAAATCAGTGGATAAAGAACTCTTAACAAATACTCAAGTTGGTGAATGTGGATAGTGATTTCATTACCATTTATGAGATAAAATAAAATAAAATTGATAAACTCCACTCTTAACACAAATAGCTATTATCAATACACATTCTTGTGAAATATTATCTTAATTTTTTTTTTGTGGTTTTTTTAGCAACTGGTTCGGTCGATAAATTATGATTAATTTTGTTAGTCTTGCTGAAATCTGAAATAAATATTTTTTACCACATTTATCGGTTTCATTTAGATTCTGTATATATACACTAACAGAATTTTGTCAATATTTCTTTAACAATTGTTTGACCTTATTGATAATCAGACAATCTATTGACAGATGAATTTCAAACTGCATTATTGAGATAGGCAGGCATATGTATAATTTGTTATGCTTTTATTTTTTTCAAACTCATTTCATTATAACTTCTCTTCCATACTCTTAACGACATACCCTGATTGATTTCCTACTGACTGGAAATGGTAAGTAACATATATATGTGTATATGCTCTATTAGTTCTATGGGTATTTAATTTTTATAAATTTAAGTTTTTCCTTACTAATATATTTATTTAAGGGACGTTTATAATTTTTACGTGGCACAACAGTTTTGCACTACTTTTTAAAACCATTTTATTAAATTGGTTTTCCAGTTTAATTATTTTTGAAAGTATTTAAAATTTTTTTTTTTTTGTTTATTTATTTTAACTTTAAATATTTTTATTTAAAAATCTACTTACATCCACAAGACTATTGACATCGTAGGAATGGTAATACTGTAAAGGATTGCTTTGATTGTTTTCATTATTTCTTTTTCAAATGCTATTTGAAAAAGAATTTATTTACAACAAATAAATCTATTTATAATAAATAATATAAACTTATATTATACATAAATGCTTTGCTTTATGTTTCTTTTTTCTGTATTATATCCCTGTTCTGCTGTTCAGCAGCAAATAATGAATATATTTTATATAATTTTATGCAGGTAAAGTGCTGTTACCATAGATATGTAGATGTATATATTTATTATTATTATTATTCATTGTTAAGATATTAGAAGTTTTTAAACATTTTGAATTAAACTCAATATGAGCCAAATAACAAAATTATAACAGTAAATTTATGAATAATAATTTTATTTCACTATGTACAAAGGTCCACTAGGAAAATATTGCAATATGAATAAACGTATCCATCACAGGCAGTTACAGGTTGGCATCACATATTTAGACAGGTCCTAATCTACACTGTAGCTGCTCTAATCATTGTCTTAGTGTCATTTAATTTTTAGCTGTGTTAATGAAAAGAGGTAGTGATGTCGTGGTTGAAAACTGAATATCATGCAACTTTGCATGAAGTTTTAATTTTGATCAGTGTTTAGAGGAAATGAATTGTGTGCTTGGAGAAGATTGTCCTAATGGTACAACAGTATTTAGGTGAGACCAAGGGTTTGAAAGAGGAAATTTTGGCCTTGAAGATGTCTAAAGTCAGCTTGACTCTAGGTAAATATTGCTGCAATTCAAAAGATGCTTGTGACTTACCACCAAATACAGGTGTTCTTGGGCAATTATGCACCAATAGTTCGTGCTATTCTGTGAGATCACCTTCAAGTTAGAAAGCTTTATACCCTTTGGGTGCTGCATAACTTGACCAACGATCTGATGGGAAGCCCTGTTTCATGCCATATCCTTTTTCTCAGCTTTTCACACTGTGAAATGCTGAGAAAGTTTGAAAATGGAAAATTTCCCTATTTGAACAATATGTGACAGGTGATGAAACTTGGCTTGTGGGTGTTTAAAGATGAGGAGACCCCTGTGGATATTCAAAAATTGAGACAAGAAGATGGTGGCTGTAATTTTTAGTGAGAGAGGAGCTGTAGAGAGAATTATGTTGGAAACCAAGAAGACAGTTACAAAGAAGAGGTATTCTGAGAAGTTCTTTAAAGAGGTGGAGGAACCCCATTTATGGAGGCCAAGGCAGTTGAACTCACTAACAGATTCCACAAAATGGTATTAAGTGTGTATGAGTGCCTGCGCACTATCAACTAAACCTTCACCCCTGGCTAACTGCCCTTCCTGTAAACCACTAATGTGGCATTACTTTAAAAGGAGGGTAACTCTGCTAACATACTTGAAAAACCATAACATCATGATTGATTGATTGTATACTGATAAGTGCTGCCTAAAGTTGTCAAAGCTCTCAAGAAGCTGGGCCCTAACTCAAAGATGGACATCACTACAATAATGCTCTAGCACATCAGTCTGTGTGAATATGGATTTCAAAAATACAGGGGTATGGTAATGATATGTAGTGGTGCAAATTATTTCGAAAAATTGTAAAAAATAATTATTTTTGAAAACTTTCCTGGTGTGCCATTTGTATTATAAATAACAGGTATGCTAGGTATTAGTTCAGCATATAGTAGGCCCAGGTATAAATTTGTTTGGCTCTGCCAGCAGGCTTGTAAAAATCTTAAAACAATCAGTGTTAACATTTAATTCTTTTCTAGTTAATGCCTAAATTATTCTTTGAGAGATGCTTGTTTTAAAATTATGAATAAATCTAAGGCAATAACTAAAGGTTCAAATTAATTCAGAAAATAAAAGTTTTTGGTTATGTCTTTAGGATAATGCAACAGTAAATGAGAGTTAAACATCTACTTTTTCAGAACACAATTGCGTAGTAGAATAAATTCATTAAACAAGAAGTTATTGTTATTTGTACAAACCTTTGGCTTCAGAAGGTTGGTTGTATCGACTAAATGGAAATATCACAGTATGTCTAGAGAACGATTTCAGCTGAACATTTTACTGTACCATGCACAATACTGACTGTCAGTTGTCCACTAATAACTGGCTATAGTTGGCTTTTTATTCAGACCCATGTTCATCAGCACGTACATCAAAGCCTGATCTCGGCAACTGACATGTTTCCATACTCACCGGCTATTGTTCAGCACCAATTTTGCATTGAAAGCCAACACTACTTGTTCAGTACATTTGTTTGTATACTTCACAAACGTTTCAAATAATGAAGTAATTAAAAATACTTAAAATAATCTAGGACAGAGCAGTTGCTAGGTGGGCAGAGTTTCACACCAAGTAATTCATTGAATGAAAATGTTATGTAAATACTCAAGGTCGTTATTTTCGTCCACCTGTCAACCATCCTTGTTTTCCCGATTTACGGGATCGGTACTAATAGTAGGCATAGGCTCACGAGGTCTACCCCTTCGTCGAACATCTCGATTTCAACCCGAGGGGAGAAGATCCCACCTCGTAGCGTGTCCGGTCACTACACCACCCCCTCCGTTCCTAGCCAGTAGTGGCTTTAACGGAGGACATCTTCTCGCCCTCAAACTGATTGCGCACCACAGCTTTCAGTTCAGGCCCCGCAGAGATGCCACCGATGCAAATGCCCCGAGGGACATCTGCATCGGTAAAGTTCACCCCGAGATAGTTTTTGTGTTTATGCCTTCAGAAAGAAGACAACGGACACCTGCAGCAACCACGTTGTCCTCAGGAACTAAGCTAGAAGCCTAACCGCTGAATGAAGACCCCGCGCCTAGCACTAACTTTATTGAGCCAATTATCGAATGTCTCAGATCCGAGCAAACTACCACTATAACAAAACTTTCCCACTAAAATTTAACACAGCGAAATTTAGACCTTGTTTCCTTAAGAACCCCGCTTATTACTCGAAATGAGTTTAATACTGACTCCGCTCCGGTCTGCCCGGGAGAGGAGAATTAACGCCTACTCCTCCCATACAGCTCCATCGCGGAGTCCCGCGTGACATTCACCATCTTTCGTTACCGCCGCCGAAACGCCGCTGCATACCGCCGAAGCGGCACCCAGAGACGCCCCGCCGACTGTGTCGTTAGCTCACAAAATGCCCTCGTCGAAGCACGACCGCACCCCCCGGGACAAGGATAACCATGCCCGTTGGCAGCGGCCCCAACTCCGCCGACAGCTTTACTCCAACAAAATAACACTAATTATTCTAACCGAGGCACGCTGCCTTAAGCGTCTACCTTCGGCCAGTCAACTGCTCAGGCGGGCCCTAGCCACCCAGGTCCCTATCACCTACTAAATCCCTTCGGCAGTCCTGCTCAGGGCGAGGAAGCGAAGGAAGCCAGCAACTATAGTCCACTCTCTACGAGTCCTCCATTTGACTCGTAGATCCAAAACAGAGTTTACTCTCTCGAGTTCCCTAGTAACTCTGATACGCTCAGCTTCGTACATATGTGGCACATATGTGAAGGACATGGTCCACGGTGTCATCGATCCTACAGTCCGGACAAAAGCCGGAATCAACCAACCTGAACCTAGCCAATTTATCCCTAAAGGCACCATGTCCAGAGAGGAACTGTGTCGTGTGCCGATTGGGGGATACCCAGCTAACCGCTCGCAACTCTCTAACTTTGGGGAATATTCCATGCGTATAACGACCTGTTAAAGAAGTGTTCCACCTATCTTGCCAAGAGTCACGCCAAAACTTGGTCTTCGATCTCACGCATACGCCCAGAAGTAACAAGGCCTCCCTTCTTTGCAACATACCGCTGGCTAGCTGAAATATCCACAGGTTTGATGCCCGCGATCACAGTCACTGCCTCTCGCGAGACAGTCCTGTAACCGCCGACAACCGCTAATAAAAGAAGACGCTGGGCTCGTAATAGAATGTCCCTATAACATTGGTACCGCAAACGATGAGCCCAGACGGGCGCAGCGTACAACATAATGGGCTCGCAAACACCTTTGTAAAGAATCCGCATGGTACGGAAATTCAACCGCCAATCGGGATGGACCACTCTACAGACGCCGAAGAAAGCATCAACTGCCTTCTTCGCCACATACTGCAGGTACTCCTTGAAGAGAAGCCTCTCATCTACGATAACACCCAGATACTTTTGAAGAGTGACATACCTAATCGAACGACCGTCCATCACAACCTGCGGATGGCGAGTTGCAGCTAGACGACCCTTCAAAAACATCATAGTGGTTTTCTCCGCACTGAAAACCATCTTATGCTGAAGACTCCACAACCGCAAAACCCTACATGCCTGTGCCGCTCTGAGCTCAATCTCAGCACACGAACCACCCTCAACCAGCAGCAGCCCTTCGTCGGCATAAGCCACAACGCAACAGCCACCGGTCAAACGTAGCCGCATGAGAGTTTCAAACTCGATGGTCCAGACAAGTGGACTTAATACACTGCCCTGTGGATATCCTTTTGACAGGGTCTTTCCTAGTTGCGAACTGCCGTCACGAAGGACAACAGTTCTGTCGCTGAAGTAACTCGAGAGAGTCCTAATTTCATCCCTCGTGCAACCACGCTTCTGCAATTGAAAGAAGGCAGAGGGCCACCACAAGTTATTAAATGCCCCGGATATGTCCAAGAAGACACCGAGTACATATTTATACTCACTGCCTGAAGCCAGATCCAGGACCCTAAGAATCACGTCCTCTGTATTCTTACTAGGTCTAAAGCCATACTGGTCGTCCACCAGCATGTGATTCGAAGTCAGTCTACTATTGATGCGGAGGTAAAGTTCCTTCTCGAAAATCTTTCCAGCAACTGGCAAGAGCGTCCGAGGCCGGTAAGAAGAACTGACGGTGGGGTACTTGTCGCCACCTTTGAACAATAACTTCAAAATACCACGCTTCCAGCAAGCCGGGAAATACCCGGCGAATAAACACCTATTGAACACCCTAGTCATTGAGCCAAGAATTACAGGCAGGGTGCGAACAAGGAGCTCCACCGTAATACCATCATATCCGGGGGCTTTGTTCCTAGCCAGGCTACAGATTACTTGGCGGACTTCCGCCTCAGTAATCTCCAAAGACACAGAGTCTGTGTCGAAATCCACAACCGCCGCTCGAACTCTCCGGTGATACGAGGTCTCACCAACCTCGGTATCATCGGGGAGCAGATCGTCCATCAGAAGAGATAGAACACGATCTTTCAACGCCATCTTGGGTCGAGAGAGCCGACAGAAGACTGTCCTTTTTCCGCTTGTGACCAAGTACTCGATAAACAACACCCCAAGGGTCCTTATTCCCTTGCTCTTGAACAAAAGAGCGCCAGGAATCTCGCTTAGAAGTCCTAATTCTATGAAAATACTCGTTCCTTTTCTGATGATACTCCGCAAACAAGGCCGAGCTACTCTCTCTCGACCCGTACTCCGAGGGATTGAGAGTTCTGCGGCTTCAACCACCGCAGAAGAGAAATTCTGCCAGGTTATCTAGAGGGACCTCGTCCAGGGTACGAGTGAACACCCGCATCCTGGCCGCAAGAATGTTAGAAAACTTGGGCCAATCCGCCCGCCTGTGCAAGAAGCACCCCTGCTGAACAGGGGCGTCCGCCCTAAAGACATCGCGCAGCCCACCTATCCAATCAAAAACTATGAGCCGATGATCGCTTTCGCAATCACCGACTACAGACCAGTTCAGCATCCTACCAGGGATATCCTTACCTATGGTAACATCAATGTTGGTACCAGGGAAGGTCCTCCGCAATCCCACCCGCGCCGGCGAAGGTAGCCAACTCCCCGGCGACATTGAACACCTCAAAACGGTGCTGCGCGATGAAGCCTTCTAGCAGTTCACCGCCGTTATCTGTGATCTCACTGTGCCAAAGAAGCGATTTGGCGTTCGCATCAACTCCTATAAGAATAGGACGACCCGCTATCAGCCTGATAATTCTATCCCTTCTTTCCAAGTGTAATTCAGTGGGATCTCTGTACTGAAAGTACGAACTAACCACAACTAGGTCGAAACCATCCACAGCAAGCTTAACAACGACGTGATGCGTGTCAGAGGCTTGCCGTATAAAGACACTATCTATAGACTTCCTGCACAGTACGGCGGATTTACTTTCACCAACATAAAAATTATTCCAGCCTGAAAAACCTGGCAGGTCACCCTTGACAACGTACGGGTGTTGCAGAAGCATCGAGGCTCCGCTTTTCAACGACGTTACCTAACTCTACTTGGACTGCATAGGCACCCTGGGCATTGAGTTGACCGAACCTAACCATCGAGCGAGTTGAAGTAAACCTCAACCGCTCTCAAATAACTACCACACTCCCTACTATTGATGGAGTGCCTATGATTCTTGCGTAACCGCTTGCAGTTAACGCAAGTCGGAGCCTCCTTCTTTTGCGGACAATCTCATGCTTGTGGCCCTCCTCACCACAATGCGCGCAGATCGACGCATACTTACAAAACTTGGCCCTGTGGCCAAACCTACAACATTTGAAGCACCTCTGCACGTCTAGGTATTCCTTGACGCGGCAAGAGGCAAAATCAACGAAGACTCTAGCCTCGGACAAAAACTTCTGGTGGAGACCAGCACCTAATTCAAAAACTCCGTGATACCGAGAGGCATCACGCTTTCCAGTCTTGAAGACTAGCCTACACTGCTCCTTGAACGTGGCCGCATCCAAATCAGTATTCTGCTCCCGAATGAGAGACAGAACCTTCTCATCAGAGAGACTCCGCTCGATGTCATATATAATGACTCGAGGCTTTCTCAACCGCTTGGGGTCCACCTTAACCTCAAACTTCTGCACCGCTGGAGAGTCCTTGATGACTTGGACCGTCTCCTTATTATCCGCAACAACGACTAAACCTTTGCTGGTATCCCGTATGTCTCGAATCCTAAGCCGATTCCGGTCACCACGAAGGGCTTCCCGGAAATCACGCTTCAATTCCTGACTCGTGGTCTTAGAACCCAAAACACCTTGTTTACGAAAATTACCTCCGGCTTCTTCACCGCTTTGCTGGCCTCTCGTTTGGTTTTCAGGACCTCAGCGTAGCGCCTGGGCTGCACTGGGGCCTGAACAACCACCTTGGGAGCATCTTGGGGCTTGGAGGCCAAGGCCTCGAAACCCTCACTTACCGCCGTAAAAGCTTCCCTCAACTTACCTAGTCGAGGGAGAATAGTTTTCCTCGCCCCCGAACTGACCCCGCCGGGAAGTGACAGAAACTCTACCAAGTAGTCCAGGTCCTCCTGGACCACTTTCAACAGCTGGACAGAACTACCAGGTCTGCCCTTAGAATTCTTAAATGCCTCTACTACAGGGGAGGACCGCACCTGGGTGGGTGCCCCTGTATCCATCGCGTCGCTGACCTCGTCCTCTGAGGAGCTAGTCGAGGGTACCGGCGCTGGTTTTCTCTTCCGCCTGGACTTCTTCACCTCTTGGAACTCCGACTTGGCCGAAGATACCCTAAGTCCTACTGAATCAACTAGAATCTCGCTGTCTACCTACTACTGTCAAGTTTGGGCAAGCCCACAAAGTGACAACTACCCGCAGCCTGTACGGGCAACCGGAGACACTTGCGTTCTCCTGTCACACTTCGTACCTCTTCGCCGCTGCTGGAACGATTGATTGGTGCACTAGTATGTTTAAGATGTAAACTGCACGTTTAAGACATTAATAATAATAACCCGCCGTGGTGGTCTAGTGGTGAACGCGTCTTCGCATATCAGCTGATTTCGAAGTCGATAGTTCTAAGGTTCAAATCCTAGCAAAGGCACTTTTATACAGATTTGAATACTCGATCGTGGGTAGTGGTATTCTTTGGTGGTTTGGTTTCAATTAACCACACATCTCAGAAATGGTCGACCTGAGACTATACAAGACTACACTCATACATATCATTCTCTGAAGTAATACCTGACGGTGCTTCCAGAGAATAAACAGAAAAAAGTATGGTGTCATCCTAGTGCACACAATAGCAGGAAGTGTTTACATAACACGATCAGTCCAACAAACCCAAATCATCTTAAATACCAACAAAAATAGATAGAACATTTATCTTAGTGCATTGTCTTTCTGCTTTATGAAATGCAATGTCCATGTGTCACATTATTTACGTAATGTGCATATGTTATCTTTATATAATAAAATATTACAGTTATTTGCTAGGATTATGTTTGGAACATTAGTGAACCATTTGTGTAATGAAAATCTTATTTCTGATTTAAAATTCTTTTATACATTTAAATTGTCACATTCTTTTATAAGGTATTTTTCTCGCTATCTAGTCCCATACAATTTAGGAATGCTAACATTAAGCTTGCGTCGTAGAACGGACTCGTGAAAAAACTTCGGGTGGGGCTTTGTCGGTGCGCACGGCTGTTGGTTTAACGTGAAACGTTACAGACCTTGGATGAAGTTCCTTCGAGCTACAGACCGACCAACTTATATGCAGAGTTAAATCGAAGAGCCACCATCGTATTTTTTTGTTAACAAAATTGAAAGTCTCCAATGGAAAATTTTTGTTCCTTCATTTGGCCAAATCTAAAGCCTCCGGGACCACCGTTAGGAATTATTTCAAAGAATGAGATGAATGACAATTTTTCTAGCGCGTGATAATGCAATGGCTGACCGGGATTCGAACCCGAAACCTACTGATGAAAGGCCGCGACGCTACCACTTGCGCCACGGAGGCAGGCAAATAAATTGGTCAGTCTGCATATCAGTGAGTCACTATTGTGTATTAGATTGAAATAAAGAAAATCTGATGTGGACACCATATTGCACACCTTGCACACCTATGAAATTGCATATTAACATTTTGTTTCATTAATAACTTCTGATATTTTTCATATCCTGTTTTATTGTTAGTATTGAATTCTAATTTACCGTAATTTTTTTTTACCATCAGAGGTTAATAATTAATTATTAATTAATCAATATATTTAAATTAAAAAAAAGTTAATTAAAAAAAAGGAGATGATGTTGAATTCGAACTGATGTGTCTTCCCCTTGTATGAACCATATATTTCATTAATTAAAATTTCATTTGGCTATAACTCTGGAACCAATGAAAATAAGTACCACTTATGATATACCGTTGAAAAGCTCTCAATGAAGGTTTATTACTGCACTTCAGAAAAAGTCCAAACCCAATATTATTTGGGGATTTTGTGCTTTTTTGGACACTTTTGGTTCAGTCGATTGCATTCAAAAAGGGAGGCAACATTTTAAAATAATCGTTTTTGAGTTATGCGAGATACATACGTACGTACAAACATCACGCCAAAACTAAACGAAATGGATTCAGGAATGGTAAAAATTGA
The DNA here is from genome assembly GCF_047948215.1 of Lycorma delicatula. Lineage (NCBI taxonomy): Eukaryota > Metazoa > Arthropoda > Insecta > Hemiptera > Fulgoridae > Lycorma > Lycorma delicatula. The sequence goes on from NC_134456.1 coordinate 139,141,114, forward strand.
TATTTCCGTTGAAATCTGAAAACCGAAATTTTTCGCGATTACAATACTTCCTTTCAAGGAAATAGCGAGACATTGACTGCGTAGTAAATAAAATTTTAACATAAAACAGACACTAAATGATACATGATATTTATTTCGACTAATATTCGACAATTTTGTTCAACATTGGACTGTGATATGAGAAATAAGAGACTAAGGTATAATAAGCAGCAGTAGAGATGCTCGCGCCGTCGGCGTCGTTCACTGAGCGTGCCGTACCAGTTTTGCGACGTTCCCGAAACAGCCTCGCTCGCTCGGCACCGGACATTGTCCCATAACCTCCCCTTTCCAACGATATGCGTAATTTATGTTTCCGGCTGGCTGTTGCGAGGGCTCAGGCTAACATATTAAATTTTAAATTATTAACATATTAAATTAAATTATTTATACATTTTTACATATTTAAATATTTATACGTTATTACTTTAACTTTTTAAACAAATATTGTTCAAATACACTTATTATTACTTAAATTGATCAATCTCAATAAACTCTAAACATAAACGCACGAGTCACCGCGCCATAACGTCTAAGTTGTGAGCTACACTGAATGAAAATGAACGAGACCGCCAGTTTTGGCCGATCTGCGCTGTACTTCCTCTCAACCCGCTCCCCAATGACGCAGATGCAAAGTCGTATCCGCGAGCTGACCATATTAAGTTATAAAATGACACCGTATTTACGTTTCGGAGACTAAAAGTTACACAATTATTAAGGCCTTTATTATAGGTCTTTTTGTTACGTTACAAATTTCTTTTCTGGTGTCCGTCATTTCATTGTGATATAATAATCGTGCACGTCCTTGTACTTAGTGAAAGGTCTGATGGAAGAAACCCTATCCACCTCTCGTCGTTCTAGCTGACGCAAAAGCAACACACAATGCTTACAGGAATCACCTTGAGTGGCCTTGAAAAAGCTAACCATGGTGAATATGCGTCCAGTCACTGATGATTAAATTTCTTCTTGGGGTGTTTACATTTACTGCAAAATCGTAGTTCTCGATATTTTCCAAGAGATGTTTTTTTCCTATCAACCGGCATAGTGCTTGCCAGGCCACACAATCTTCCAATATCTTTAAGACAACCATCGTCTTCAATTTCACTTTCACTGAGTTGCACGCTGGTTTGAACCGTAGAAGAAGGCCCGCAGTCGCAGTGTTTGAATAAGAGAGTAGTTGTACTTCCTTATTCTTATCATCAATCTCTGCTGCTAGTATTTTTTTTTGTTTAATTCATTGCAAAAATTAATTTAATTTGACCAAACGTTGATGTGGGCGTGGCATCTCACTGCATTGGTTTGACAAGGAAGGTTCTAACTGACATTTTTGTCAAAATTGAATTTCATATGGTATCCGAATATAGTAGTTGAGCTTAATTCAAAAATATGACATGGAAGAATCATTTATTTAAATCTGTCGAATAATATTCCACCTTGGTTCAACACCTTGGTTCAATTAACCAATGGTTCATTCAAATAAATAAAAGTTTTTATTTTGTTTATAATATAAATTATTTTTATTATAATCTTTGAACTTGTAATTTATATATATTGTCGCGTGTTTCGTGCGGCTTGATCAGAATATTGAGAGGTAGTTGATAATTTTTTACTGTTTATAAAATTACAGTTTATTGGTTTAAAATGTTTAAATTACAACCAGGCAAATTAATAATAATAACAGTGGTGATAATTGCAATAATGATAATAATAATAATCCCCCGAAGTAGATCCATCTCCACGTCCGGATCACTAACATCTACGATCCACGTTCGGGTGGGACAACAACTGTGTAGTTGTCTCAGACTTGTAGGAAACTTCAAGCCGTCCAACGGAGCTATGGTCGAAGTCGATTCTGGATGATGTGGTCATGGGAGTATAGATCACTGTCGTTTTTCATATCGAGACTGAACTCCCCTGCGTGTTTGCCGTGCGCGGAGACCTGTGTCGCTGGAAATGGGGATCCTGGCGCTTGAGTGAAACTCGTCGTTGGTTTGGAAAACTACGGTTGGATGTATCAATACAGCGCTTTGGCCCCTCCTTTGGCTAAACAGGAGGCCGGTTTGCTAACCACTGCCGGTCAATCGGCTCGTTTACGTCTGAACCTTCCGCTTGAGGAGGAGGCGGGTAAACAGGTGAGAGCCCGAGATACCTTCACAGGACTAGTTTCCTGTTTGGGGTGGATTGGAATCTATATCTTTCTGGTAGCCCTGGCGTCCGGATGGGCATCCCAAATGTGTGACTCCGTGGTGGGTGGGGAGCCAGAGAGACGAATTATTCTGTAACACTCTTACGGAATCTAAAACTTTAGTCCCTCGTTTGGTAACCTTGAGGACAACCTTGAGGGCAAACGTCCTCGTTCTGAAGTCTCTCCTCCTTCGACGTCATCGTCGAAGAAGAAGAAAAGTGTAGATGTTCGACATGCGCCGATAGTTCCATCAACAGGAATTCCTTGACCGAAATATCTTGTTATTAAAAGAAACGATGGATCGGAAAGCGGTTTTTCAAACATTAGTCCCTTCGGCATAGCTAAGGAACTCGCATCGAAAGCTGGTGGGCCAGTTAAGGAAGCTAAAAAGACGCAGGCTGGATTATTCATTGAAACGCTGTACGACGTACAATCGGCGAAATTATTAGAAATTAAACAATTGGCGAACATTGATATTACTTTGGAAGTTCACGGCACACTCAACCACTCCAGAGGAGTAGTAGTCTGTCGTGACTTACTTAATTGTAGTTAAGAGGAGATTGTTAGTGAAATGGCATCTCAAGGCGTCATCGCACGTAGGCGATTGAACATGAGGAGGGATGGTGAAGTGCTACCCTCTTGTTCTCATGTCCTTACTTTTAATAAGCCATCGTTGCCTGAAAAATCAGGGCCGGAATCCATCGGTTGGATGTGCGCGCCTATATCCCACCGCCGATCAGATGTGTCAAATGCCAACTTTTTGGTCATATCTCCAGAAGATGCAATCGTGAAGAGATTTGTGCATGTGGCCAAGCAATCCATGAAGGTGAACCCTGTAAGGAAATCCCTTTATGTGTGAATTGCGGAGAACAACATTCAGCAAGATCTAGGATTCAAGAAAGAAATCGCGATACAAGAGACTAAAGTTCTCAGAAAACTTATTTATCTTGAAGCGAAGAAAATAGTTGACGCACAGACGCCGGGGAAAACATCCTTTGCGCAAACGGCTGCGCCTAGCACGAATACATCTTCGCCACAAGTAATTGAAAGCTTAGTCAAGCAATTAACACCAGTTCTAACTACGGTTTTAGACAAATATAGAAAGGAAATTTGCTACAGTTGAACCAGTGCCATCGACTAGTAGTCAGCAGTCAAACGTCATCGCCAAATCAAATAACCATTGACGTCGCAAACACGAGGGATTACTGAGGAGATTGAACGTAGCGGTAAGAAGCAGTTCATAGCTAATATTACAGGGACATCGAGTTTATCGAAAATCAAATACCCTCCGGAACCTTTAGATCTCCCGCAAGGGGATAATCCACCAAAAGGACAGAAGTCGCAGAAGAGCAGTACCTCTGTTGTAGTCAACTTAGACAAAATGGAAATGACACAAGGCATGACGGCGCCGCTGACAATTCATGCATCTTCGATTGGATTGCCGAAATCAGCAAATCCCGGTCTTACACAGAGCGCAACTCTGCCAAACCCTGAGACTATGTTAGTCTCTGGTGAGGAGAGTTACTGCGGTTCTGTGGGGTCACTAACTGACTGAGGTTATACTACAACTACGAAAAAGAAGAAAGGATGGCCAATGGGTAAGCCACGCTTATATACTAAATGGAGAATATAATAAAATGTAATATTAACGTTTGTGTCTCACACCTACCTGAGCTTGAACTACTTATAAATGAGGACAACCCTGCATGCGTGTGTCTTCAAGAAACACACTTTAATCCAGAACATGATTTCCATCTACGTGGATATGATGTAATAGGTGCAGATGTTGTATTTGATCGACGACCAAGCGGTGGTGTTGCCACTCTTGTACATTCGCATCTGTCTTTTCAACGAATACAACTGTATACTACGTTACAAGCTGTCGCTGTAAGTTTATCATCTCCAGTTGAAGTCTACGTCTGTAAAATGTATCTGTCGGACGGCAACTGGAACATTGATGATCTGCTGAACTTATATGGCCAACTCCCAGGATCGATAATTCTGGTAGGGGATTTCAATGCGCAGAACCCAATTTGGGGTTCACAACGATTGGAACGCAGATAGCGCAACATCGAAGAGTCTATATCAAACACCGAGCTAATCCTGTTAAACAAAGGTACAGGAACATTTTTCAACATCCGAAACAGTGAAACTTCGGCGATAGATTTGTCATTTTGCAGTCCAGTATTGTCACTTTCCTTCGATTGGAATGTTGACCAACACCTTCATGGAAGTGACCACTTTCCGATTATAATTACAACAAATATACGGCGGAAGGCACCAAAGTTTATTCAGCGGTGGTGTCTTAAACGTGCCGATTGGATTAGCTATACAGACAGAGTCGTTATGCCAAGTTGAACTGGCAACTTCGATGAGGTTATAACAGAGGCAACGCGGGCAATTTTAAATTCGGCAAAGGAAAACATTCCTAAAACCACCCCAACTTCGACAAAACCGAGTGTACTGTGGCGGGGAGTCAAAGTAAATATAGCAATTAGCAAGCAAAGGAAAGCTTTCAATCTATTCAGGAAACGTCCTATCCTAGAGAATCTAATATCTTTTAAAAGACATCGTGCCTACGCCAGACGCACCATATTATCTGCGAAAAAAGCATCCTGGGAAGCAGACGTATCTTCCATCGATAGTAACACATCTGCTACGCAAGTATGGAAGAAGGTTAGGGCAGTTCATTGAACGCGCTCAAACAAGCCAGTGTCGTCGTAATCGATCAACAGGCTATAGTTGAATTGTTGGCCGATCAGTTCGAAGCTGTGAGTAGCAATGAAAATCATCACATCGATTTCATTCGCATCTCAAGAGAGCAAGCATCACTAAACTTTGTAACGGACGACGACCTCTTTTATAACGTACCGTTTTCATTCGTCGAATTCAATAATGTTCTACAAAACTCCAGTGATACTTCACCTGGATATAAAGATGTTCCGTATGCATTCGTCAAGAAGCTTAACGATGATTAGCTTTACGATGATAAAGCGTGGATATTACACTTGCTTAATAGAATTTAGACCTTGGCCTCATATCCACAAATGTAGAAAGAAGCAGTGATCATACCGCTTTTGAAACAGGGGAAAGATCCTTTAGACACTAAGAGTTACAGACCAATATCTTTAACATCGAATATCGGCAAACTCTTAGATAAAATAATAAATGCTCGTTTAGTATGGTTATTGGAAAGGAAGCAGCTTCTTTCACCACATCAAATCGGATATAGAAGTGTCGTTCTACAACTGACAACATGATACTTCTTGAGAACGCTATACAGAATGCTTTCATTAACAAAAAGCACTATTTTTCGACCTTGAAAAATCATTTGATATGACGTGGAGGTATGGAATTTTAAAACAGATGTATGAATGGGGACTACGTGGAAATCTCCCCATGATTATCGCCAGCTACTTATCTCAGCGAACCATAAAAGTACGCGTTGGCAACACCTATTCGACAAGTAGGCGTTTGCAAAATGGGGTTCCACAGGGGTCACCTCTTAGCGGCACCCTGTTTACAATTGTTGTCGATAGGGTTCTACAAGCAATACCACTAGGAATTGGTAAATGTATGTATGTCGACGATATGGCGATTTGTTATGCCAGCACGGAAACTGCAATGGTCCGCTATAAGTTACAGCGAGCAATCGATGATATTGTTGATGCAGCTGAAAAGTCAGGCTTCAGGTTTTCGATTGAAAAGTTATTAGGTCGTATCAGTCTCCTGACTGCCAATCTAGGTGCGTTATGATTGCTAAATAGACTCCGCAATGCTTTTATAAAATGCATTGTCTTTATAAAATTTGCAAAAGGCTACCCTTTTGCAAATCATTTCCACGTGGGCCCCAAATTTGAGACTTTTGTCCAACATCACTCCTAAATATTTAGCGTTGTTTACTTCTATGATACGTTCTCCTCGTATCTCTATATTGATGTACCTTATTCTTCTTCTGCCGGAGAATAATATACAATTGGATTTAGCTGGTGATATTTGTAATTGGATCCAACCACTCGTCTATCAAACTCAAAGCCCGATTGGCTTTGTTTTCAAGATTCGTTATATCTCTGTTTTCTACCAAGACGGCTATATCGTCGGCGTAACCAACCACAAATACTCCTTCAGGGTAGTGAAGCATAAAAAGTTGGTCGTAGAATATATTCCAGAGGAGGGGTCCGAGTACAGACCCCTGTGGAACTCCTCCAAATATTTGAAAGGTCGACGTGCCTTCTACCGTTTTTACCTCTATATACCTTTCATGAAGATACTGATTAATTTGGTTAATTAAGTAACCACTAATATTCATCATTTTTAGTGCGTCGATAATTGCTGGCCACTGTACTGACCCAAAGGCATTCTTTATGTCTAGTTGTATCATTAAGGGCAGTTTCCGTGTTCTCCACGTTCCTCTTCTGGTTTCTGTAGCCCAGTTAGTCACTCTGTTTATTGCATTGAGTATAGAAAATCCCTTACGGAAGCCATACTGTTCGGGATGAAGACAATTCATTTCATCAAGTTCCTCTTGCAGTCTGCCTGCTATCAATCTTTCCACTACTTTGCCCATATTATTAATGAAGGCTAATTGGTCTATATCCTCCTATACCACTGTTAACTCCTGTTTTGAGCAACAATACCGTCCTAGCAGCTTTCCAGCAGCTTGGAAAGCTACGATGTTGTAGACCATAGCTAGCTACATCTACGATCTCCCAAGGGATGATTTCTGCTAGTCCCTTGGTTATAGCCGCCGGAATCCCATCCGGACCCGGACTTTTTTTGTTATTCAATCTTTTGATTGCACACATAACTTCTTGCTGCGAGAATCTTCCTCCTTCACATATGGTCTTCTCCCGATTTCCCAACTCTTCTCTAGGGAACAGAGCTCTTACTTGTTGTGCCACCTTTTCGTTATTTAGTATCGGCACATGTCTGTCCAAACGTTTGGAGATAATTTGGAATGCCTTCCCCCAGGGGTCGGCATCCAACTCGCTGCATAACTCTTGCCATTTCTTACGTTTCGACTGTTTTATTAGAAAATTTAACTTTTTTCTAGCTGCCCTATATTCCTCTATTGCTAGAAGCCCTTCCTCCTCTATGCCAGTGCGAGCCCGCAGCCTCTGAGCTCTTCTCTTATTTCTCTGCATTAGATTTCTTTACTCCGCGATATCATTGTTCCACCAATACACCGGACGGTGATTGTTTGTATTTTGTGGTATATTGGCTATTTCATCAACTATTATGTCCTGGAATGTATCCGGATCTATCTGTGTGCATTCCATGATTCTTTCTGTTGCTTTTCTAACTACTCGATGAATCTGTCTCTCTGTCAGTCTGTAATTCATATTTGTTTGCATTGCTCCTATGTGTCGATCTCTGATGGCAACTAAGACTGCCCTATGGTCACTTCCTGATTCATCGTTCAGTGCAAAAAAGTCGACTGTATCTGAACGTATTCTTCTGTCTACTATTACTAAGTCGAGGATCGACTCGTGACCCCTTGCACTAAATGTGGCCGTTCCGTCGTTCATGCAGACCGCACCGGTGGTCGCTAATAATTCTTCTAAGATTCTTCCTCTTGTATTAGTGGACTCTGCTCCTGCCAGTGCAGTCTTACAATTAAAATCCCCCATAACAAGCACTCTCTTACGGGACTGCATCATAATACGTTGTAGACAGAATATTCTATGCTGGAAAAGTTCCAACGTACAATTTGGGCTAATATATACCCCTATAATTACCATGTCGCATAATTCTATTGCTACAATGCCTTCCCCTCTATGATATAGACTGTAATCCATGTTGCCGGCGACTCTTCTGATAGCCACATCTCCATTTCTATCAGGTACCCAATGAGCTCTGGCTGCTGAATATACATTTGGTTCAGTAGCTACCAGGAAGTTGAAGCTGCCCCTTGTGGCAATCTCTTCTGACAAGTCCTTTGATAATAAACTTCTGTTATTATTAATTAGAAGTGTCTTAATCATGGATCTTACTGCAAATCACACTACCTGTCCTATTTTCAGTACTTTTGCAGTCTAAACATTTTGAGGCTTCCCTACAGTCTTTGATAATATGACCTGGTCTCCCACAATTGAAACATAAATTAGACCTGTCTGGTCCTCTACAATCTCTTCTACCATGCCCTACCCCCCAGCACCGGTTAAACTTTTCGCTTTCCGTTCTGATGTACGTCCTACAATTTATCCATCCAACCTTTAATCTTGAGACTATCAATTTCATCGCTCCTCTATGGGTAGTGATCACTGTGGCATTTTTGGTGTCACCGTATGCCTCTCTAAGTGATGTGACTTGATAACTCTCTCCTGTTCCGAGCACCCTCTCAACAGCCTCTTTCACCTCCTGTTCGGTGGTATGCATGGCCATACCTGTGTTAGATTGATTTCATTGATTCTTTTCTTTTATAAATAGCCTCAGACACATCCCGAATTAATGTCAAACAGTAATCGGCTAGCATGTTAGTATTTCATTTCCCTTTATAGCGGCTTTCCATCACCAAAATATCTTGGTGGAAACGTTTACCGTGCTCGTCACTTACGTCTCCGAGGTTGTCCGAGAAGAAAATGTATTCAAAGAGGTACTACATCCCATAGCTCTGTATGAAGTAAGAAGTTGATGAATAATATCGTGGAAATTGTCGGATTATTGACTGCCTAGAAAATTTTTGCAAACGTCTTTAAATGAAGCCCACGCTGCACTTTCTACATTATTTAACATCGAGTTAAATACATCATCTTTGACCAACTCTCTTATTTGAGAAACAACAAATATTCCTTCTTTAATTTTTCCCTCACTTACATTCGGAAATTTCTGCCTGATGTAGAAAAATCCGGGATTATATTCATTGCTTTTACAAAATTTTTCATTAGTCCTGGCTTGATGTAGAGAGGAGGTAAAAATATTTTTTTTTGGGTTCAACTAAGGGCTCATGAATATTTTTCCCATTGGAGGTTAAGTTGTCTTGTTTCTTCTACTCTTTGGTAACATAATGTTTATCTCTAGCTCGGCTGTCCCATTCGCAAAGAAAGCAAACACATCTACTTAGGATAGCCTAACTGCATGCCTAATAAATTTGCTATAAATTTCAAATCACCACATATGTTCCAGCTATGTTTTTTATAATTTATTTTTTCAAGAACGTCTTTCATCACATCGTATGTCTCTTTCAAATTAATTTGCGATTGTTATCGAAGGATATTTGTTACCGTCGTGTAATAGAATCACTTTTAAACCATACTTGGACGAAAAGGCGCTAGTTCTCAGGTTTATGAACTTGTCCTAAGTGCAACATAAGCTCATCAGTATTTGTGCAGTAAACCAAATTATTTTCATCAATAAAGTACTGAGAAAGTTCTTTTTGTCGGCTTCGAAAGCCCAAAATTTTTGTATTTTTTTGAAGAAAATTCCAACCTTGCAGTCTTGATCCTAACAGTTCAGCTTCATTTTTTTGATAAATTTAAATGCCTAACCAAGTCATTTAATTCACCTTGTGATATAAGATGTGGCTTATTGGAAGATAATTCAAAATCATTTTTGTCTTCTTCAATACTGCCTGATTCTTCACCGCTGCTTTCGAAACATACATTTACAAGTGGCTCAGGAACTGGAATAATTTCACTGTGAGGTACAAGATTGATTGCAGATTGCAATGAAAGATATTTAACAGTATGCTTAGATTTTTTAGAAATTCCAGATACACTTGCTAAACAAAACAATCGGTTACATGATCCTTTGGTTCACGCCAAACCATAGGTACACCAACTGGCAAAGCCTTCCGTGTACCTTGCAGCCGTGTTTTTTTCCGTGATGTTATATATACAGAACAATTAGTGCATGCTATATGAGGAGCCCACGTCTTAACCTGATCACCAATTTTACACCGAAAGTACAAATGATATGCTTTTTTAATTAAAGATGTAATGTTTTTCCTATTTGACTTCACGGTATACTCACCAATTACATAACAAAAGGCATCCACATCATTTACACAATTTCGAGGCATTATGACAGTGCACTGTTGAAAAACTTAAGACAGCAATAAGACTGAACAAGATTAATTCATTCCTAAATCCACTGCTTAATACAAACAACACAGTTGTGTTTTCAGCTACATGTTTTGAACTCCACAGACATGATTAATCTTGTCCGTGAAGGTTCACTCTTCAGTATTAGATATGATGTCATATCTGACTATGATGTAATTTAATTATTTTTCTAGTATTGTTTATTTATAGGTTACAAATTATGTTAACAAAGTAAAACAAAGTAAAAAAAGCTTGCAAAGTACAGTGTAGGAGCTTAAAATGCTAATTATATGTTGAAAAATGAGAAAATCTTTTAATTAAAATTTAAACATTTTTCAGAAAAGAAGGGTGATAGAAATATTTGGAGTTCATATTCGTTTTCAGCATAAAAAACAAATTAAAATCATGTATTGCATGTTAGGATACAAAAATTATGTTTATCAGTGTTATTAGCCTCTGTAAAAATTTTTGAATTAAAATGAAAAGTGCATAAAATTTTATTTCACTAATAACGTCTGATTTTTTCATTTTGTTTATTATTATTGAATTATTTATTGTATAGATATTTTAAATATTTAAATGTATTATTAATAATTGTTAATAAATCGATATGTTTACTAAAAAAAAGGAAATTCAGTCGAATTCGAATCCGATGTGCCTTCCTTCTTGTAACATCAAAATATTTCATTAATAAAAATTTTATTTGGCTATAACTCTGGAACCAATGAAAATAAGTACCACTTATGATATATCGTTGAAAAGCTTTCAAGGAGGGCTTATTACTGAAGTTAAGAAAAAGTCCAAAATCCTAAAAATTGGATTTTGGACACTTCTGGTCCAGTCGACTGCAATCAAAAGGGGGTGCACAACTAGATTTTACAACAGTCCTACATCCAAAATTTCAACATTCTACGGCTAATCGTTTTTCAGTTATGCGAGATATGTACGTACAGACGTCACGCCGAAACAAGTCAAAATCAATTCAGGGGTGGTCAAAATGGATATTTCCGTTGAAATATTATAACCGAAATTTTTCACGATCACAATACTTACAATCAATACTTTCGCGATCAAAATTAAAATGCAGTAATCTTTGGGGATTATTATTTAAATAGCCAAGGATGTTAACGTCCGTACAGCTACTTTTTCTTTTATAATTTAAAAAGAAAAACATTAATACGTATTCTATAAAATACATGCTTGTCGGATAACTTATTAGCCAGTTTTAGCCTTTTATTCATTTTCATATTCATTAAGTGTTTCTATACATTTAAAATCAATAATGTTGTTTATGGATTTAACAACCCTCATATCTATCACAGCATAAAAGCTTAATCTTTACATGTGCGAAGAATCTAATGTAGCACAAACAATGTGCTTTATTCCATTGATTCCATTGATTGAATGGACGGATTATCAAGAAACGTTCATCCAAAATCTTCTATAGCACATATTTGAAATAACTGTATCAAAAGTTAAATTTTTAACTTATATTCCCACACCATGCAGTTTTAAAATTGATATTCTGTGTTATAGTTATTGTTGTTGTTTTTATCATAAAAAAATAACCCATAAAGCATTGAAATTTCCCTTCAGTGACACAATTTGGAAAATCCTAGTAGATTATTAATATTATTATTAATAGACAAAAACAGTTTTTTTTTTTAAGAAACTTCGGGAACAGTTAAAAAACAAAAACCATTTAAAATAGGGTTTGGCAGTAAATTATTTAAACTTCTTAAATATTTGTATATCTTTGAAGACTAAAACTATAAGGTAGTTGCACATCCGGGAACAAAATGAATTTCTCACGCCGGTACAATAAAGACGCACTTCAACATTACATCGTGCAATCCATACATAATTTAGTATAACAAAGACAGCCAATTTATAATCGCATAGCTCCTAATTCATTCTTAAGTTTATTAAAAGGAACTACCAAAACATATTTTTAGCGAGTAAAGTTAATTTTACAGACAAAAAAGAACAACTTTTAACAAAACGTATTTTGTTCAAAACGTCTTTTAACAAAATGCTTTCTGCGTATTTTGTTCAAAACGTTCAATACAAAATGATAAAACTTACAAGGAATTGGGAGTATTTTACTATAAAATTTAAATAATCTGATACAAAAGTAGAAAAATGAAGCGAACAAGGAAAGTAAATTAATTTGAACTAACAGAACATGTCTTTTACTTCGCCATTATAAAGAACTGAATTCGGAATAGTTGTCCAATTTATCCCCAACAATCATCCTTCTTCCTTAGACTCACAAAAAGAAATTTCTTTTAAAGTTTTAATGAAATTAAGCGGTGCTATCTGATTTAGACATTCGCTTATAGTACTGATTATTGTTTATCATTCATTCACACATTCATCCAAAATATATTTAAAGCAGTTTGACTGCATTCATACCAGCAGTTCACGCTAAGGAATGAAGGAAACGTATGAAAGTAGAAGTGCTGCAGTGAAGCTTCCACTACGATGGTTAGTACGGTGCGTGTTATCCAAACTGAAAATATTCAGTTGTTTTCACGCACAGAAGTAAATTGCTTTCATTAAATTCAACTTATTATTGTATGTTACTGGATGGTAATTACGGACTATTTTTTATATATATTTCCTAATTCTGCTGTTCGTACTTTACAAATGGTGAAATATTTTAACATAAAAAGAAATGTTACGGTATATTTTTAAACTTTTTTTTTTAAATATAGCCTATTGTCAACAAGTATTATAATTTAGTCAGCAGACATACTCTAAATGATAAATCAGCTGATCTGACATATACAAGTATAAACATAGTTTATAATCTATCTTGATTATATTTATCGTAAAAATAAACACGGATAGGCCAAATATTATACTCGTAACTCAGGAAATGAGTCACCTTTTTTTAAATCATTTCAAGAAAAATAATATTGCTATATTGTTTGCCGTGCTCATAGTTTTCAAATACAGCTAGTCCAATGTAATAATAAATAATTACTTTTAAGCCCACGTCATTGAATGCTTCTAACCCAATTAATTAGTTGTCTTGTATTTGTTGATCCTGTAAGAACGTTTGAATAGATTCCGTCTCTTTTTATTTTAATTTTTATTGAGAAAAGGTGGTCACGTTTTTTAATCGGTTTAGTATTCTAAAATTGGAGTGAACTTACCGTAAAAAACAAAAAACTAAAACGGCAGAGGCGCGGAAAATAATAAATAGTGTTATTTAAGTTAAATATGTACATAAGTTTCATACGTATAAAACGTATTATAAAGTTCATGTATATAAAACAAGGTGATCGATTTGCGAAGTCGGAAAAGTAAGATAAACACCTGATTCACATTAAAAAATGTGAAGAAAGAACAGGAGCTGCGTGTGAGGTTCCAGATCCCAAGCCCAAAGAGTGAACTTTGGACTAGACAACTGATCCCCGACCTGTATGTGTTGTGGGAGAACACACGGTGAAACGAATTTTTGCCTAACTCAAATGTTCACGAGCCATGGCGAATTTGAATCGTTCTTGTACGTATTGGGAGACTAATAGAAAAATACAAATTTGTCTAATAGAAACAAAAAACGCAAACATATTGTAACATCATTTGTATCTGATGTTGTATTCGATCACACAGAACGATTTTCATCACTACAAACTTTAATTCGTACTTTTAGTTTTTGTTTGAAATTTATTCATAATGCCAAACTAAGAAATCAGAACGAATTTCTGGTCTATAATTTAACTGCTCAGGGACTAAATCACACTCTTACCTTTTTTATTCAACAATCATATGATATGCGTTTTATATAATTCATATATGACAAATTATATAATCTTAAAAATAATCAAATTATTTCTTAACAAAGCAAACTTATTTCACTAGATCCATTTCTGGATAATTTAGGCTTACTATGCATAGGTAGCAGACTGCAACACCCTCTGTTACATTGCCAAGCAAAAAAACACCCTATTGTTTTACATCCTAATGCTAACATCACAAAACTAATCATTAATGCTGAACACTTGCGACTCTTGCATGCTAGTGTTCAACTTATTCATCATTGTTACGACAGAAATATTACATAACAAATGGCAAAAAAATTATTTCCTCAATCATTCATAAATGTATATGCTTTTGACCCAAGTACAACAGCTTGTTCAGCTACCATCTTCCAGTTATTCCTTCCTGCCCATTTCCTGCTTGTGCAGTTGACTACGGTGGTCCAATTAGAATGATTCGTCTTGGCAGGCAGTGGTCTAAAACATTAAGCAAATTTTATATAGCACTTTTTATATGTCTCACCAGTAAGGCTTCATTTAGAATTAGTTTCTGATCTCATCTTAAAGTCGTTCATTTAGAGCAATGCCATTTATTCTGTAAGCGTTTTCCATCATGTAATTTTTGTGATGGAGACTCAGTATTAGTTACTAATGAAAATTCTCCACCCATGTATTGGAAACATGAAATTATTACCCAGATTTATCGAGGCTCTGACAATCTTGTAAGGACTGTTGATTTTCAAACAGCTAAGAAATGGTCCATTAAGAAGACCTATTCATAAATTATGCCTGTTAGCAAACATGGATGATTAATTCAAATAATATATTGTAATAATTTTGATCAAATTAAATATGTTATACACTTGTTTTTTTTAAATTTCATTTCACTGTATTTTTATAAAATATCTGAACACGCTTATAATTATTGTTTTAATTACGTATTTGTATTAGTTTAATTATGATTATGTAAAAAGCAACTTACTCAATTCTATTATTATTTTAACAGTATGTTAATTTTGTTATTGTTTATATATACAACTAAATTTATTGTTATTAGTTCAAATTATTCATTATAAATTGTACCTTTTATGTAACTTATTTGTAACTGTAAAAAATCATATGTTTAAAAAAAAGTCATATGATTCACGTATCATTTATAATTATTTAAATCGTATGATTTTTGGCGGGTAATGTGTATAGACTACTATGTTTCATTCATGTTATTTAAAATTCACTATTAATAAGATAGATTAATTTTCATTTAAATTAGGATTTTTAAAATTAAAAGATCTTCACCATCAGTCAGATTCACTGTCGACTCCTTTTGAATCAGTGGCTTCGTACAGTTCACATAGCTCCTTACAAGATGTATTAGGTTCCTGTTGACATCACTCGGCTCCTTGGAATAATTATATCAACTAGTATGGAGTTTAAAAAAATTAATATATTGTTTAAAAATTAAAAATGCTATTTACATAAAGCTTTCCTTCAACACATTTTTATTTTATTCAATATATTTTTTATTTTACTGGGTTTGCAATTCACCGCAATTTACTGGGTTAATAACCTGTTTTGCAATTCCTTTATTAGCAAATTTCTACTCATTGGATTTTTTGTCACATTATTACTCTGTTTTTATAATACATTATACATATGTTCCGACATTATTTATGTTTATTTTAACTTTGTTAAAATAAATTTGTTTTTTTACACTTTAGACATTTAATATGATATCTAAACATTAGAATGATTTGTGTAATAAACCATTTCTAATTTTCCATTTATCTAGATAATCGGCATTTCACTTTATTTCTGTTTCCTTTTTATAAAATTAATGTTTTGTGATTACATTCTAATCAAGGCTTTCCCATAGTCTTGTATGATCCTTTTACACAATTGACTTGCTTATTTTCAATACTTGTCAAAAGAGCACTTACAGATATTAAACTAACTGCAGTTTTATGTTAATAAGAAAGAGTTTTTAGGTGGGAGTTCCACTAATTTTCCATTTATTAACTTTCCATTAATGTGATGTGTAAAAAACAGAAATTCTATTGGTCCTTTGTATGAAAATGAAAGTAAAAATGTACAAAAGAAAATTTTCTTCTTTTTGTGTACTTTCATTAAGTAATTTATGCATGTATTAGAAAACCCAACATTATTCAATGGGATCTCTATCCTTGCCTTGAAATTTTTCTTTCTGTAAAGCCACTGAATAGTTATTGATGGAAAAACAAAAAGTCTACTCATAGAGGGACTGTAAAGCTGGAAAAACAATCTCATCGAAAGGCTTAATATCCTCGTCCAAGTAATGATCATCCATTCAACACACAATCTTTTGATTTTGAGCGAGGTATTATTTATCAATGACAATAAAGCAGTGTAAACCCCTACCAAGAGAATTAAATTCAAATAAACCCCACTGCATTCCCTGACATCTCTTTCTTTATTTTTTATGATTCTAGTTACCATCGTTAACTACTGCATCCCATTCATGCCCACCCCTCAAGATATACCGTATTGTATTCTCTGGTATCAGTTCAATCAATCCCAGTGCTTGTCTTACCTGATCCCATCTGCAACACCAATAAACAATGTGCTCAGCCGAATCCAGCTTGTTACAATATCGACACTCTGGTATTGCACGTCTGTCAAACTGGTGGAAGTAGGCCTCAAACTCACCATGCCCTGTTAGTAACTGCAAATGATAGAAACCTACCTGTTAATTCACATACCAACTTGCAGAATGATCCTTCTGGTCCAGCTACCAGTTCTGGAGATCTCCCACATTGCTTGTCATTCATCAATCATCTGTCTCCTTGCCTCGATTCTTGACATTCCATCATAAACTCTCTGCATCATCTGGGCCTGCAAGTTTACAGGGAGTATACCTGCTATAACCTCAACGGCATTTTGGATTCCGTCTTATAGCATGAAACAATATGAATTGCAGCCCACCTCTGCAGCGCCAAGACCTGGTTAAGGTTCCTCTTCTTCTCAAAGGTCTCGGCCCATACTAGAACTGCATAGAAAATAATTGATGATGCAACAAATAGAATTAACTTCCATCTCGACAAGCGCGGGCCTCAGTGGTTATTCATCAGCCTTCCCAGTTTACTGACAACAATTACAGCATGTTCTGTACCTTTGTTCAAGTGCTCGTTATACAATCTATGTGTCTCCAACCACACGCCTAGGTATTTAACATACCTAGACATGGGTGTTATTGTATCTCTGATACAGACTCTTTCTTTAATACACCTTCTACCAGTGAGGACTACCACCACCGACTTGTTTGGTGCCAGAGTCAGTCCTCTTACCACCAGCCACCCCTGTATTTTATCAACGGCTGCTGCTGCATCTTCCTCCATGTCCTGCTCAGTCTTGATGGCAATCAGGAGAGCCAGGTTGTTGGCATAGGCTATTAACTTGACATCACCACTGAATATAATCCTCAACACACCATCAAATGCTATGTTCCACAGGAGTGGTCAAAGGAACGACCCCTATGAAAGTCCTCCAAATACTTTTGCAGGAATATCACATCTTCAATACTTCTGTTCAACTTCCTCTGGTGTAAATAGGAATTTATAATATCCCAAGGATAATTGCCAATGTTCTTTTCCCATAGCACCTCATTAATCATAGGCCATGGGAGGCAACCAAAAGTGTTCCTGCCATTAGTGGAAGACCACTAACGGGATCCTCCTTCAACACCAGGAACCACTGGCTCGACCTGCAGACCAGCTAGGTACAAATCACAACACATCAACTATGGACCTACCCTTCACAAACCTGTACTACTGTTTTGGGGAGAGTCCACCATTCACCTCTAGATCCACCCATAGTCTGTCCACAATCAATTCTCAGAAAACTTCCCAACGATACTCAAACAGATCGGCCGATACAAAACCCTGTCCAGTTCGTTATCGCTCTTCTTGGTTACCAGTACTAAGCACGCTTCCTACCTGCAGTCTGGAAAACGAAGGCCTTCAAGAGCATAGTTAAAAGCGTCAAGCATAAGCCAGAGATGTCTGGTCACCAATTCTCTCACAATCACAATGAGTATCTGATCTATTGCACTCTGCAGAGAACCCACTCAACACAGACTCTCACCTGCATAAGCTTCATAGCCGCCTGATAAATAGTAATAGTAGATACATTCTATGTATCTGCATAAGCAGGTCAGATTGAGGATATCTTCATCATGGATAACTCATCCTGGTCCCGTACCACTTGGGCCACAGCGTCTCTGACCTCTGCCTCAGTTATGTCACAATCCAAATGTTTTAGTTGGACCGTCCTATGACTACCATGTGTTTTTAGATCGATCTGTAAATCAGCAGCTGTCCCTCAATACAGTTTTCAGTCTTTCAGCATTTGTGTGGCCTTTAACCCGAATGCAGAGCTCATCATTGCAACCCTGTCAACAGTCTTGTTACCGACTGTTTAACAGTTCAGAGAAAATCCGCACAAGTTCTACCCATCTGTTTCACAACTAATATGCTACTGTCAGCTACCTCTGACATACTTAACCACGGGGGCCATTTTATCTTGTGCCTTTACACATACTGTGATATAACCATCTTGATTCTGCTAGTCCGCCATTTACAATTGTATATCAGAATTCGTTTAACAGCTGCACTCAGCTTCCCCTCCAGAAAAAAACATTTAAACTACCATGAGCTCATTTCCTGAATTCACTAAACAGGTTTTTTCTTCAAAAACCTATCCATATTATTTTGAGTTGTTTTAAATTAATTATTAAAAACTTTGATTTTTTTTTGTTTTCGGGACTATTCATGGTTCATTTAGTCCTGTTAATCGTACTATTAAATAAAAGTTAAATATTAAATAAAATGTTAAATATATGTTAACTCATACTATTAAATGAATATTTAATATTTTTTTGCACAATTTAATAATAATATTTCACACATCATATCCACTGGTTTTTTTTATTAACTACTAGTAATTATAATTATATTCTCATAAGTGTTTTTTGAGTATGCTAACTTTAAGTCTTCTTGAAGTATCTGAAATAACTGAATGGAAATAATTTAGTAATGAAATATTTTTTTAACTGCTTTGACTTCTATTTCTATTTCCAAGTTATAATTATAATTATTATAACTACTTTGACTTATAGAAGAGACACTTATAGGCCACATATTAAGGCATCCTGGAATAGTCGCTTTAATATTGGAGGGACAGGTAGAAGGAAAAAATTATGTAGGCAGGCCATGTTTGGAATATGTAAAACAAATTGTTAGGGATGGTGGTGTAGGGGTATACCGAAATGAAACGACTAGCTCTAGATAGGGAATCTTGGAAAGCTGCATCAAACCAGTCAAATGACTGAAGACAAAAAAAAATAAATAATTAATAAAGTAAAACAAAAAAACTATTAAAATAAAATAAATACATGTAATTTTTTTTATTTTATTCTATAACTTTGTTGTTGTTTATGAAGGAAAAGTTGAATTTTTAATTAGTTTTACACACAGATTGTCTTCAAGAATATTTAGAATTGCCTATAAGAATTTAGTTAGTATATTCAAAAAGCTCTTATGAGATTATTTTAACTAAAATTAGCCTTCAAGAGGTTAAGTCAAAGCAGTTGAAGTTAATTTTCATAATTATCCGAGCATTGCATTTTCATATTAATTATTGGAAGATTTAGTCGAGTAGTAGATAAAGAGTTCAAATTTAGTACTTTTTCATGCAGAAAACAACAGTTTTTAATTTTTCCCCATTTTATGTTTATATTTTTACTCATTATATTAACACAATTTTTTAAACACAACCAACAGTTATATTTGGTTTCAGAGTTAAAAATGACCAAATCAGAAGTATCAATTTAAAAAATATAATGCAATATGAGCTATTTTAAAGTTGACATATACATATTTTAATGTTTTAGAAGCTTTTTGTTTAATGATATGTTCTAAAGGACGGTTCATTTTGTTCAGTATCCACATATCTTTAGATTGTGAATATATGTTACTCTTAATTTTTTTTTTGGTCTATTTCATTTTTATATAAATCAGAATTGAATTAAGAGCATGGTTTCAGACAGACCACAACTCAGTTTTACAGTGTTTTCTTTATTTGCAAACTGGTTTAGTTACCAAAGTACTCCTTGCAACACACTAAACAGTATAAGCCACAAAAATTATCAAGACATGATGACACATTCAAATTATGATTATGTTGATCAATTAAGTAAGTAGGGCCCAATATGAGAAAATGAAATGATAGTAGTATAATTGAGAAATTAATTCCAAACGTTATCATTGAGCAAAGTGGACTAATCTTTATTACATATGTGTAGGATTTCATACATAGCTTGTGCTTAGCATGTTAGATATGGCCTTTAAAGTATTTAATTAACAAAAGAAAAAGAACATACATAATTAAAATCAAATAATCAGATTACTTTTATTTTTTACAGGTTTTTCAAATACCTATTATTTTATTTATTTGACAAAAGTTTCTCTAAAAATTAATGTTCCAGTTCTTATACTATCCTATATTCATTTGCTCCTGGTTTTTTGTAAGGACACAGATCTTCTTTACTCTTTCCTAAAACAAATTATTTAATTTCATTATAAATAAATTCATTCAACCAAAAATGGTTAGTATCATTGCCATTTAACTTACAGATGTTTTAAGACAAAAGATCTTGAATGTGCAAAAGATTAATTGAATGTTCACGTCACTTTACTTTAACTAATGGGGTTCAATTAACAGTACTCTAAGAAATAGTTGACAAGAAACTGGTAAAGATAACCAAAATTACAAATAAAACTGTATTAAATGTAGAAAAATTAATTTACACCTTTAACTGCTATGACAAATATGTTTTAGAATATTTACGAGGTCTGTAAATAAAGTAATGAGACTAGTTTTTTTTGACAGCGAAAGTGGCAACTTCGTAAAGTTACTAGTAAACATATGGTTTATATGAACAACTGATTTATATTGGGTATTAATATTTTTAACTATTGTTGTCACATGAGATGTAAACAATCTTTGTGAAACAAGTTTTTGTTTGCGTTATAAAAATGAGTGATACTAATTATAAGCAACATTGTGCAATCAAGTTTAGTACTGAACTCTGTGAGAATGCTACTAAAACTTTCAAAATTTAAAAGGGTGTATGGAGATGAAGCTCTTTCTCAAGCCCAAGATTTTAGGTGGTTTAAAGCATTTTCAGATGGTCGGGAATCAGTTGTGGATGATCCATCCTCTGGAAGACTGTTAACGTCAAAAAGTGATGACAATGTTGAGCGAATCAGAGACTTCATATGTACAACTAGCAATTAACTGTCACAATGACTGCAGAACAATTGAACTTGAACCATATCATAGTCCATCAAATTTTGACAAATGAATTGGACATGAATAAAGTTTGTGCAAAATTGGTTCCAAAAAACCTCACTGTTGAACAAAATAAACAATAGGATGGAAGTGTGCTGCGATCTTCTATGGCGACTTGAAACATACTGATTTACTAAAAGCTGTCATAACTGGTGATCAATATTGGATATTTGAGACGACCCACAACAAAATGCCAGAACAAGGAAAAATAAACGAACAGTTAAAAGGAAAATTGAGCAAGTCAAAAATCAAAACCATGTTAATTTTTTTCTTTGATAGTAATGGCATTGTCCATAAGGAGTTTTTGCCTACAGGACAGATTGTAAATCAATATGTTTACTTGAAAGCTGTTTAATCAATATGTTTACAACTGGAAGCTGCATCATAACAATGCACCTTGCCACACTGCACTCTCAATTAATGGGCTTTTGGCAAGAGAAAATATTCCTGTAGTTCCTCAACCACTTTATTCACCTGACTTGAGTCCCTGCAGCTTTTTCCTGTTCCCAACTTTAAAAAACCCCTCAAAGGATACCATTTTGGAACAGTAGAAAACAAAAAAAATGTCACCTACCATCTGGAGGATATTCCGGTTTGAGTTCCAACACTGCTATGAAAAGTGGGGAAAACTGTTTGAAGCGTTGCGTGTGTTCGCAAGGGAACTATTTTGGAGGCGATAAAGTCCCATGATAATTGGATTGTAAATAAAAAGTTTTTCTGAACTGAAAAAATAAAATAATTTTCATCAGAAGGTCCTCATTCAACAGATATCTATGAGTAAGGATGACACAAAGTGTGTTGTTACTCGTAATTTCAGTGTCAAATGTAATTCACCTAATAAACAACCCACAATCTCTAAATATTTGGGGAGTAAAAGTTATATACTATAGTATAATGTGTGAAAAATATTAAAATATTACTGTGTAATGCTCCTGAACTGAGTAAAAAAGTTTCTCAAATATAAACCATTAACATAACAAAGAACATTATTTTTTATGGAAGGTAATTTATTAAAATGTTTAACTCTAATGTATTATTTATTATATTAGATATACAATATAATTTGTTTGCAGTATCAAACTGGGATTCTCAATTTTTGTTTTCTTAACGTGTGATATAGGAAACCAATTTATTTTTTTTTATACATTCCACTCCTTCCTATCAAACTGGGATTAATAAAAAATTTTGGAAAACTTTGAAGGAGGACAATCAAGATTTCTGATACACAAGGCAGAAATTCCAATAGTAAGTGAAGCAAAAATTAAAGAAGGGATTTTTGTTACCCCATAAATAAGGAAATTGGTGAAAGATGAAATGTCTAACTCTCTGTGAAAATGATGTAGACTCACTATTAATTGCACAACTTTTGAAAAATTTACTGAGTGCCCATAATACATGAAATTATCATAATAAACTGATAAATTCTAACAGAGCTATGGGATGCTATGTTTACATTTCCTGCATTCACATCTGGATTTCTTCCCGCCAATATATTTCAGTGTTAAAAATCTTTTACAAAAACAAATGGAGTTAATATGCTAGCTGATTTCTGATTTCTGTTTGACTTTAAAGTTGTACATGAGGCCACCTACAAAAGGAGAGAATCAACTAGCAATTTGTAATGTAAATATCCCATAATATTAGTTATATTAACATTTTTAGACCTTTAAGAGTCCCATTTCTATTAAACTGACGAAGCTAGAAAGATTTCGTTTAAACATCCGTAATCTACATAAAAAAAAAAAATAATTCAGTGGAACTCTGATATCGACACTTATTGGAACATTAAAAATGTTTTACTTTGTTTATCATTGTCAATTAAACCATACCTTATCACTGTTAAGAAGAAAATGTAATAAGAAAAAAATAACAAGCCATTTTTAACAATGCCTGATATTATGCAGCTTTTCATTCAACACAATGAAAATGCAACGTTAATCTTTAAAAATTATTTAACTTCAACTTAGTTGGTTTCAGTATCGATTACAAACCTATTTTATATCTGTTATTATTCACAATATTTAGGCAATTAGAATAATACAATTAGCATCTCCTAATTTTTTTGAAGTATTATAAGAGTTATACATATCATTATGAAGATTAGCATTGGCCTACATACAATTCTTGAAGCATAGGAGAACTTACGATTATTTGAGTAGAGTGCCTGCCTTCTGATTTGCTGCACTTTATTAAGATTAAAACTGAAATGTCTTCAAGGATTACTGTGAATATCATAGTTGATTGTAGTATCAAGGTCTTGATTACATTATACAAAGTAAACTGATGAAAATTTCTGCACTTTCAAAAGTGTAAAATTAGTTTAACTAGTTCCTTTATAGCACCTACATCACCTGTTTTACAACCATACTATCCAGTTCAAACAAAAATAACTCCTAGAATAAGTTCAAAGAAAAATACCTCCTAATACCATTTATGTAGGGAAAAGTGAAACCAGAATGCAGTGCAGTGAACAATGTCCTTAACTTGGTTATTAGGTATATCCATTTGCCTCAGAAAATTTTCAGAGTAGTAGTCTGCCTCTCACTATTATATCAAATTCTATACTTTTATCTCGGCAATAACTAGTCTTGATCTAAAATGCTAATTTAGAATTAACGTTTCAAAATTATCACAAAACAAAAATTATCTGCAGGTGAATGATAACTGAATTTGAAGTAGAGGTATTATTTACCTAAATATATATGTTTTACTAAATAGATATGCATGCGACTTTCTTTTTGTATTACACTGGAAAAGCAGTTACATAGTACAAAGTTTTCAAAATCTAAACACTCAATTTCAAAATGTTAATACTCTCACTGTTGGATATGATATCTATCAGACTTCAATCCAACTACAAATACTAATGATTGATACTATGGATAAAAGAGAGTCACTACCATTTTTACCCATACTAGTGTATATTTTCTTACCATTCGGTTTTTGTTCAACACCATACACTTCAGTTATAAATTTTAATACATCTGTCTCTTTCACAATTTAAATTAATATTTTTCTTCGGTTTCTTCGGTTCATAAAAAATTAATATTTTTATGGTTGCATTTACAACCATATTCCCTTTATTTATATCACCAGCAACTGACAGCTTTAATTCTGAAATGATAATTAATGTGTATAATATCTGTATAAGGTAATATTTAACCAAAATTTTTAATAAATGTATTAAAACTTATCAAATATTAAATGACTAGCTTTCAAAACTTTGTTTTGAAGAGTCATTTAATATTTAACAATTTTTAGTGTTGGTTAACTTTCATCATTCTGTTTATATTTGTTTTTATAAATTGTTTCTGTTGGGGTGTTTTATATGTATATTATTTAACATCAAAAGGCTTTCACATCATTGTAAAAATTTTTTGCTCATTCCCCTACATTGAAAAATTTAAATATTTAATTTTGGCAATTTTTAAAATATAAGGATTTAAATAAGTAATTTTAAAAATATTTGTTACCACAGACCAATGTAGGGGAATGAGCAAAAAATTTTTACAATGATGTGAAAGCCTATTGATGTTAAATAAAATCCTTATATTTTAAAAATTGCCAAAATTAAATATTTAAATTTTTCCTTTATTTTGGTAAACATCTTGGCTTTAGCAATTAAAATTAAAAGAAATCAAACAAGTAATTTTACATTTAATAAAAAAAAAATTAATTCAACATTACAATCTTATGATTTTTTTTTGTTGAAAAAACTGAAGCTGGTTAATTGAACATTTGGCTGATATTTTGTAACACATTGGTGTAATGAAAAAAGAATTCGTAATGTTATGGATTCATTATGTTTATATCATAAAGATACAAATACATTGCTCTATTTGTATAAATGAAATGCAAAAATGAATTTCTGGCTTTTTTTTTAAATGCCACATAAGATTGAAAAATAACCAAAAAAATATATCATGGAATTCTGGAACAACTCAGAATGCAAGGATCAATAATTGTATCTGGAAGATTCTGATCATATTTTTTAGTGGTTTTCAGTTTGGGAACTATCAGAAATGTCAGGGACTATGTATAGTGAGAAAGTGGTACATCTCGGTAATAATG
This sequence comes from Lycorma delicatula, assembly GCF_047948215.1. Lineage (NCBI taxonomy): Eukaryota > Metazoa > Arthropoda > Insecta > Hemiptera > Fulgoridae > Lycorma > Lycorma delicatula. The sequence goes on from NC_134456.1 coordinate 139,166,598, forward strand.
TGATCAGTTAAGTTCTGGAATAAGTACAAGTTGTGAGTGTGAATGTTGTCATGATTAAATAGCCCAGATGCACAATTTTCATAGTCTTCTCTTTTGTGATAAAAAGGTTATTACAAAGACAACAGAGAAATACTTTATGTTTTTTTATTTATATTATTATTAATATGATAAAAAAATCATAAAATTTTCATAAAAATGATTAAAAAATCGTAAAAAGTATATAAGATGATTTATTTACTATTATTATTTATTTCTGGTAATTCTCCAAGCTTTAAGCTACTTAAGAATTGTGATTCAAAAGCCAAGAATAAATGAAAAATGTAAAGTAACACCCGAGTGCAACTTTGAAAAGACTTCAGGTTTTTTCTTCAAGGTTTTTTCACCAATTCAAGGTTTATGTTTGAAACATTTTTCAATCCATCAATTATTATCTTTTCACTTTATTACCATTCCTTTATATCCATTTCATTTCATATGAATGTCCATTAAATCAACTACATGTTTGCTTTTCCTAGCATACCACTGCATTATGATTATCAGTTTCAAACTCTCCGTTCGTTTTATACCAAAAACAGAATCATTTTTGACATTTACTGAAAAGGTAAACACACTGATAATTTTACACTAAAACATAATCTATTTCAATGAAGACAAAGTCCATATGAATTACTGAAATCTTTAATGATAAAATATAATCTCTTTTGTGCCCCATTGAAAACTGATTAATGTGTTTTGAATATACAGCCTCTTTGTACTTTGAATATAACTGCAAAACTTTAGCATGCAATAAAAAGGACAATAAACACTGAAAATTAAAATAAATAGATAATAAACTCTGAAAACTGAAAAATTTACTTTATTGACATCATGGCACCAATTTTTTACTTTCACATCACGATTAACTAAATCTCATCACTTAATTTGTCAATGGGTTTTAATTTTTTCATCATACTAAAATGATTTTATGTAGAAATTTCCAAATTGAGGAAATTTCTACATATAATCATAATTGGGAAATTTTTATTATTTAAAATGGAGGAAATTTACACTTTGCATTAAAATTTGATAACATTGTAAATTAAAAGTAAAACATTATTTACTAATAAAGAAATAATAAACATGTGCTTACCACTGTCTTGCTGTAATCCTTTAGGTATGTTGATATGAACCTTTGACCATCTTATAAATCATCAGTTGTAGATAATTTTTCAATGTTATACAGATAGGAATTTGTTTCATACATCTGAAATAGAAATATGTTTATTTAATATAGCCTTAAAATAATTCCCCTAGTGTTCAGTGATTGAGGTCAAAGAAAAATAATTTTTTAGCGTCTAATCTAAACCATAGATTTAAAAATAAAATGTTAATTTAGGCATATGGGAATTATGTTAAATATTGAATAATTAATTGTAATGTGCTCTGTGAAAAAGAATGGCAGTTTTAAAACAATGTTTCTTTATATTAAAGAGATTTATTATTGTCAATAAAAAAATGATATGTGGTAATAGAAAGGCTTTACTTTTCCTTCAGAGCTCTGTAACTTTTGTTCTAGTGTACTACCTCCAAACCTCTAAATTGCCAAACGCAATCATTTTTCCATAATTATTTTTTATAAATAATTATATTTCACTGTTCTCAAATGCAATATGCTAGGTTATTTACTATACAGGCTTATTTTTAAATGAAAAGTCAAAATGCTTTTAAAAGTAATTACTTTGTATCTTAGTCTTAATGTTTATAATATAATTTTAAAAACTGAAAAAAAAATAATATTGTTAAAAAGCTTTTAAGTTGAATAAAAAACTTAACTTGTTGCATTACCTGGATGAATTTCTTTATGCGTAGGAAAGTAATACATAAAAATAAATAACTGAATTAGCAAATGCAACATCCCTTTTTGATTATAACTAAATTAGAAAAAATTTATTTAAGTAGGTTATTTTCAGTGCAATTAGTACAAAATTTAATTTATTTCTATTATATCTGTTTGTGTTGTTAATGTATTTGTGTATGCGGTATTAAAACCAAAACTTTATAATGATACAGAAAAGATTTAATTTAACATTTAACACTAATTTGTTAGTGTTGGTAGTTAATGGTACAATTAAACTCAATCTGAGTCAAACATACTAAAAACAGTAAAAGTAAATTGGTATATCATAACAAAACTTCATAACTTCCTCTATTAAACCAATCAACAGTTGAATAAAGTTCTTTATTCAACTTGCTTTTCAAAATATTCAACTAAACTTCATAATTTAATACACAAATAGGTGATATCACGACATTGAAAACAATAAATGCAAGAAAGTAACAATTAAAAATGAAAAGAAGATTTACAGATATCCATAGTGGCAAAGTTTTTGGTTATTAATTTTCTTAATACTCTGAATTACTATTAAAAAAAAAAATTTCTGACAAAATAAGTAAGTAGAAGGCAAAAGAAAACTACATGCTAGATATTCAGTTATAATGAATGGGCAAGTAACATTATAAGCAATAGTTTTGTTTTTACAGTAATACTATGCTTGCTGTATGTACATTTTTAACTAAAAAATAATTATAATAAGAAAATAGCTTAATATAGATATTTTTATTTGATTTAGCATGCAATCATAAAAAGTTAACTCTTACCTGAAATTTTATTGAAGATTTGATAATTCCACCATTTTATTTCTGATTATTATCAATAAATATTGTTCCATCCAAAACCAATTGAACTTTAAACAGGATTTCTGATGAGCTAAAACAGAAAAAAATTATTAATGTAGAAATGCAAAATAATTAGTTATCTTAACTAACTACAATCTTTTTCAACAGAACTTATTAGTTAAAAAAATAGCTTAAGATATTTTATTTAGCAATTAACTCTTACCTGAAATTTTATCAAAGTTTAATTCCACAATTTTATTTCAGATTTTTATCAATAAATTTTGTTCCACCAAAACCATTCTATTTTAAACACAAATTTTAATAAGCTAAAACAGAAAAAAAATTAATGTACAAATTCAAAATAATTAGTTGTCTTAAGTAACTAAATCTTTTTCAATAGAACTTATTAGTTAAAAAAATAACTTAAATAATTTTTTTTTATATTTTAGTTATTAACTCTTACCTGAAATTTTATCGAAGTAAAAACTTTATAATTCAACCATTTTATTTTGAATTTTAATCAATAAACTTTGTTCCATCCAAAACAATTGTACTTTAAACAGGAATTTTGATGAGCTAAAACAAAGAAGATATAGATGTAGAAATTTAAAATAATTACGTAGATAATGAGATCTTGTATCAACAGAGCTTATCATCAGATATTATGGCACCAGTTTTTTACTTTCACATCACGATTAACTAAATCTCATCACTTAATTTGTCAATGGGTTTTAATTTTTTCATCACACTAAAAAAATTTTATAGGAAAAAATCAATCAGCTTTATTACAAGTATGATTATGTAAAAATTTCCTCAATAGGGACACTTTTATTATTTAAAATGGAGGAAATTTACATTTTGCATTAAAATTTGATACCATTGTAAATTAAAAATAAAACAAATTATTTACTAATAATATTAAATATAATAGAAGAAATAATAACAGTGTGCTTACCACTGTCTTGCTGTAATCCTTTAGGTATGTTGATATGAACCTTTGACCTAACAATCTTTTTCATAAATCAGCTGGAGATAAATTTTCAATGATAAAGATAGAAATTTGTTTCATACATCTGAAATAGAAATATGTTTACTTAATATAGCTATAATTGTGTACCTTAATTCTTAAAATAATTCAGTGTTCAGCGATTCAGGTGAAAGAAAAATAATTTTTCTTTAGATTTAAAAAATAAAATGTTAATTTAGTCATATGGAAATGATGTTAAATATTGAATAATTAATTGTAATGTGCTCTGTGAAAAAGAATGTCAGTTTTAAAACAATTTCTTTATATTAAAAAATATTTATTATCGCCAATAAAAAAATTATATGTGGTAATAGAAAGGCTTTACTTTTGCTTCAGAATTCTATAAGTTTTGGTCTAGTGTACTACCTCCAAACCTCTCAATTGTCAAATGCAATCATTTTTCCATAATTATTTTTTATAAATAATTATATTTCACTGTTCTCAAATGCAATATGCTAGGTTATTTACTGTACAGGTTTATTTAGTTATATGCTAGGTTTATTTATTATACAGGCCATGTAAATAATAAAGATTGAATGACAATTTTTTAAATAAAAAGTCTAAATGCTTTTAAAAGTAATTACTTTTTATCTTATTCTTAATGTTTATAATATAATTTTTAAAACTGAAAAAAAAATAATATTGTTAAAAAGCTTTAAAGTTGAATAAAAAACTTAACTTGTTGCAATGCCTGGATGAATTTCTTTATGCGTAGGAAAGTAATACATAAGAAAAAAGTAAATCAGACACTATGTAAATAACTGAATTAGCAAATGCAATATCCCTTTTTGATTATAACTAAATTAGAAAAATTTCATATAAGTAGGTTATTTTCAGTGCAATTAATACAAAATTTAATTTATTTCTATTATATCTGTTTGTGTTAATGTATTCGTGTATGCGGTATTAAAATCAAAACTTAAATAATGATACAGACAAGATTTAATTTGTACAATTAAACTCAATCTGAGTCAAACATACTAAAAACAGTAAAAGTAAATTGGTATATCATAACAAAACTTCATAACTTCCTCTATTAAACCAATCAACAGACAAGTTCTTTATTCAACTTGCTTTTCAAAATATTCATAATTTAATACACAAATAGGTGATATCACAACATTGAAAACAATAAATGCAAGAAAGTAACGATTAAAAATGAAAAGAGGATTTACAGATATCCATAGTGGCAAAGTTTTTGGCTATTAATTTTCTTAATACTCTGAATTACTATTAAAAAAAAATTTCTGGCAAAATAATTAAGTAGAACGCAAAAGAAAACTACATCCTAGATATTCAGTTGCAATCAATGGGCAAGTAACATTATTAGCAATAGTTTTGTTTCTACAGTAATACTGTGCTTGCGGTATGTAGATTTTTAACTAAAATTTAAAAATATATACTATATGTAAATATGTCAATTATTAATTAATGAAAATAAATTATTGTTCCACATGGTAATTAGCGCTCTGTTGGTAAACTAATTTCATTACAATTATGGTAACCAGTGACTAGACTGATATGATCATTTAGCAAATGCAAATTTGTAGCACATGAAAAATGCCAAGCCTGACCAGAATTCAAACCCAGGACCTCCAGTTGAAAGGTGGAGATGCTACCACTCATGCCACGGAAGGCTGGCTAAAATTACCTTCACAGTAAACTAAAAATTTATTTAATTTAATGTATAAACAGGTATGTTGGGTTAAAGAAAATAGTTTAATACATATATTTTTATTTGATTTAGCATGCAATCATAAAAAGTTAACTCTTACCTGAAATTTTATTGAAGATTTGATAATTCCACCATTTTATTTCTGATTATTATCAATAAATATTGTTCCATCCAAAACCAATTGAACTTTAAACAGGATTTCTGATGAGCTAAAACAGAAAAAAATTATTAATGTAGAAATGCAAAATAATTAGTTATCTTAACTAACTACAATCTTTTTCAACAGAACTTATTAGTTAAAAAAATAGCTTAAGATATTTTATTTAGCAATTAACTCTTACCTGAAATTTTATCAAAGTTTAATTCCACAATTTTATTTCAGATTTTTATCAATAAATTTTGTTCCACCAAAACCATTCTATTTTAAACACAAATTTTAATAAGCTAAAACAGAAAAAAAATTAATGTACAAATTCAAAATAATTAGTTGTCTTAAGTAACTAAATCTTTTTCAATAGAACTTATTAGTTAAAAAAATAACTTAAATAATTTTTTTTTATATTTTAGTTATTAACTCTTACCTGAAATTTTATCGAAGTAAAAACTTTATAATTCAACCATTTTATTTTGAATTTTAATCAATAAACTTTGTTCCATCCAAAACAATTGTACTTTAAACAGGAATTTTGATGAGCTAAAACAAAGAAGATATAGATGTAGAAATTTAAAATAATTACGTAGATAATGAGATCTTGTATCAACAGAGCTTAGTTAAAAAAACAGCTAATATATTTTTTAATATATAAATGCAGTGAGAGTAAATATAAATCTAGCAAATTTAAATGACTAGTTTTATTATTGTGCGCTCAATTAATGTTATCGTAGGTGCTATTTCAATCTGCATTCTACTCGATTGAAATCTACTTGATACAAAGATATTTCATTATATATATAGCAATTTTATTTATGCATAATATTTAAATAGTGAATTAATTTGTAAGATCCTATAACCACACATTGGCCATTTGAATGAGGCCAGAGAATAGGAGGATTTTGAAAAGAGATATGAAAATCATTATTTTGGGGTAATTTCTAACAAAGTTTGTTTAATAGTGTATTTTTTCAGTTAAAATGTTAAGCTTACCTTAAGAAATGGTTTTTAATTTTTAGAGGTGAAACAGATGGAATCAACAGATGATCTCACAGATAAGTTAGAAACTTGTAGCTGTTTCTTCCTCCTATAAATTAAAAATAGTACCATTTCATTAAACATCAAAATATTTCTTTAATTTCATTTAATTAATATTCATAATAACCTACACTATATAATAATGCTTTATAATACTTGATCTGTTAAGGAAACCAGTTGTGATACCTAGCAGAAAATTCAATTGAAAAACATTTTAAATAATCACAAACATCCCTAGCCCTAGATATATATATATATAGATATATAAAATAGAGAACAAAATAATTTTGAATATCATTAAACTACTCCAATGACAACTCAGAAGTAAGGTAATTTTCATGAAGTTTAAAAATTAACAAACTATTTAATATTTTTGATGTTATAAATATAGTATTATACAGTGAAAAATATTTTTATTTAACTAAATAAATGTTCGCATACACTTTTACTTTTCTTCATATCATTGTTTATTTGTATGTAATATCTCTCTATTTTCATTTGTTACTCCTAAGGCTGTTGGATTTCTTTTTTTTATCTTATACATTCCTTTTCAGATAATTTTAGTTAATTTACATTTGCACTGAATAATGAATAAAAATTATTGCACATTACAGGTCAAAACTCATTCTACTTATAAATATGATTAATATTAGTTTTTTGAAAAACTTTAGAATACTTAATTTAGGAATTTTTTAAAATTTACATACATGTTATTTCTACTTATAAAAAATTCTAATAACAAATGGTTAAAGTAATCTATAAATACCAAGGTTTTCCCATACTTGACTACATTAATATATATCCAGGTCAAAAAACACCCCTCAAAAGTAACCCTTTTTAATTTATGATCAGTAAGATGTGTTTTCAGGATATTTCCACTTTTAATTCAATATTCTGGAATCATCAGATAATACATAATTTTGAAGAACCTTAATTGTTCGCATGAGAGCCCTGGAAGACACCACAGGCACTAGTGACTCAAATCCCTAATAAGATAAGTGGACCTTTTAGAGAACTCTTAACAAATCAGAGTACTCAAGTTGGTGATTGTGGATAGTGATTTCATTACCATTTATGAGATAAAATGAAATAAAATTGATAAACTCTAATCTTTTTTCATTATACCTTAATTTGATAAATCTCAAACTCATTTCACTATAACTTTTCTTCCATATTCTTAACAACATACCCTGATTGATTTCCTACTGACTGGAAATGGTAAGTAATGTACATATGTGTATATGCTATATTAGTTCTACGGGTATTTAATTTTTATAAATTTAAGTTTTTCCTTACTAATATATTTATAAGGGACGTTTATAATTTTTACGTGGCACAACACTTTTGCACTACTTCTTAAAACCATTTTATTAAATTGATTTTCCTGTTTTATTATTTTTGAAAGTATTTTCAATTTTTTTGTTTGTTTATTTATTTTAACTTTAAATATTTTTATTTAAAAATCTACTTACATCCACAAGATCATCGACATCGTAGGAATGGCGATAGATGGCACTGAGAAGTGGAGGAACCCCATTTATGGATGCCAAGGTAGAGTTGGACTTGCTAACAGGTTCCACAAAATGGTATTAAGTGTGTACGAGTGCCTGTGCACTACTGACTAAACATCCATCCCTGGCTAACCACCCTTCCTGTAAACTGCTGATGTAGCATTACTTTATGAGGAAGGAATAACACCCACATACTCAATCGGATGCCACTAACATATGTGAAAAACTATACAATCATGATTGATTGATTGTATACTTATAAGCCCTACTTAAAGTTGTCAAAGCTCTCAAGAAGCTGTATCCCAACTCAATGATGGACATTACCACTATAATGCTCTAGACAACAATCCCTGTGAATATGGATTTCAAAGAATATGATATGCGGTAGTGGAAATTATTTTGAAAAATAAAATAATTTATTTTAAAATTTATTATAAATAATTTATATTTATTTATTTTAAAAAATAAATATAAAAAATGGATCAAAAGAGAATAATTTACTTTCACGATTATTTTGTACGTCACTGATTACTAACCAAAAATATCTCATTATTTTGTAAAAGTTTTAATAAAGCATTAAGTGTCAACGCCTAATTCTTTTCTAGTTAACATCTTAATTATTCTTTCAGAGAAAGCTGTTTTAAATTATGAATAAATCTAAGGGAATAACTAAAGGTTCAAATTAATTTGGAAATGAAACGTTTTTGGCAATGTCTTTAGGATAATGTAACAGTAAACAAGAATTAAAATAACTACATATTTAAGACCACAATTGAGTGGTAGAATAAATTGAACACAATTGAGTGGTAGAATAAATTCATTAGACAAAAAGTTATTCTTATTAATACAAATTATTGTGTGGTTCCTTTAGCTTCAGAAGGTTGGTTGTATCTACTAAATAGAAATAACACATAGCGTCTTGAAAACGATTTCGGCTGAACATTTTACTGTACCATGCACTATACTGACTATCAGTTTTCCACCAATAACTGGCTACAGTTGGCTTTTTATTCAGACCCATGTTCATCAGCACACAAATAAAGTCCTGAATCTCGGCAACTGTGACATGTTTTCACATTCACCAACTATTGTTCGGCACTAATTTTGAAGTAGTGAAAAAAAACTTAAAATAATCTAAGACAGGTCAGTTGCTAGGTGGACAAAGTTTCACACCAGGTAATTCATTGAATGAAAATGTTAAGTAAATGCACATGGTAGTTATTTTCGTCCACTTGCCAACCATCCTAGTTTTCCCCATTTAAGGGATGCTTTATATAGTAGGGATAGGCCCAAACCTTCTTCGAACAGTAGGAATATACCTCTGATTTTCTGTATCAGAAATTTCATTATCACTACCTGACAATAAATCAAAACTTAAGTTTTGCTGCAAAAGCCTTGGAAAAAGTGTGCCCTATTTATCTGGATCATCATAGGAACCAATAAAAGATGAGCAGACAATCAAACTGATCCAATCCGATCAAACTGATACATCAAATATGTTACATATACGGAAAGATTCTTTTCTCCTGATCGTTTTGATGTCTAATAAGAATACAATTTTCTTCTATTATGTACAAAATAACCTTAAATTTGTAAATGTCCGAAAAATCGGACGTTAAGATTATATGCAGTACCCAAAAATACGGACGTTCGGTATCCAAAAGGTTAAGGATGTATTTTTTAGAGGTTGCAGACCTCTTCTTAATCCTGACAGAAACGTTGTTTTTACCGATCTAATTGTCGCATCACACCAAATTCTTGAAGTAGTGTAGCCTTTATTATCCAAATAAAATATATTTCTACCAGTTTTTCTACAATTTGCTATTTTTTTAAAAATAATTATTATCTCTTCTCGATGAGCAATTAAACATTTTTATTTATTTTAATTAATTTAAAATCCATCGACAACAGTTATTTGAATAAACTAGTGCGTTCAAACTTTAGTAAACTCTTGTCAGACTTTATCACAGCCAGAAATTTTTTTAAGGTTGGAATTCCTTTTTTAAAAAAGAAATTACGTACAATCTTATTACTTTTTGTCAAATTCATCCCGTTTTCCTAGTACAAGTTTTCCATGTTTTCTATTTTTAATAGTAGTTTATTCCTTTCCTATTTATTTCAGTCCGTAATCTATTAATACTACTAACCGAGACCCTAGTTAATTCAGAAGTAAGTTTCACTACTTCCTTTTTAACCAAGGTAGGATTTTTCTCCAACAGTTGATTGATCACATTTAAAACTATTTTTTTTTCATCACTTTGCAAATGTTTCCCGTTTCTGTGCTTACTGAAAGATGTTCCTAAATTATCAGCCATATCGATAATTATTCGAAAACATACACGTACAAGCTAATCACACTATCAAATCTCACAATAATCGCACAATAACCGAAAATACACAAACAGTCACACGTACCAAAAATATTCAGAAACATAAAACTACAAACATCCGGAAATTAGAACAGCTCGGCGCGTACAGTAGTGTACTGCATATACACGCACTACCAGACTCGCAGTTTGTTTATATCATATCTCCTTCTAAGAATGAACAGATTATAATTAGTTGATTAGCTAACCAGGTTAGTACCACACAAGCGCATAATTTCAGTTTTGGAAATTAAAAATTTGAGTGATTATACCCAAGATTTTGAAGAGAGAAGATTGGATGAAATTTCTTCATAGTAATAAATAATTCTGACATATAGAGCATAGCCCTTTAGTGATGCATCAGCAAAACCATGTATTTGAATAGAAGTGATACTGCTTTATAAATAGTAATGTTAACCTAATTACGTATATATATATATATATATATATATATATATATATAGGTAAGATGTCACCCCAGTGACATTTAATTAGCCACAATTGCATGAAATCTTTACATAATACTGTTAGTCCAACAAACCCAAAGGATAATAAATACCAGCAATAATAGGTAGTGCATTCATTATCTTTCTGCTTAATAAACTGCAGTGTCCATGTATCTATGCTACCTATTCCATAATATAAACTTACGTACTGTGCGTATGTTATCGTATCTAATAAAATGTTACAATTATTTGATAGCATTTTCTTTCACTGATGTTTGGAACACTTGTCCAATGAACCATTTGTGATCCAACACTTGTGAACCATTTGTCCAATGAAAATCCGTACTAATTTAACAAATAAGTTATTTCTGACTTCAAATTCTTTAATACATTTAAATTATCACATTTTGTTATAAGATATTTCTCTTGCTACCTAGTCTCACACAATTTAGGAATGCTAACAATAAGCTTGCGTCGTAAAACGGACACGTGAAACAAAATCGGGTGGGACTGTGTCGGGGCGCATAGCCGTTGGTTTAACGTGAAACGTTACATACCTTCGATGAAGTTCTTCCGAGCTACAGACTGACCAACATATCTGTAGAGTTAAATGGGAGAACCACTATCGTATTTTTTTAAACAAAATTTTAGTTTCCAACGGAAAATTTTAGTTCTTTCATTTGGCCAACTCTACAGATAAATTTGTCGGTTTATCTGTAGATGTTTATGTCACCGAGTCACTTTTAGTGCATTAAAAAACGGAGACATTGACTGCATACTAAATTAAATTTTAACAAAAAATAGGCACTAAATGGTACATGAGATTTATTTCGACGACAATTTTGTTTAACATTGATCTGTGATATGATAAATAAGAGACATAAGGTATAATAAGCAGCAGTAGAGATGCTCGCGCCGTCATTCTCTTCCTCACTTTCTGAATTGTCTAGTAAGAGGAGAACATTTTTATGAACTAATCGAAACTAAAAAAAAAAAAACTATAACTATTTGTACACAAAATCATAAAATTGCACAAAACTCGAGCAAAATTGGTTATATAGAACTGCTGACAGTGTTTAAAAGAAAATCAATCAAATAGGCAATGCTACCATAATTACATTCTCACAGCCAACTAAATTCCGATCAAATTGATACATCGAATATGAAATATTTTAACGTATATGGAAAGATCGTTTTGATATCTATTAAGTTTTCCATTTTCTTCTATTATGTCAGCGTTGTTCGCTGAGCGCGCCGTTCCAACTTTGCAACGCTCCCGAAACAGTCTCGCTCGCTCGACACCGGACATCGGGGTACCTGTGCGTGGCCCATAACCTCCCGTTTCCAACGATATGCTTAATTTATATTTCCGGCTAGATTTTGCGCGGAGTGAGGCTGACATATTGAATTTTTATACTTTTTTGCATGTTTAATTTTTTATACATAAAAAATTTAATTTTAAAAGTTAAAAATATAAAAACTTTAATTTTTTACACATAAATATTGTCCAAATATACTTATTATTATTACTTAAATTGACCTATCTCGATACATTTGACTCTAGACATAAATACACGAATCTCCGTGCTATCACGTCTAAGTCTTGAGCTACACTGAATGAAAATGAGCGAGAGCGCCAGTTTTGGCCGATCTGGGCTATGCCCCCTCCCCACCAAACCCATTTTCCAGTGACAAAAACTGAAAGTCGTATGGGCGAGCTGACCATGTAATTGCTAATTAGGCCGCCTTTTGAATTAATTTTAATTGTTCATTAAAAGTATTACCTAGAAGAACTTAACACTAATTATGAACTTAGATATGATACTATTTTACGTTAGAATACTTGATGGCATAACACTTCGTAAGCTTAGAAGGATAACCAAAAATTGAAGAATGTAAATTCAACGTATGTTGCAAGGTTCACGTCCATTTTGTACGTAGGGTATTTTCCAGAATGTTGGAAAACGGGGAAGGTTGGAAAAACGGCCCGCCCAAATCGGGGAAAAGTCTTTATTCTCCCCCCCCCCCCCAGTATTACAGGCCGATCTCCTTACTACCTGCATCGTCAAAGTTGTTCGAAAGAATTTTCCTCGAGCGACGTCGGCAATGTTTGGGGCCGGAGGTTCGGCCTGAGCAGTAGGGTTCAGAGAAGGCCACTCGACGACCCAACTAGTTCGACTGGTGGATAGCCTTATCGGAGGGGCTTGAACAGGAAAGCGGTTTTTATGACGGCCAACGATATAAAAAACTCTCTCACACGACGGTCTCTGGCAGCCATGTCCCTATACCCAGTGCTTAATCGAGTCAGTCCCATTTCGCTGGCGACTAAGATACTCATATACCGACTCTACGTCTTGCCAATTCTGACATATGCCGAGCCGGTGTCCAAAAAAAAGCTGGAGGCCGTCCAAAACGTGGCGCTGCGGACGATTTTTGGAGCGCCGTGGTTTGTCAAAAACGTTACACTTCGCTACGACGCGGACATAAAAACCGTGTCGAAAGTGGGTGTAGCAAAGGCGCGCGGACTGTTCGGAAGAACAGCCGTGTCCGAGCACAGCTATCTCAGGGACATCTGCCCAGAGGATCCTACACCGCAAGATGTGAGGAAAAGGCCTCACGCCGTGTTAGATGAACCACCGTGAAAAGGCGGGACGAAGGTTTATGCATGATAAACCAGGCCAGGAGCCTCTATATCGGGTGAGCCAACGGGTAACTCCCAGAAATGATTGCGGGCCTTTAAAGAAAAGGTCATTCATTATAAAGAGATGTGGACGTAAAGTCTCATATTGTGCGTAAAGTTGTTACAGTTAATAAATATATGGGCATATGGCTTTTTTGACCAAAATTAAATCAATTTTATTTACCCCTTTCCAGTATCATGCAATACTACAAAAATATAAAATATAATATAATACCCTAACTAGTGCTTAAACAAATAATCAAGCATTTATTGTATTTTATTAAAACTAAATGTAAAATAAAATAAGTACTTGAACCAATATTAATTTAATCTACCCAATCGTAACAACCTACAATAGTATACAGGTAAAATCTAATGTCCTAACGAGTGCTTAATAATATTTGAACATATGGCTTTATTGTGTTATGCTCCGCAGGTGTCCCCAACAGGAAGTCAAGTTTTCGTTTTCTACGGTCAAGTTAGTGGAAGTATTCGGTTAAATAAATAAAATAAAATTAAAAGATATTTATTCAAAATCCATTGGTATTATGTTGATCCCATCCTAATTTAATATTTACTTTTAACTAACGGAAATATACAGAGTGTTTCTAAAATGGTGGGCTGACTATACTTTTTCGGATTCTACTTGTAAAACTAAACAAAAAAATATCCTTAGGAAAAAATTACAATTTCTCCTTCGTTCTCCCTCTGTCCGCCATTTTGTTATTTTTATATAAAAGTTTATATCTCAAGTTCGGATAGAGGAATCACATTAATATCTGGTAAGCGTCTTGGTAATAAAATTTTTAAATTAGCAAAAAATCAGGGCTTAAAACCTTCGCAAATTACAAAATGGCGGCCATTTTTATTTTTCAATTCGTTATATCTCAGCAAATATTAGTTTTATCAAAATGTAAGTTATTTGCTAAAATAATTAAGCCTTTTATTTTGAACAAAATGACATTTTATTTTTTTTAAATGGGTTACCAAATATGGCAGAAAATTGATATAATTTTGTGTCTGTTTTCATGACCTCCATTTTACGTTCAATTCGATTAAATATTAATTGGTTTTATTTATTGTTAATTCTAGTATTGTAAATTAGTATCAAGTTATACCTGTGATATAGGCATTTTTGATTTTCATAATATATTTTGTGTAGATCTTTTAGTAACAGGTTTAGTCAATGAAAAATTATGATTAACAATGTTAAAACCTGAATAAATATTACAGTTTGATCATTTTTATCAATTACATATATATTCCATAAATATAAACCAACTGAATCCTGCCAATATTTTTTTTAAAACTTTTTTCAATTAATTTTCTTTAAGAATTTTTTGACATTGTTGATAATCTGACAATTTATCGTCAAATGAATTACATACTGTGTTAATGAGAAGACAGATTTATAATTTATTGTTATGCTTTTATTTCTTTCAATCTCAAGATCATTGTAGGTTCTCTTCCATATTTTTAATAACATACCTTCATTAATTTTCCTACTGACTGGAAATGGTGAATAATGTATATGTGTGTACAGCACTCTTAGTTCTAGTGGTATTCAATTTTACATTTAAAATTTAAATTTTGCAATATTAATGTGTTAATAAGAGATGTTTATGATATTTGTAACTTGATTAGTTTTGCACTACTTTTAAAAACCATTTTACTTACATGATTTTCCAGTTTCATTATTTTTGTTAGTTTATTTTCAAATTTTTTTATTTACTATTTTACAAGTTTTGAAAAATTATTGTTTAAATATAAAACTTTCAATGTTCTGGTGGAACAAAAGTACCCATTCTTTTTCTCATTCAATAAAAACACTTGGAAAAAAATATAATTTCATTCAATAATCTGTATTTCAATCTCCTCATAAGTTAACCTAGTGGTTTTCACACATATTAGGTGTAGTGTTCATTCCTTTTCTAGATGTACTGAATAATATTATATTATTTTAACTAGAATAAGTTATTTTATTACAGATTGCATAAGGCACAAACAATGGACTGATAGTGTAATAAATAACATGCTGGCTTCATGATCAACAGTAACCAGAGTGACAATTTTTCCTATCATTCCATGAATTTTCACATCCTCCATATCACTGGTGTCCACAACAACAATGGTTTGGTGGATGTGTTGAAATTACCATACCATTAATGATTGCTTTTATGGATTTTATTATTGCTTCTTTAATTTATATTTACAATATAGATAATTTAAATTATTTATTAATGCAAATAAATAAATATTAATAATTATAATATTATTTATAGCATGGTTTATATTTCTTTTTCTGTCTTATTCTATACTTGTTTTGCTGTTCAGCAATTAAAAATATATATTCCATAAGTCCATAGATATGCACATTTATAAATTTATTATTAACGTTAACTGCCACAGGTATTTTTATGCGTTGTAACAGACCATGAGATTCAAAGGGATCTCTCCACTTATTTCCAACTGGTCATTAGATTCCATTTGGGATCTCAGTCTGCCAGCCTCCATGGCATGAGTGGTAGCGTCTCGGCCTTTTATCCAGAGGTCCCAGGTTTGAATCCTAGTCAAGCATGACATTTTCACACATGCTACAAATCATTCATCTCATCCTCTGAAGCAATACCTAATGGTGGTCACAGAGGTTAAAAAAAAAAAGAAAACCTGAATAAAATTTCCTAATTGGCTAACATCATATCGGATTTGTTTATCATCTTTTCTTGTTTCCTGCTTTTAGGTTACGGTTTTGTTTGCAATGTCCTTTGTTAATGTGTTTCTGTGCCTTCTTTAAGTTAATTTCAGTGTCATAATTTTTAATTAAGAACGTTAATGAAATTTATAAAGGTGAAGATCCTGACTTTTCACTTAGTAATTCTATACTTAGTAATACTATATTCTGAGGATAAAAGTAAGTGATGCAGGTAGTGTAATAACTTGAAATTTAAATGAAACTGTTTTAACGTGGTGTAATGACAATGGGGTTCTAAATATTTTTTTATACAACTTGAAAAATTCTGATGTTGGAAATAATTCTGTTGTTTTAGAAATTTTATCTCATGGTACTCCATATGATTTTTTTAGATTATTCTTTAATGATGAATTTGTGAATAATATTGTATGGAATAATATGCTCATTTTAAATTAATAAAATAAAATTCTAATTTTACTAGAATAAAATAATGGATTGAGACTTCTTCTGAAGAGATAAAAAAATTTCTTGGACTCATAATATGCATGGGTCTCCTTAAGCTACCAGCAATATCTGATTTTTTGAGCAAGTCTATATATTTTCTACAAATATTACAAATATAATGACTTGAAACAGATTTGAACTGTTGATTCAGGACATTCATTTTGTAAATTAAGATAATTGTGATGGCAGACTTAAAAAAATACAGCCTGTTATTGATTTACTTGTGCACAAATTTAATAAATGTTACATACAAGAATTAGGTGTTGTTATTGATGAATCAGTCATTCCCTTCACCGGAAGACTAAAATTTAAACAATTAAAAATCAATGCCATCAATATGGCATGAAAGTTTTTAAAATATGTTCTCATCCCCTTGCAAATAGTCAGAATGAAAGTTTATGCTGGGAAAGAAGGGCAGGGAAAAATGTTACTCAAAATATTGTAATGGATTTGATGGAGCCATTTTTGATTGTTGAATATTGTTTTCACAGATAATTTTTACATTAGTATTAATCTTACACATTCACTAAATAAGAGGAGTACACACTTAATTGGCACATTATGTGAAAATATGAAAAAAATTGAAAAGACATTTGCAAAAAACTGAAAATGAGAGAAAGTGACACAATGAAAAGCTCAACTAATATGATTAACAAAATGTAAAGACCGGAGAGAGATTTTAATGCTGAATACAGTTGAAACATGTAATATGGTAGAACTTATCAAATGGGTTAAGACTGTGTTGAAACCTAAAGTAGTTTTACATTAAAATAAAGGAAACTCAGCAATCTTTTGGACCAATTAGTGTCTTATAGCACTTCACTTTTAAAGTCGCTAAAGTGGTATTGGAAAGTCGCATTTGACGTTATTTGCAATACTGTGTAGTTAATGCCCACTGCTTATTCATGACTAACTAAAAGCATTATAATTTTTAGAGAATCAATAGTGGAATATTTGATAAAAATTGAAGAAAGGTAATTACAAATCCACTATTATTGAATCACAAACTAAGGCAGCAAAGGGCAAGTGTGCACTGTGTTACAGGAAATGTACATCTACAAAAGGAAGGAAATATGCACAGGCATATTCTAAAAAAAACACTTACTAAATGTTCAGTTTGTTTGGTATAATATTGTAAAGAATGTTTTTTTAAAGGGCATAAGGTGAAAAAATAATATGTTTCAAAATAGAGATAATTTCTTTTATTGACTTTTTACATATAAATGAAGTATTGCTGTTATTGCATTTTTATTATGTAACATTTTCATTTATTTATCATTAACTTTTTAACGTCAAGGTATCTATCTACCTTACTCTCTTGATACTAAAACCATCAGGTATCAATTCGTAGATGCTCTGTTTAATGTAGTATTAGTACGGTTAAGCTTCATTAGATAACACGTGTATGATATCAATGATTTGTTTGGTGAGCAGTTTATTCGTTGATAATTTTTTCATGTCCATTCGCCTGGCCAGAACATTGTTTAGAATTGTGTGGAATTTATATAACTTGACACCATTTGTCGCAACAGAAAATGTTACCAAAGCAATTTAAAAGAAAATTTGCCGTAGGAGAGAAAATGATTTTGTTGGTCTGGGCCTGTCTTTGCTCTAGCATTTCGGGGAAAAAAGTCTCAGAAATTACCTGTATTTCCCCTTTCGAATAAAATAACAATTGAGGAAAGAGAGGAAACTATTCTTCACAGGAAAAGAGAAAAGAAAGTTCTAAGCTGGAGATGGTTTTCAAATACAACAAATGTATAGGAGGTATAGGTACTTCAGACATGGTGCTATATTCTTACTTAGACAAGTGGAGGACACCATGTTACTGAAAAAAAAAGCTTTTAATATTATGAGTAGGATGGTATTAAATTCATACATATATTACAAAGAGCACAATAAAGGAGTACTAAAAATATTGTATACATATGCTTACACAGTAAGCGTTACTGAAGCTTTGTCTAATGAATGACTGGAAGTTAAGGTTGCAGTTGGTGACCCTCGAGGTGGACCTCAGTTGTAAAAATTACCTAAAAAATAAACAATATAGGTAATTTATTTGCACCAAAGAAGACAGAAAAAAAAGGTCCACGCCAGTTTGTATCAGGTGCAACAAGGGAGAATACACAGTACTTTCCCAGCATAAATGTTAAGTAAATTTCGGATCTTGAAGAGGTAAACTAAATTTAAAATAACTTTGTAATTAGTGAACATATTTTGTTAATTTTTTTAAATTAACTATTCATAAATAACATAGGCAATTATAATAACATAACTGTAGTTTGTGAAGTGTGTGAAATGAATGTAAACAAATTTAAAGTTTTTAGTATTTAGTTATGGTATACTGAATTTAAATTTCAAATATTACTTAAAATTTACAGTATTCAAAAATTTCAAGCACAACATGATATTCAAGACACTTTAAGGTAAGTATGAATATTTTTCAGATTTTTGTGATAAATATCAGTTATTATTCAGAAATGTTTATCTGCATCATGTTTTTAGTAAAATGGGGTTGACTTTTTTCACATATACACTGAAAAAAGGCCTAACATAAAAGACCTATGATTGCTGAAAACACTGAAATTCCAAATGGGATTTCATGTACTGTAAACGTACAAACAAGGTGAAAACTTACTTGTCTCTTGGGCCATGAGATTCTATTTGCAGACTACATTTACAGTGTTTTAACTGTCAAATGATCTTGGTTGCAATAAATAATAACTACAAAAAATTATAAACATTATCTCAAAGTGAAGGGCCATGGCCTGGTAGTCACTAACACAATTCTGTGATGTGGCCAGTTAAGGAATCAGGGTGAGATCCCAAATGGGTACTCATGGCAGTGAAGGTGTTAAGATCAATATTTTAGCACGTAAAACACCTAATAGTCTGTGATTTTTTTTCCAAAAAAATACTTCATCTCATTTCCTGTTTAAAATTTTGCTTAAGGAAAAATTTACGGCAAAGAAAAGACATGCAACAATGGACTTGAGGATGGTGTTTTATCAAATTAAATAATTTCTTTAATATTTTACTAATATGGATAAAAATGCTATGCTGGTTGCAAATTCTACAGACATATTTACAAGCTAATGTGATATAATTCAGGGTTATAACAAGATTCCCCATGAACATATAAAGATTAAATCCCACAATAAAGGGTGTAATTCATAAAGCAGAAGGTTAAAATTAACATAAAGAATGCAGAAGTAAAAACAAGACATCAAATTAGTAGCAATTTGTGTTTTTATACACTTTAAAATGTGCAAGTATTTTTATACTTTTCTATGTTTTTTTTTTTTGTAATATCACTTTATTGTATTAAGTTTATAGTATATCTTTTTTACATGGTCAAATTTTTAGCTTCTTTTAAAAATGTTACAAACAACATCTGCTTAATATTTACCAAATTTATTTGACATCAAATACAAAACTAAGCAATAAAAATGTAAAAAAATTTTTTCTTTTCTAGATAATCACCAAAAATCAGATATGTGTTTGTCACAGATGTAATTGAATTTATTAAGAATCTAATGAATTTAATAACAATTAATTTAAAATAAACAAGAATTTTAAAATTTATTAATTCATCATGAATCTAAGAATTTAAATTAATCTATCAATAGACATCATGCATTTTTTAAATAGTTTTCATGAGTATGTTTTGACTTTTATTTTCATTTCTTCATTATTAATAATTTTCATTTTTCCAAGATGTTCCTTTAAGTTTCCAATCAACAAAATTCAAGAGGATCTAAAGGTTGCGGGTGGCATTAGCAAAATTCTGAAAGAGTGGTTTCTGTGACATCCAAGTGTCCAGTGTCATATGGAAGAATAAAATTTTGTGAAACCTCAATTTGTCATACATAAAGCAATGTCAAAGAAATTTGAAACTGTTCAGCGATACCATAAAATATAAGTTAACGATCAAGGACTTATGAAATGTTATTGTTTATTGTTGATGAAACCAGACTTGTGACATGGCTCGTCTATGGGTATTCACACTACTCCTATCTCCCTCTATTTTATTCCTTTTGCAATCTTTTTCTTCCAGGCTTCTACTGTTATAATTTTTTGGCTTCAGTTCTCCAAAATATCTTCTTATTTTACTGTCTGTTACATCAATAGCCATTACTGAACACTTCAAACAATGATACTTACTTAGAATGTCCATGAAATCTGGTCAAAATGTTGTTCACTAATAATAATTAATTGTGCAAGCTTTTATTTCATTTTTTTTTTATAATGAGAAGAATCAAATATGCTAATGAAAAGAATATTTTTTTCTTTCACTTGTTCACTGAGAAGACTCAAACAATATTCTTGGAAACAAATTTGAAATTGATGTAATTTTTCAATATTCCTCATATTGTTGAAATTAATTTCAGTAAAATTAATGAAATCCAAGGCTGATTTGAAAGTCATCAATTTTTTATGGTGCTTTATTAGGTAATTTTCCCTTTGTACAATCCTTGTATAAATTCCTATTCACTAATCTTATCTCCCTCTATTTTATCCTCTCTGTAATTTCTTTCCACTTAAAATAATATTAATAAAATGTTCGCTAAATTTTCCAAAATATCTTCCTATGTTTTTGTCTATTTCATCAATGTGTCTTGTAATTGTTTTCTAAATTACCATCTCTTTTCTTCAACAGTTAATATTTGCCAGAAAATTCCGTGTTGTTATTACTGGCATACTGTTTATAATAATCAAATCTTTTTGTAACCTCATTTAATTGTACTAAGTTTCATATACAATTTACAATACTACTTTCACAAAGTAGTATTGATAGACAGTCACACGTAGGAAAATATGTGTGAAGTAAGGATAAAATGTTGGAATTTGAAAACTTGCTTAAATAAACAATTTCCACAGGCCATTAAAGTTAAATAACATTGACTACTTGTTTTACTGTTCACTGTTAGCATTGACTAATGGCAAATTTCCGTAACGGTTACTGCTGCTTAAAGTGTAAGAAAGAAAATAAAAATTTTACTATTTGATTTGATAATTTTATGGATAAACTAATTTTTTTTCTCTGGTCACTTTTGAAAAGTATAATCTCGTATCATTAATGAGCTGAAGACAAACATAAAAATTAAACTGAATCATTTAATTTACATAGTTTTTTGAGATTAGACTAACTTCTGTTAGATAACACTGATCAATTTAAAAAAAAATTATGATTCAACCTAAATGGATTTTTTTTTCAATTTTGTGGGGTATATTTCGGCAGTCCCATTCTAAGTCTTTCTTTAAAGTACATGAAAGAACTTATTGTTAAGTACTGGATTACTTTATCAAAATGATGTGCTGTCAGATGAAATTTTGATATTTAAGGGATTTTTTATCATGACATTAGTGGAAAAACTTTTAGTAAAAAAAATTCACATTCCAGAGATACTTAATTCACATTCAGTAGCAATCTCTATAACATATTTGCAAATTCTTTTAATTTTTTGTGAATAGCTTTTTTAACTCTTTTATAAACCTATCTATATTTTAATTTTTAAAAAACCTTAAAGAGTTAAACATAAGATTTTCAATTCCTCTTTTAATTTTGTCTTTTCCAACCAAATTAATAGTTAAGAAGATTATCATTTGTTTTTAATTTGGCATAACTTCTTAATGACAACATTTACTGAAGAACTGAAAAAGTATTTTTTTACTTCCTAATGAACCTTTTTTCTAAAGTTATTTTTTTCATTTTAATTATGTAGTTCTGCAGATTAAAATATGTTTTTGTAGAACTTTTTCATATAATGGGTAGATGTTTTCTACTTCCACAACTTCAAAATCAATTCATTAATTAATTTGATTTAAAAATTTATTTTAAGAATTTTATTTAATTTGTTTAATGATTATTCTTTTATATGATTATTCCTTATTATTTTTTTAATGTTTTTTATTGAAACTTGGATGATGTTCTAAAATTGCTTTTTCTCTGTTCTGTTTTCTCAAAAAGAAGGGTAGAAAAGCTGGAAGGAAAGGATTTTTCTTATCCATCAATATAGTAATTTTCACTACCTGGTGTTGACAGATTTTTGATTAATTTCTTAAATGATCATCACCTAAAAATTCTTTCAGTACAAGAAACAAATGGGGAGTCAGATCAGAGCTACATGATGTGGGTGCTCGAATTCCTTCCAAATCTTTCTAAGCAAGTTTGCTTGGAACTTACTATAACTTTTTGCTCAGAGTTTGGTTGACTTTTTATCAGTTTTGAAGAAGTTCTGAAATGGTACCAGTATCAGACCCTTATATGGTGTATAGTAGTTGTCATTTTTACTTTTCGTCTTTGGACTACTGGAAAGACCGTGAAATCTAGGGGAAATCAATTGTAATCATCTATCTAATGAATTTCCTAGTTGAGTTTTTGCTTCATTTCTTTAATTACATGATTAAAGTGACATTCAGAAGCATCTTTGTTATGAACATTTAATGTTCCTTTATTGAAATGATACATAATTTTTCTCACTTTTTACTATTTCATAACCTTATCAACATATATTTTCCTCATCTGCCTATAAATATATATAGGATGTAATTCTCATGTGTTTAAAAATCATATCAGATTTCATTTTTTGTGGTCTACAAACAACATATTCAAATATTTACTTAGTGGATCACTCTCATACAGTAGCTAATGAGAGCAAGCTTTCTTTATTTACTCTTTAATATGATTCAGATTTTAGGATGAATAGAAAGCCCTGCTTTACATGATGCAAATCTTAGCCAGTAATTTTCTTTCCGGGTCAATTCTGGGGTGATATTCTATACAACAGAATCTGTCATCTATTTACAGACACTGTAACATCCATGTGTGGAAGTACTTCAAAATATTTGGAGTTTATTTTTTGGAAAGTGTGGATAAACCTAGTTTAGAAATTTCTAACTCTTAGAAAGTTAAAATTTCAGATTTTAAAAATTAGATAAGTTTCTTTGGTAGTATACAATAAGCTTCATGATAGAAGAAGCTTAGGAGCTTTCTAAGCACCTTTATTACAAGAGGGAGCCCTGCTCCCTCTCATAATAAAATTTAAAACAAAGTATGAATATGAATAAACTTTGTTTCTTATTTTGCTGCAGATGATTACTAATCTTTGTAATAGCTACATTTACAAAATTATGCAGTTGGTGTAATTAAAGTTTAAGATAGTGATCAAACATGGGAAATTGATAATGCTAAGGAAAGGTAATTTTATAATCATGTTTACTTTTAATAACCTTCACTTTCATTTTCCATTCTATTGTTACACTTATCCCACACCTAGATTCACCAGCTAATTTTCTATTATTATTTTGCATTACTCTTCTACCTTCATTGTTGGCTGTTATCCATCCAAAATTATCCTAACTTGTAAAAATGATAAAAATATGTATTTATAAAGTTAACTGTTTAATGACTAAAGCTTTATTTTAATGACTAATTTTTTATTTTATTTTTTACATATAGTGGATCACAACGCTTGTATTCTGAGAAAACAAAGTGATTATGTTTCTCATAAGCATTATTTAGAATAAATGTCTAATATTTTGCAAATTATTCCAAAAAATACAATTTATTATCAAACAGATTTTTTAAAAATAGTGTCCCCCTTTTAAAATACAAAAATTAAACATTTTTTTTTTTACTCGTGCTATTTTTTATTGACTAAGTAACATATTAGATTAACTTCTTTTCAGCTCAGTTTACAGTTTTCAGAAAACTTTTCATCATATATAATTGAAAAGATTTTTTAGATATTATGGGCAATTGGGAAGAATGATCAGGAGACCCAACTTTACCTAATAGACACTTCATCCATTAGGTTTGTGCTGCTACTAAATGATAGTAAAAAGAACCCCGAGCTGGTCGACATGGGATAAATAATGCAGTGGCTCTTCAGGTCTTGGCAGTTTCACTATAGAGAACTGAGAATAGATCAGACTTACATCTACACATCAACAGAACTATTAATGGGGAAGATGGAATGATAAAGAATTAGAAAGAGAAATGGAGTAAAAAGGAGAAGACATCAGGATAGTTTACCATTTTACCCAAGATACATGTTTTTAGTTGTTAAAACATTTTATGTTAATCCTTTCCGCCATTGACTGTTTGTATGATGCTCTGTTTCTCACAGAATGGAGTATATTGATTTTCTTGCTTTGTATAACCAGTCACAGTCTTACTTGCTTTTTTTGCATAATTATGCTCATTATACAGCCAATCCCTTTGGTGAACATAGTAGAAGTGTTACTCATGGGTTGAACATCATCTAAGTTTCAATGGGCTTGGCTTGTTTATATATAACAGTGTATTCAGGTCAGTGAAAGAAGTGGTTTCCTCTTTACTCCTCACTGTCATTTATAAGCCGATGTTTTTTAGACTACAGAATGGCTGTACCATTTTTTCAAGTGACTTAATTTTATATTAGGTTGCTTAGAATCATTATGGTTATGATATTATAAAAGTGCAGGACATAAAAAGGGGGATTAAGAAAGAAGTTTATTGTAATTAATATATTGCTTGATGAAGGCCTGCAGATTACAAGGTAGGAGCTTATTAAGGTGGAGCTTGAAGACATCAATCGTTCAGTTGTGATTGAACGTGCTTCGTTTTGTTTTATTTCTTTATCGGAATCAATAGTTGTGAGACTTAATGGTTCTTTTGGTAGAGGAAAGCATTTTTATCATTGAACATGTATTTCATGAAATACTGATTTAGAGAAGCACAAGATTTCTGAAAAGTTTCCAAACACTCCTATTCCTTACTGCAATGCAATTCAATCTCTTATCAAAACCTTTCAGTCAACAGGTTCTGTTGAAAATGCTGATTGAAGTGGAAGACCACCTAAATTAAACGAACAGAAGCTGCTTGATATTTTGGATGCTATGGCAAAAAATCCATCAAAGTCAATGTGTAAGTTAGCACAGCAGCAAGATATCAGACTTGCTACTGCACATAAAGCTGTAAAAAAAAACTAACTTTTACCCTGCAAAGTAATGTGTTCAAGAACTAAAATCTACAGATCATGCCAAAAGATTAAATTATTTTCAATGGTTTAAACATTTTATTAACCAAAATTCCTTGTTATTCTCGACATTATGTCTTTTACAGAGGAAGTGTAGTTTCATCTTTGAGTGTATATTAAATCACAAACTGCATGACTATGGTCAACAGCTAACCCCCATGAATTAATTACATGAAGCAAAAATCTTTACATGAAGCAAAAATTGGAGTCAGTCTGCTTGAGTAGAACACACATAGTGGATCCAGTCTTTTTTGAAAATACAATTAATAGTGATCATTATTGTGATGTTTTAACAATGCTGTTTTAACAAACTGACCTCTTTTAACACACTTCATTAGTCAGTTAACAGAAGTGTAAATCAATCATGGTTGGTTCCAACAAGATGGCGCCAAAGTGCACACAGCTAACAGGTCAATAACATTTTATAAAATGTCTTTGGTGAACAAATCATTTTGAGGGGCTTGTGGCCTGTACAATCGCCTGATCTGACTCCCTCAGATTACTTTCTATGGGGTCAGCAAAACAAGCAATAACGTTTGAAAACGTTATTGGACATGCAGTGCAACTGTAATATAAAGACAAAATCAGTCCAAAAGGTGAGTAACATTACTATAATCTGTATCAGACTGCAGTTATAACTCAGAAAAAACTAGTTGAAAAATTTAGTTTAAAAAATCCAAGTAGAGCTGTTTATAATTGTATAAACAATGTAGTGCACTAAAGAATGACTTTACTGTAAAGTTCACTGAATTCTATCTACAACTAGTATAAATTAAAGAGTACATTCAAAACTACTTAAATATTATTTTAAAAAAAAAGAATTACATATTTTTAATCTTTTTTTTTTTTAATGAATGTTAGGATAGCACAAGACTGTTGTGACTGGATTTGGAACACAAATCACTGAAATGAACCCAGTTATTCTTCAAGGTAATAGAGCATTCCATTCCAGGATTGCTAAGAAACATGCCTTTTATAGATTTAATGTTTGGCCTTCTGCACGGTATTAAACAATTTTTATCACTTCAACATCCTTGATTTATAAAAAAATGCTTTGCAATAAGCCATAAGGTGACATATTCATTGCATTCACAACAGGAACTGGCTGAATATTAAACAGGGTTACTCTTATTTAAAGTAACTATGATCAGTTGCCCTTTTATATTAAGTACTTCACAGGGGTCAAAACTAAGGAGCAAGTATTATATACCTTACCTAAAGTAAAACAATGAAGTATGTTGTATAATATTGTATTTACTTAGCCAAGGATGATATAAGTTAATTGTTTAAAGGAAAAAAGATGAATTTTTAATTAGTTTTCCACATCGACTGTCTTCAAGAATATTTGAAATTGTCTATAAGCAAAAATATTCTCTTAAGTGCCTTTTGAATATGCTAAGTTTTAGCCTTCAATAGCTTCTGAAGTCAAAGCAGTTAAATTTATTTTCATTTCCAAATCACTTAGCAGAATTATCCAAATTTACTACCACTTGCTTTTTCATACAGAAAACAATTCATCTTTAAAATTTTTTAAATAATGTAATAAAACATATTTTCCCCTTTTTTGTGTTTATATTTACTCATATTATTATACTGTAAATGATATTATAGTGCAGCATCTGAGGTATTTTAAAGTCAACTGTGTGCTTTAATTTCTGAAATCAGCATTTCAAACCTATTTTTCATTTTTCTTTTTCTTTCATTCAATTTCAGAAAGATCTTTACATGTACTAGAATTTCTTTCAGTTTCTTTTTACCTATTAAAAAGGCCTCTGAAATAAAAATTATTATTTTTCGTTGAACATCTGACTGTAACTTCTTAGTTTCTTTCACTGTCTTGAAGCTTAGTTAACATACTCAAAAAGAATGTAAGAAATTCTCTACCAAGGGCAACTATCATTTCAAGTTATACCTGATGCAGCATCTCAATGACAACTTTTGAAAATTTATTAAAAATCATGTCCTTTTACTGATGCTGTAGAGTTTTCTAACATTCATAAACTATAATATAATGAATAATTTATAAAAAATAAACCATATACAAGGTGTGTAAAAAAGTAATGAGAATTTTGAAATTTCGTGGGTTGTATTAGTCCGATTCTCAGGATTTTTTCGTTGTTGTATTGTTGTATTGGTAAACATGTCTGAAAACTATCTGTACATTTTTAGCCATATTGGATGTTTAGACTGTTTTTCAGCTGTCAAACGTATAACATGTGTTTTGGTACGATCAGCGATTTTTTATTTGTATAAATAATGGGTCTGAGAATTTGTATTAAATTTTGCTATAAGAATGGAATGAAGTGTAGCAATGTTTTAAAATTGTTAAATATTGCTTTCGGTAAGTCTGCTATGATTAAAGCAAGGGGGGTACGAATGGTATAAGCGTTTCCAAGAAGAGTCGTAAAGACGTTGAAGATGAGGAGCGCCCCGAATGCCCCAGCACATCAACAACAGATGAAAATGTGGAAAAAGTGAAAGAAATGATTATGAAAGATCACTGAATCACAATCTATCAAGTTGCTGATGATGTTGGGATATCAATTGGCTTATGCCATGAAATTTTTTTGGACGTTTTGGGAATGAAACGTATGACAGCAAAATTTGTTCCAAAATTGTTGAATTTTGAACAAACAACAGTGAATGGAAGTTGCTCAGGAGTTAAATGAAATCATCAACGATGCAGAACTACTGAAACATGTAGTGTTTCAACCCTTAAAACCCTTGAAACAAGGGTTTAGAATATGATGTCAAAACTAAAGCTCAATCGTCCCAGGGGAGGCATTCTGGATCACCAAGACCAAAAAAAGCTCAACAAATACAGTCGAATGTGAAGGTTATGCTCACTGTGTTCTTCAATTTTAATGGCATAGTGCATCATGAGTTCTTGCCACAAGGCCAAACGATCAATAAGGAGTATTACCTATAAGTTCAATGCCATTTGCATGAAGCAATCTGAAAAAAATGTCCAGATTTGTGGCAAAACAATTCATGGCTTTCACACCATGATAATGCACCTGCTCACACTTCATTGCTTGTTCATCAATTTCTAGCCAAAAACAACATTGAAATGATACCCCAGCTACCATATTTGCCAGACATAGCCGCGTGTGACTTTTTTCTATTTCCAAAAATAAAGAGAACCTTAAAGAGCCGTCGTTTTGCAACCATAGATGAGATTAAAAGCAAACAGCTGAAAGAGCTAAAAACTATTCCAAAGACTGAGTTCCAGAAGCTTTTTGGGGATTGGAAAAAGCGCTGGCATGAGTACATAACATCTAGTGGGGACTATTTTGAAGGGGATAACATTAATGTAGACGAATAAATAAAATTCTTTCCAAAAAACAAAAATTCTCATTACTTTTTGAACACACCTCGTGTGTGTGTGTGTATATATATATATGTATATATTAATTTAGCAAAATCAATTCTTTTTTTGTTACTATATCTGTCCATAATTATGTCAAAGACAAAAGTATAACCAGTATTCCACCAACAGTACAGAATTCAGTAATGCCTCTTACCTTATGCTTATTGTTGTTTCATCTTAATAGTGCTTTTGAGGGTTTCCACTCATGATTAGTTAATAAAAAATTTTTATTTTTTCAGAATCACACAAACTCAAACATTAAAATTTTTTACAATTAGTAAATAACTCTTTTTTCACAAAGAATGTAGTACTGTATGTGTGAGTGGCTACATGGGAAAAATTTTTAAATTTTATGGCTACATATTTTTTATATGTTAAAAAACTTATATTCATTATATATATATATATATATCAATGTTTTTAAATTTTTTTTCTAATATTTCAGATAGTCCCTAATTCAGAGTTTTCCTTCATTTGCAAACTGATTTGGTTACTAAGTTCTCCACACAGCACATATGACTTGCTTTTTCATATAGAAATATAATTTTTTTAAAAATGTAATAAAATATCATTTTTCTCCCTTTTTGTGTTTATATTTACTCATATTATTTTATTGTTTATAAATTTTTAAAGGTAACCAACAGTTATCTTTGGTTACAGTCAAAAAATGATAAGCTACAAAAATTATCAAGACAAGATGACACAGTCAGATTATGACGATGCTACTCAATTTAAGTAAGAAGGCCCAAACATGAGAATAAAATGTTAGAAGTAGTGTAGCTGAAAAATTAATAATTCTAAAAGTTATCATTGGACAAAGTGGACATTCGTTATACATGTAGGATTTCATATGTAACTTGCACATAGCATGCAAGATATGGCTTCAAAGTATTTCATTAAAAAAAAGTAAAAGAAAATATAATTTTAATCAAATTTCTTTTATTTTTTTTATTATTTTTCACATACCTTATTATTTTTTTTTATTTGACAGAAGTTTCTCTTTAACAATTAATGTTCCAGTTCTACTTATACTATCCATATACTCGCTTATTCCTGGTTTTTGTGAAGAACACAGATCTCCTTTGCTGTTTCCTAAAATAAAATATTTAATTCTATTATACATGTTAATTGTTTACAAATAACTTCATTAGCCCAATAAATGGTTTATATCATTGCCATTCAACTTACACATAGTTTAAGACAACAGATCTTGTCTCAAAATCCAGTTAAGGAATAGTTACTTTTAATTGAATCTGCACGTCATTTAACTTAGACTTTAACTAACTGGGTTCAATTAACAATTCTCTAAGAAATGGTTGATGAGAGACTGGTAAAGACAAACAATTAACTATAAACACTTGCTGATGAAATTGTACTAAATGTAGAAAAATTAGTTTATACCTTTAACAGCTAAGACTTTTATGTTTTAGAATTCATACAACAACAGAATCTGAATATACTACAAAAAAATGGTAACAATAAATAATGAAAACTGATGGAGTGGTGTAGTTAAATGCAAGATTGTCAGAAAAAATGAAATAATTTTCATCAGGAGGTCCTTGTTCAACAGATGCCTACGTACTTTGTACAATTCTAATTACCCGGGGAGTAAAAGTTATATACTATAGTATAAGGATGTGTAAAACCTATTACATCTTGCAAATCAAAACTGAAGAATGGACTTAAAAACTATCTTTATATATATATATATATATATATATATATATATATATATATATATAATATGAGAAATAAAGCACATTCAAGAAATCTCACAGGACAGTTGAATATTAAAGGGCAATGAATTTATTACATATCAATTAAATAAACCAATAGTGCATGTAATAAAGATATTTTCTGTTTTTAGCAAAACTTATTTTATGACCTCTACAGACATTTTCTCTGTAACATTTTCACTTTCAGTTAATAACAATTCATTTTGTTTTTCACTGTTAATTCTAATATCCAATCTATTATATACATTGCGACCCCTATAATCTCATTTCAAGAAATTATGAAAAAGATCCCTTTCTGTAAATCACCAATAGATGTTTTATATCATCTACAAAAAATAAATATGACTTTTTTATGGAATTTCACTCTCATTATTTCTGACTGACTGATTCTTTATTAGTCATTCAGTAAAACAAAAGCTTAAAGTATACATCATCATACTGTAGGAGAGCTCATTAATATTTCAGGCTCTTACCAATTTTAAATTCATTCATATCTCATCATGTATCACAGATAAAGAAACATTTAAAAATCATTAAATAAACTAATTAAATCATAAAACATAATATCAATAATTAAATATAAATAATAATAAGTTATACAGTTAAAAAATTATATTATTTGAAAAATATTCAAATATCACTGTCTAATGCTCCTGAATGGAATAAAATGGAGTTTCTCATAAACCATAAATATAACACACAACTATTTTTATAGATAAAGGAAATTTATCTTAACACTAATATATTATTATATTTTTTTTATAATCATACTTAATCTGTGCTATTGCATTCCACACCTCTTACAGTACATCAGCCTCTTATACTACATCAATAAACATTGTATCTTAACAGGAGTTGAGAATACACTTAACACAAAAACTTCATAAATGTACAGATTAACAACTAATATTCTGACAAACATTTTTTGCAAAACCAGGACAACACCTAATTCTATACAGTTGCCCCAAATAACACTGATATACTCAATTTCTGTTTCTTAACATATGATACTTGAAACACAATTATTTTTTAATACTGAAAACATACCGTCCCTTCCTATCCAACTGGGATTAATAAAAACTTTTGTTACAGCTTTGAAGGTTGGACAGTTAAGAATTCTGATTCACAAGGCAGAGATTCCCAAAAGTATGAAGCAAAAATTGAAGAAGGGGTTTTTCTATTATCTCATAAATAAGGAAATAAGTCTTGAAACACAATTATTTTTTAATGCTGAAAACATACCGTTCCTTCCTATCCAACTGGGATTAATAAAAAATTTTGTTACAGCTTTGAAGGTTGGACAGTTAAGAATTCTGATACACAAGGCAGAGATTCCCAAAAGTATGAAGCAAAAATTGAAGAAGGGTTTTTTCTATTATCTCATAAATAAGGAAATTAGTCTTTAATTCTGTGTAAACCGATGTAGATTCACTGCTTACACAGCATTCAAAGACACTTTTGAAGATTTACTGGGTGCCCATTCCACACTTCTTGATAGAAAAACAAAAACAGGTACGTCTTTCTTGCACTCAAGACTTGAAACTGCTGATAGTGACCCAAGTTTTTGCAAACAATTGTAACTAGGGATGAAAACTGGTGCTTGATGTATGATCCGCATACAAAGCATCAATCCGCTGCTTGGTTGAGTCTTGGAGCATAAAGACCAGAGAAAGTCAGGCAGCAAAAATCAAGATTAAAACAATGTTGATTGCATTCTTCAAATCAAAGTGCCTGATTCATTATGAATTTGTCCCAACTGGTTAAACCATGATTTCTAAATTCTATTTGGAAGTAATGAAATGCCTGATGTGTTGCATTCGTTGAATCTGGCCTGAGTACCGGGCAGTTAGACTCTCTTGCATGACAATGCCCCGGCTCATGTGACAACAGTTTTAACACATTATTACACTGCAAATCATCACTGTCTTATCCCACCCACCCTTTTCTCCCAACAAGGCTCCAGCAGACTACTTTCTTTTACTGAAACTCAAGTTAAAGATGAATGGCCCTGTTTACGCCAATGCGTAAAGTAGCTTTAGTCCAATAAATTCAAGGTCTTCTCGTAGTGTCATGTTCACCGTTATTTTCTATTCTGTCTGCTGTAGTCATAATGATTCATAAAAACTATTCCTATTTAGCAAAATTAGTCATAACTGTTTTGTTATATCCAATTTTAATGTTGTTGTCAAAGTTCCTAGAAGTCTAATATTGTTTGTCTGAGATGATGTCATTCCTCAACTTGTTCGTATTCAGAAACCATCTTTTAAGTCTTATGTTTCTTTTAATGGTCTGCTTGGTTATAAAAAAATAATCTTTGTTATGTCTATCGTTCCCGAATTCCCCACGTTTCTCTAATCGTTCCCAAACTTCCCGTTTATCCTGTTTCTTTTCCGCACTAACACTTGCATACCATCTGTTGTCATCAACACACACACTCTTCTGTCTACAGCCTAGTTTGCTTCCCCTTCTTTTCATCATGCCACCTTTCTTCAGTGCAGGTCAGACTTCTACTGTGTGCGGACGTTCTGCCTGCGACTCGCTCTCGTTTTCTTTCTCTACGTCTGTGGGTACAGTTTGCATAATGTATTTCTTCTAGTGAGTGCAGTTTAATTTATATACTGCTTTGGCTTGTACAATCACTATTAATTTTGTTTTTAAATCTACAAATAATATTATTAATAGTATAAGAAAATTTTCACACAGCACACTGTCAACAATATTTTTGTTTAATTTGACAAACAGTTCAATTTGAAACAAACCTAAAACAACACTGAGGTATTCTTTTCTAGGAGTGATAGTGAATGTCAGTATTCAAGTTTGATAGCAGGTATGAATCTAGTATTAAATAAATAGTAGTAAACTTTGAACATCATTCTGCTGTAAAGGTTGGAAAGTGGAGGTATAGGTGTAAGGAAAACATAAATTAATGGGTTATTACGTTAACATTAAATTATCTAAAAAGATATTTTAAATCTTATCTTACAAGTAACTACTGCAGTTGACTAATTCTTATTTTTAACAAGAAAGTAAACTTTCACAGGATCCAGCATCCTCAGTAATGACTGAAATGCTTAATTAAACTGCATATTAAAATAATGAAAATTACATATTTATTATATGGGTGCTGCTATCTGTTGCAGCTTTTATAAGACTGTCTGATGTTATATAATTGAAATTTTGTTGTATTTATATATAGAATATTTGTCACTTTTATTAATTTCTAAATTTGTATTAATATCAGAAATATAATATTTCTTTATTGTAAGTTTTAGTAATGTTTTCAATGATATTATTATTAATAATGAGTAATATTTTTGTGTCTTATGTATGCATTGTTTTGAGTTATATTTTTTTATTGTATTTGATACTTGTTTTTCTTTACAAATATTATTAATTAAAATATTATCTTTATGTTGTGCATATTACTTTGGGCTTTTTATTATACACTTACATATAAGGCTGATGAAAGTGTTTACATTATTATATTTACGATACTAATCATTTTTTTGTTAAATTAAAGTCCAATACTTTGGCAAATGAGCTGTTTTATTTTTTTTTTTGTAATTTACCCAACAGGCATCCAAAGGACTTCCAGTTGAAGGCGATCCCACAAAGTGATTTCTCCAGAGCATTAAGATTCTTCTTTGAATTAAACTTACTGCTTTTTCTCTACTGTTGTTTTAATGCATATCTTTTTCATAATTCTTTCTCTTTTTGCCATGTCTCCTTCCTTCAGTTAAAATTAATTTGATTCTCAATTTTTTTTATTTGAAATATTTCTTTCATGTTCTGATTTATTTACTCTTAAATTAAAACTATTTTAAAAGAAATATGAACTTCGTTTCTACAATCTGACTAAAGAAATAGTTGTATTCTGGCTGGTCAATACTTCAATTGCAGTAAAACATTATTAAGAATGAAGAGTTATAAAAAGAATCAGAACAATTAAGATTAATAAAATAGAAAAAAAATCAATCATACCTTTACTATTATTACTACCACCATTACTGCCACCTGCTGGTGTTGACATTGATCTTAATCTTGGAATAGATGTAGGCTTATGCCTAGTAAATTTTGGCTCTTCTTTAGTAATGCATTTGCAGCAGTATTCCCCTTTTTTGTCACCAGCTCCTGACTGCTTTACTTCTGAAATTATAATAACTGTATAAGGTAATATTACACCATAATTTTGAATATAAATATTAAAACTTAAATATTAAATAACTTTCAAAACTTTATTTTGAAATAGTTATTTAATATTTAACAATTTTTAGTGTTGTTAAATTTCATCATGCTGTTTAACTAACGATGTATTTATTTTTATAGATATTATTTCTGTGTGTATTTCTTTATTCATTTTTACTTTCTCAGCTACTTTAGTAACATGTTTTTTATAAATTTGAAATTTTTTTCAAGATCACACATTCTAAAACATTTTTACTTCCTTGTACAAAGTAAAGGAAGTACTGCAATTGGTATGTATCTTGCATAACTCAAAAACGATTAGCCGTAGGATGTTGAAATTTTGGATTTAGGACTGTTGCAACATCTAGTTGTACACCTCTCCTTTTGACTGCAATTGACTTGACCAAAAAAGCCCAAAATCCAAAAATATTTGGATCTTGGACTTTTTCTTAATTGCAGTAATAAGCCCTCTTTGACAGTTTTTCAGTGATACATCATAAGTGGTATTTAAAAAAAAACTTAATTTTTTTATGGCTTGTATTTCTTGAAAAAAAATTAGCTAAAAATTTTCATCCCCTTTCTAGAAAATTACAAGTTTATTTATAATTATGGCTG
The DNA here is from genome assembly GCF_047948215.1 of Lycorma delicatula. Classification (NCBI taxonomy): domain Eukaryota; kingdom Metazoa; phylum Arthropoda; class Insecta; order Hemiptera; family Fulgoridae; genus Lycorma; species Lycorma delicatula. Next base: position 139,202,272 of record NC_134456.1, read on the forward strand.
TGCTATGTATTTTATACAATTTTTTTTTAATAATTTAAAAAAATTCTTTTTTTTAATTTATAACTTTAGGATTATTTTCATAAAAATTAATTTTACCTGAATGCTTCCACTTGAGTATAGGTGAAAAATGAAAAAAATTTCATAATTTAAATTTTTTAATGCCACAATAAAGTTCTAAAAATAACTTAATATTTATTTATTTATAATCAATCTTAGTTAATATTTTAATCATTAAAAAAAGCCTCTGAAGCACAAGCTTGAAATTTTCAAAAAGGTGAAAATATATTTTAAAAAATTGTGATGCTAATATTCTAGTATTAAACATTTTGGTTACTACTAAAAAGTTTAAATCAACATTATAATCTATTGATAATTTTTTTTTTTTTTTTTTTTTTTTAGAAAAACAAACTGGCTAACTGACATTTTTGGTTGATATTTTGTAACACACTGGTATAACAAAAGAATTCATAATATTATGGATTCATTATGTTTTGTATCATAAAGATAAAAATAGAGTAACAACTGAATTGCAAAAATAAATTCCCAGCTTTTTTTATTTAAAATGCCACAGATTGAAAAATAAGCAAAAAAATATATGGTATGTAATTTTTTAGCATGTAAAAATGATAAGCTTGATCAAAATTTACATCCAGAACATTTTGGACAAAAGGTGAAGACACTATCACTCTGCCAAGGAGGACAGCTTGAAATTTATATATATAAATCATATTAAAAAAAATATTTAAACCTCTAGAATACAAACAAAAAATAAAAATTACCATTATGTAGTACTTTTTGGGCTTATTCTGGCTTATTGTAGTCTTAATCTATATTAACCAATCTATCTGAAAACTGGATGTACAGTTACAACTCAGAATTCAAAGATCAATAATTGTATCTTTAAGATTCTGGTCAGATATTTTATAGTGGTTTTCAGTTGAGGAAACTGTCTGAAATTTCAAGGACTATATATAGTGAGAAAGATGTTTGGTACATCTGAGTAATATGAGTACATCTAAGTTCTGGACTAAGTACAAGTTGTGGGTGTGGATATTGTCATGATTGAATAGCTTAGCTGCACAATCTCATAATAATCTTCTCTTTTGTAATAAAAAAGTATTACAAAGACAACGGAGAAGTACTTTATGATTTTTTTATTTATTATTATTATTAAGATCATAAAAATAATAAAAAGTATATAATAAGATTATTTATTTATAAGATTCATTTATTATTATTAGTTATTTATGGTACTTTCCAAAGCTCTAAGCTACTTAAGAATTGTGATTCAAAAGCCAAGAAAAAATGAAAAATGTAAAGTAACACTGGAGTGCTGTTTTGAAAAGACCTCTATAGATCTCTTAAATAATGAGAAAAACACTGGATTGATGATATTGAATGACAGGGATCATTCTTTAAAGTGAATAAAAATAAGAAATAAATATGTTAGATATTTTTATGGCAAGATATGATAATTTTTTAATAAACCTCATTAAATCGGTAATTTCTTTACAAATTCTTCTTACCTTCTATACTAATTTTAATTATTCTATCTGTTCAAAGTTCTTTTATTTGAAACACATTTTTCAATTCATCAATTCTTATCTTTCCACTTTATTACCATTCCTTTATATCACATTCATTCAGAACACTCCTTCAGTTTCACACTCTCATTTATTTTTTTATTCCTTCACTTCATCTTTACAAAAAGTAAAAAATCTTTTACAGTCACCAGCTTTATGTATTATTTCATAGTTTACCCTGGTTAATGCTAGCTTCTAGGCTATTTTGGTATTTGCATTAGAAAACAAATATATTTTAGAGTATTATAAATAAAATCACCTACATTATTTAGTAGTACTGCTGTTTGTTTCTCTGAATTTAATAACCAGCAATCATCAGTTATTCTAAGATCAAAATTTTCAAATAAATGTAAAACTCAGGCACAAAAACATATGCGGTACAAAGTTCACAACTTTACTAGTACAAGATTACAAACACTTTTTTAGTGCTGATGCTACACTTATTAATATCTGTAAAATAAAATCAATTCGTAACAAAAATAGGATTACTTTTGGCATTTACTGAAACGATAAACCCACTGATAATTGTGCACTAAAGTGTAACTATAATTTATATTAATGAAAACCAAGTAGATATGAATTACTGTAATCTAAAATAATATATAATTTATTTTGTGTTTTTCATTTAAAACTAATTAATGTGTTTTAATATACAGCCTATTTGTACTTTTTGAATACTTTTTGAACTTTCTGCACTTTTTGTGCATCTGGTTGCATGGATAAAAATCTTCAGCAAATAATAAAAAGGACAATAAACACTGAAAATTAAAATAAATAAGGACAATAAACACTGAAAACTGGTCTTAAAATTTGCTTTACTGACATTAGCAGTTATGGCGCCAGTTTTTTACTTTCATTCCACATCACCATTAACTGAATCTAATTAAAAAATCTTATATTAAAAATCTCTGTAAAGAAAAAACTAAATCAAAGCTTTACTACAACTGTAATTATATGTAGAAATTTTTGTCACTTGGAAACTTGTATTATTAAAATGATGGAGAAAATGTACACTTTGCATTAAAATTTGTACTTAAAAGTACTAAGAATAATCTGAATTAAAATTGCATTAAAATTTTGAAACTATCATTGTAAATTAAAAATAAAACTTATAAATTATTTACTGTAACATTAAATGTAATCAGAAGAAATAATAGTATGCTTACCATCTTGTTGGCCATAATCCCTTTGGTATGTTGATATGAACCTTTGACCTAACACTCTTTTTCGTAAATCATCAGTTGAAGATGATTTTTCAATGTTATAAAGATATGGATTTGTTTCATACATCTGAAAAAAAAAATTTTACTTAATAACTATTAGAATTATATAATGTTGTTAATGGCAGCTATAATTGTGTAGCTATTCAGATTTATTCTTTAAATAATTCCCCTCTAGTTTCAGTGATTCAGGTGAACAAAAAAATTTATTAGCGTCAAATCTAAACCATAGATTTAAAAATAAAATGTTGACCAGAGATGTTGAAGAGTAGAATTGACCAGAGGTAATAAAATTTATAAGATTAAAGCAGAATAATGTATACAAAAGAAATCATACGTTTTTCATTCATTTAGGCAGATGGGAGTGATGTTAAATATTGAATAAATAATTATAATGTGCTCTGTGAAGAAGAATGCAGATTTTAAAATTATTTCTTTAATTAAAGAAGAGGTGTATTATCCCTAATAAAAAGACTGTGTGGTAATAGAAAAGGTTTATTTTTCCTTCATGAGCTCTATAACTTTTCATCGAGTGCACTACCTCCAAACTTCTCAATTGCCCAACGCAATAATTTTTTCCATGATAATTATTTTTTATAAATAATTATATTCCACTGTTCTTGGATGCAATATGTTAGATTATTTACTAATAAATATTTAATATTTATGAACATAATCCTTAAAAAATTTGGTTTCTTGTAATCAAATCATTATACAATCTATGTAACTGAATAAAGATTCAAAGACAATAATTTTTAATATGAAAAGTCAAGAAGCTTTTAAAAGTATCTATAAAAACTGAAAAAAATTAATATTGTAAAAAAAGCTTTTAAATTTATTAAAAAATAAAAAAAACCAACATTGTTGCATTGCCTAGATGAATTTCTTTTGTGTAGAAAGTAATATAAAAAAAAATAAATCAAACTATATTAATAATTAACTGAATTAGGATGTGCAATATCCCTTTTTGATTATAATTTAGAAAAATTCATATACTTGTAGGTTATTTTTAATACAATGTTATTTTCAATGCAATTTTAGTACAAAATTTAATTTACTTCTATTATATCTGTTAGATGTTGTTAATATATTCATGTATGTAATATTAAAAAAATGGTTTATTGAAACTGTTTCAAATAATGAGACAATCAAAAGTTTATAATGATTCAAACAAGATTTAATCTAATATTAGCAGATGAAAAACACTAATTTGAGTGGTACAAATAAACTCAAACTGTGTCAAACATTTTAAAAAGAGTAAATTGGTATAATGTCATAACAAAACTTCATTATATCAACTAGTAAACCAAACAATAGGCAATTAACTTACAATCATTATAATACTATTATAGCTTGAAGTAGTATATTATTAAAATAGCTGGGTAAATTATTTTTACCGATGTTGAGAACTTTATTAATCAAAAGTAAATAATCTTAACTAAATATAACAGGATATTATGAGTTTAATGAGTAATAAAAAAATATCTTTTGTAGTAATGGAACTTAAAATCATAGTACAATTTAAATTACTCTAAAAACAAAACTCCTTATCTCGGTATGGATTTTCCTGATATTTGCCAAAATTCAAATTCTTGACCTTAATTATTCTGATAATCTAACCTTTAAATAAATGAAATATTTGTTAAAGCTAGGTAAAATTATTTCTGAAATAAAATATTACATCTTGGATCTTTCAAGACAGAAATAACAGTTTCCAGGAAACAAAAAATGGCCTGTCGGATCATTGATTGTAACCTGTAAATATGAATCATGTACACTGATATTTAGTAAACTTTATAAAAAACTAAAGCTTTTCTCTTACATGATAAACCACTTCAAAATATACTTCTTATATTGAGAAATATAAAAGCAGTTTATTAAAATTAAAAGCTATAAAACTAAAAGATGATGGACAGTCTATTAAGTTCTGTTTAAATCTATCAAAGCTGTAATTAAGTCTATGTTTATTTAAGCTCTTCATTCAATTTACTTTTCAAAATATTCAACTAGTTTGGTTTAAATTTAATATGATTTTGGAAATATTGTTCGCTTTGGATGATAACTGAGTGAAAAATTTGTAAAAGTGATTGAAAATTTAATTTGTCAAATGCGGCATCCCTGTTTAATTATAACTAAATTAGAAAAATTTCATATACTTTGTAGGTTATTTTCAATGCAATTAGTACAAAATTTAATTTATTTCCATTGTATCTGTTGTATACAGTTGTTAATATACTGCTTTATATATAGTATTAAAAAAAAAGTTTAATGAAGCCATTTCAGATAATGAAATAAATAGAACTCTGTAATGGTTCAAATAAGATTTAATCTAACATTAATGTATTGTTTTGAGATTAATTTAAATTATATTACTCTGGTTTAAGTTTTATTGCTAAAAAAATATATTTTTTACTACAATCATTTTTTAGTTATTCATTAAACTCATAATGTCCTGTTACACTTAATTAAAATATAATTTACTTTTGATTAATAAAGTTCATAACACTGGTAAAAATGATTTACTCAACTATTGTAATAACTTGCTTCTCACTGTAAACTGTAATTCTCCATAGACAGGAATTTGACTTTCTTCTATCTTATACTTACTATTCCATGCTGTTTCTTTAAACTCTAGTTGGGTGTATCTTTTTTTGTTTAAATTTTTTTGATTTTTAGTAGTACTCTGTGGTTAGTGTAGTGTTTTGGTGCAGTTTTTTTACTAATGTTGTTTGTGTTTAGGTGGGAATCATTTATACTCTCACCTAAGTCTTTTCGTTTTCTGTTTTTAATTTTACTTTACATATATGCATTCTATTTTGCTTTTTTGGAAGGATTCCTTGCAACTCTACTTTTCTCTCTTTTTCATTAGTAACAGATTTATTTTTAAATAACTTTTTTTTTATATAATGTAGAATTGGATAATGATTTAATGTCATTTGTTTTCTGGAAAGTTCCCTGACTGAATTACTGATCTGTTAGATTTTTTCTTTTTATTTCTTAGACAATGGCATCTATATTTTGCATATTTACCCTAAAAAAATTTATATAATCTCTCTACTTGCTTAATTTTATAAATATTCTTAAAAGTGTCAAGGATGTAGGTGAAGTGAGGAAGTGGTTAAGATAATAACTACTACAACTAACAATTGTTCAGTGATAATTAATCATTCAACTATCAATACTTATTTTCTGAATAAAATTTATAATATAATAATAATAATTTATGCAAGTCTGCTAAACCACAGACTGCAGACCGCAACTTATAAATGCTGCTATTATTATCATTGTTATAATAGAATTCATAAATAGTAATGTTTGTAATTGAACGTTAAATAACTGAATAATAAAAAATTAAGTTTAAATAAAAAATCAGAATTAATTACATGCTGCTTTTTATTATAATTTAATAATAACAGACTGTTCCTGGTGTCAGCATTATACTATTCTAATTAAGCTATCGAGCCTTTACTTGTTCATATTTATAGCATACAAAGAATTTTCGTATATAACAATCAAATATGAAAGAAAATCAATATAAAAGAAAAATAATGATCACAAATATCACATCAGATTCCATAGTCTTTTATGATTAAAAAATCAAGCGAAAAATAGTTTTATACCCTCGAATCAAATTTATGACTGGAAATAAAAATTTATGACTGGAAATTTATTCAATTTATAAAAACATTACCAGGACTTGATAGTTTTTCTGGTTAATAATGCCTATTACTACCTCAATGAGGTTTATATTAATTTCTAATGCTAGTGTAAATGATGTAATATGCGATTTATATCTAAATCTGACCTTTATATCTAAATCATTAGTTGTTTGTCTTTTGTGTGCTCTTGATATGTATGATAATATTACTAAACCACTGATAAATAAATAAAAATAATAATTTGAAGACATTAATGTAATACAATGGACAAGATTTTAAACATTTTTAGTTATTTTGTAGATGTTTAGGGTAAAAAATTGAAATCAATGTGAGGTAAAAAATACATTCTAATAAAGGAGGTATATTTATTTTACTTTTAACTTTGGGACTGATATATTTCCATCATACATCTTTTGTAAAGGTAAATTTTTATAAATTGGATAATTGGGCAAATCTCTGTTGAGATCAAATGAGTAAATAGATGCTCATATGTAAATAAATATTTAATATTCCCATTTATATTTAATCATTTCATTGAAACAAAACTCATTTTGGAATGCATGATGCTTGGTGCTCTCTGGCCCAAACAAAAAAAAACCATTTAATACAACTTTTATATTATTCTTTTTTTAATAAGGTATTAAATGATTTTTTTCAGTTGCACAAGTGACACTGAGTATATAGCAGTTTAAAAATTATCATATCTCTGGACTGTGTAAACAATTTTTCAATTTTTTTAAACCAAAGTTATTGTAAGCTCAGTGAGTGGAAAATTAAATAAAAGTGTTCAAAAAAAAAATTTTTTAAAAACGTTCGATTATGGAATTCTGTGAAAATATTATACATGAAAAATGGTTGTAAAATTTACTTTTACGGGAGTTTACTGTATATGTACAACAAAAGTACCTGACAAAGAAAGGCATCAGGCTGGTTCTGTTGTGAAAGAGGAGTCTGAGATGCTGCACAAGAATTTACAGCTTGTGTTTGAGGTACAACGAAATCCTTAATTAAAGGTTTTAAAGTGCATGAACTCAATTCGTTACTGCTTGATACATTTCTTGTCATAGTTGCGCTGAAAAACAAAATTGCAGTTGTAGCTACATATTTTTTTTAAACTCTACATATTTATTTATTTTACCACATAAAAATAAATAATCTTTGAAAGTAAAATAAGATGATACAAAAGGAGTGCCATATTAGCTTACATGAAAAGCACACATCAGCGTACATCATTTAATATGTTATTTAAAGTTATTAAAAAATTATTCAACTCTGGGATGGAATATGAAGTTAGCTCACTGAATTTATGAATTTCACATAATAGAAGAAAGAAAAAAGATTTACAAAAAATGTTCATAATTATCCCCTGAATTTCTAAGTTTAATAGGAGCTGACTTCTGAGTTTAGTTAGATAAGTTGTTATTCTTAAGGTATATGACTAGTTTAACCTATTCAATTGTGTGTTCAGATGGCAGCTGAATTTTGAAACATCTTCAGCAGATTTATAAGAAGAAATTAATACTATTAATTTTAATAATTATTGGTAAAACAAATTTGAACAATTTTTTTAATATATTCAAACAGAAAATATGCAGAGTGAGTAATAAAACACTATAAAAGTTATTAATTATAAAAAATTAATAGTGACTCTTGGAAGCAAATTATTCATATAAGTCTTGCCTCTTTCAAATATGACTCAGCTAAGGAAAGAGATGTGACAGAGAACCCTATCCCTTTTCTAATACTGTGTACGTAGCCTGTAATAACAGCATAGTTCATGTATTAAACAAATAAATAAATTCTTTATCATGATCATAAAATAATTGTATATTTTAAAGATGAAGCCAGATTGGTAGGTCTGCTATTGGATAAAAAAAGGAAATGTTCCAGTATTTGCATGGAAACAAAGAGGCACAGGAAAAATCTTAGTTGGATTTGTATTACAAAGTACAAATTATAAATTACAAAAAAAGTAGTTATATACATAAGACCTTCTTGTAATATTAATTGTAAGAAGTAGTGATATAACTAAATAATGATGATAAATATGTAAAATAGTGTACCATAATAAAAATAAAAAAATAACTTTGAAGGTATTAAGTAAAAAATATTTTATTTAGTAAACATTAAACAAGTTTTCAAAAATTCAGATTTATCCAGTTATTATTATTTTTCAAAAACTCGTAGCAGAGTAATATTATTCAAATGCATAAATTAATCAGAAGACCTCTTATATTGTTAGGTAATTTATAAAACAGAAGCTTGAGAATAATTACAAACTAAAACTGATAATTTATGTGAACAATTTTACTTCAAGAACGCTATTATGTAAATTAATATTATTATACCTTTTATAGGTATTATATACCTATTCACACTTTATATAAACACATTGACTAATATAAATTCAATTTATATTGACTAATATTACATTTTACTACAGTGTGACATGAGGGTTATTCAATAATTAAAGAGGCAAATGGCAAACTATTTAGTAATACCTATTTTGTACCTGTACTTTTTTTCTCTATAGGTTAGCAAGTGTTACATGCTTTAGCCACTGTAATAATAATATAACAAGCTCCTTTTTCATAAATCAAAAATTATAAACTGAGTAACAAAAAAATATCTTTGTCTGGTTTTATACAAATGTGTACTGTTATTTTTTTTTTTAAAGAATAAATGATTTTTATTAGCAAACATTATTACACATGTCAAAATGTTTTACTAAAGATTAGTCATCACAAATTATACTGTAACTAAACATGACCATACTTATCATGTGTGAAAATAAAGTAATGAAATGGTCATTTGTATACAATATTTAGTGAGTTAAGCTAGCGAAGCAAGTTTAATACATTATAAAATTATTGCAACATCTTGATTTTTCTGCTAATACTAAACAAATGTTTGGACATTCAAGTAATAAAATATTATGTGATGCAAAATAAAATAATTCATTGAACAAGCAAAGGAAAGTCAAATGTTATATTATATTATATCAAATGTTATATTTTCAAAGTTGAAAAACAATGTACAAAAATGATAGAAAATAGCATGCTAGAAAATAAGGAGAAACCTGTAATAAAGAGGAAACATCCTGCTTCTCTCTCAATAGCGCAATTCTTTTGCATGACAATATAACAAGACCTGCCTCCATGCAGGGGCTTCAAAAGTTGGGTCAAGAGATGTTGCTACACCCATACTTACAGTTCTGATCTTTATCATAAGATTTTTTGTTTTGTTTGGTCCTCTCAAAAACGTTTTAAATGACACCAATTTTGGTAATGATGAGCAGATCAAGAATTGCTCAGATACCAAGGTGAACAACTCTATTACTTCAATAAGAAAATTCTCAGAAGTATGATCAAGTGTTTAAATACAGCCAAAGATTATGTTGAAAAGTATTAGTTTCAAACATTAAATAAACAATAATTTTTCTAGTCAACTGTCTCTTTAATTATTACGCTATCCCTGCAATAAAATCTTTAGTATCTTTTTAATTATTTGCTTAAAGAAAAAAATTGAAGTTCTGAAACTCATTTGTTTTTATTGTATGTAGTATATTTAATATTAACAAGTAGTGAAGGGGTGCATAGGAAATGTGCACTTTCAGTTTTTCTCATCTATTTAATTATACTCCTTTTTGAGAATTAAAAAAGAAAATACAATTGTTTCAGATTGAAATTACCTCAAAATTTGTCACAATTCAGAATCATACCAATATCTGTCAAGAGACTGACTTAAATAATAATCTCAGAAAGTAAATGTTTTTAAAATCAAGCTGAACAAAATTTTATATTCAATAGAAGTTTATTTAATAAGTTACATAGCTAAGTCCTAGTGAGGAGTTCAAGTGATTTATATTGTACTTAAGCTAATCCCTTTTAATTCACCTAAGTGATATTGTGTCATTTTTCAGTTAACAGTTGCTTTTATTTCTTACAATCACATATTTTAAATAATTCCATAAAACTCTATTCCAGTAATATAACAATGTCCTCCTCACTGGTGAGTTTATATTAAAATCCTTTTTTTTTGTAATAAGGACAAATGAAATACTTACTTTTGTTGTGAGGGCAGTTTCACTGGCCATCGGTAATCTTTTCTGTAAGTTGAAAGAAATGTATCCATAGTTATTTGTACTGATTACTGAAATCAAAATTAAATTGAGAATTTTCATTTTTTTTTTTGGATAAAATTACTTTTTATAATTCAACACAGCTTATTAAACCAATAATTAACCGAAAAAAATTGATAAAATACTTCAGTTCTCTTAAACTTCTGTAGACTTAAATAAAAAAAATACTAATTTAAAAACAGCCATGCTTAGTAGTTATTAAAATAAATTGAAAAACAAGAATGTTAAAAAAATCATTCACAAAAATAAAAAATATAAAATGAAAAAATAATAATAAATATTATTTGATAAATAAATAATACTTATAAAGCACAATAGATGAACTAAGATGAATTTCTAAGAATATTTTTAGATTGAGAAAACAGTGTTAATTTTGCTTAAAAGCATCTAAACCATAAAACCTCCTATGCAAAACTTGCAAAAAATCAAATCCAATTCTATATTAACAGTTTGTATTAGATCATTGTGGACAGTATGTTTTTGGAATCTAAGTATGAGTAGGATGCAACAGTTTAGATTTCTTGAAACTAATTTTACATTTTTCTCTTTATAAAAACATTGTTGTTATAAATATATGTTTTTATAATATTTCATAAATATATTTATTTTTAAAAAAATATATACTGTTTTCACATCATCTCCTGATTATGATTGTTTAAGAACTGAAATTTCTTTAAAAAAAGTTTTAGATTTTAAGTAAAAATTTTTTCAAGTGATTTTTATGTTTCCATATTTTCTATTTTAAAAAATATCTTAATATAGCAGTAATGCTATTTACTCAATAATTCAACCATTAAGAAGTTTGAATTTTACTCCTTTTATAACTCACAGATACATATATTTAGAAACATTTCCTTAATGTTTTTAAATTGAATGGAAGTATTTCCATTCTGTTATTTTCATGAGTATCATTTAATTCTAAGAAATTTTTCTTAGACAATTAATTTACATAAGCTTAAAACTTATACATAGCTTATAAAGCTATATTATCATAAAATGTTGCACATGAAAAAAAAATCCCAAATCTAGATACCAGACTTCTGGTACCTAAGCTTAGCATTTACAGAAGTTCATCCAGAATTTCTGAAGGGAGCATAATCTAAACAATTTGATACTATGTATGGATGTACTTTATTACATATGGGTCATATAAAAATTTTTTTTTATCTGATGGCTCCACACTGGAAACATTTCAAGGAAGGAGAAGCATCCTGAAAAATTGAAATATATAATGAAAGGATTAAATGGTAAAATTTGAATTTTTAATTAATTAAGGTGGTGAATGTCACGGGGGGGCTCTGCAATGGAGCTGAATGGGAGTAGGCATTCACTCACCTCTTCCAGGTAGACTAGACCAGACCAGAGTCCGTAGTTAACTTGTTTAAGTAACCCAAGTAAGGGTTTATTAAGCGGTAGCTGAGTTTATTAATGGAACTAGGTCTAAATTTTGTTGTTGTGATCCACACTTTTTGTGGGAAGTTGTTGTTATTTGCCTCGAATTACGAGACATTCACGTAAATGGCTCATTAATTAGTAGAACTAGGCGTGGGGTTCGCGCTTCCGCATTTAGGCTCTTAGCTTAGTTCTTGAGGGCTACGAAGTAGTGTTAGGTGCCCGAGCCTTCTTCGGAAGGTGATTTTACTGGAGCGGAATTACTGATGTAGATGGCCCTCAGGGCATCTGCGTCGGTGGCATCTCACGAGGCCAGACTGAACACTGTGGAATGTGATCAGTACGAGGGCAAGAAGATGACCTTCGTTAAAGCCACTACTGGCAAAGAACGGAGGGGATGGTGTAGCGACCGGACACGCTACGTTGCCGGGATCTTCTCCCCTCAGGGGGGAATTGAGATGTTAATTAACCAGTTTACTCCCGTTAAAGCCCAATAGGGCTAGCGACAGGGGGGGTTACCGGAACGTCACTAGGTGGGTGTCTAATCAGTTTAAATTATAAGTTTCCCAGCTAGAATTTTCTACATTTAAACTACTTATATATACTGTTCAAGGTTAATATTTTACAATATTATGAACATCTTTGTTCCTTTCTGTGAATATTACAAAGGTATAAAAAATTTTTTAACAGTTTCATGACAGATCAAACCATTAGCTTCAAGACTTATCCACAAGACAAAATTGTTTTATTTCGAGTACAGATTTTTAAAAATATTATATATTAAATAGAAGCTTCCAACAATGTATTTTTTCTGAATGGCATAATTAGCCCATTAAGACTGCTTAATTTCATTGATTATTATTTAGTGCACAAATTTAACTTCAGGTAAATCGATCAGATGTTACACAAGTCTAAAATAAATTATATCAACTTAAAAATATGTCTAGGTAACAATATAAATAAAAAAATCAACACTTACATATTCTTATATGTTAAATACTAATAAGTTTTTTAATAAATAGATAATTGAGTAGTAGATAATTGTATTAATAAAAAATATCTGTAAAATGTTGAATGGCATTCTAGGTGGCTTTGCAAACATACTTTTGTAATGTTTTATACTTTTTTAATATTCATAGAAAGGAACAAAGATCATACATATTGGTAATAAGTTATAGCTTCTGTGAAATGTTTGAAATACTGATACAGTACTTCTTATAACAGTCGATTCCTTTTTTCTCATTGCTTATAAGAAAAAACACACCGGAGTTTTCATATTTCTTATGACGAAAAGCATATCATTTCTATCATAACATTTACAAAAAAGTACAAACAAATAAGAATTAATGAAACCGGATATGAACTACCAAACATTCAGATTTCATTCAAATTTAAGTAACTCTTACATTTATTATTTTGTTTTATTAAGAAATTATATCAAGAAGAGTTAGTGAAAAATTCATTAGTTTAGCTTACTAAAAAAAAATGAAATAGATTAATGCAAACTGAATTTTTGCTGTGTAGATAAAACATTGTTTGTATACTTACGCATGCAAAAGAAAATTAAATAACATATTCAATACTATAGTACGAGTATAAACTCAAGAATTAATTAGGTAGTAAAACAACATATTCACAAAACACATATACTTGCAATCTGAGGTAGTCTCTTGTTTACTTACATTTAAACAATAAACAGATGAAAAAATTTTTAATGCTTCTTTAGGGCGTGTGGTTGATGGCAAATTAAAGAAATCATGAGGAATTAGTTATGCTTCAGTCAACACGTATGTTTGCTTGGGTGTGTCTTCATGCTGTCTGTCTTTCTGTAATGACTCAATAAACAAAATAAATAATTATTTTGATAAATCAGATATTTTTTTATCACCATTAAATGAACTAAATTGAAATTTATTCTAAACTTTGAATATTATTACTTTAGATATTATAATAATATTAATAATTATGCTATTAATAATAATATTATAATTTTAATACAATCAAATGAGTTTTATTAAATCAACTGGATCTAGTGTGTATACCTACGCACAGTTTAGAAACATTTGTATGTGCATAGTAGTCATTTATATTTTAGCATATTAAAATTCTATTTATTCCTTTAATATTTACTTTAATGTTATATGATGAGACTGAACTACACCCAATTACACTTCAGTGATGGTCTTGGTTGACTAGTCCTTGATACAGTATCATTAATTTATTCTTAAAAACCAAAAAAAACCTAATAATGTGGGAATTGAAACAAATGAGTAAGTACAATTTTTGGTATTTGGGTAAACAATTAACTACCTGCACAAGAGAAAAATGAAACAATCCTTCTGTGAATTGATCATCCCTCTCTTCCTTTCTCTACCCTATTCAGATCCTTATCCTTCATTGCTTCTTCCTTGAGCAAGTGTAGAAATTGTGTCAGTTGCTAACTCCATTAGTGTTGCAATGCTGAAATCTTCTAGAAGTCAGTGATGTAGATGTTTCTTTATTGGGGTTTAGTGAGTCAGCAAGTCTGTGATGTAGCTGTCTAGGCAATCCATTTCCTATCCAAAGGTTGTTATTGGCTGAGGATCCATCAGTTAAAGCAAGACCTCTTCTGCTCCTCCAAATAAGAGCTGATTGATCACCAATCAGCTGTTATTATATATATATATATATATATATTATTGTTGTTAGGTACATCAATACCCAATGATCAAGGTTAAAATAACACAGGGTTTTGTAAATTTGGTACACCAATATCTATTGTTTAAAGCAATTTCATTGTAATTTATCTTATACTTAATTTTGTTACTCTTTTCAAGTCATATACAACTTTGAAATTAACATTTGTTAAAAACATAGAAATGGGAATGAGATAACTTTTCTTCTAAATAACTTTAGAAGATTGGAATTAGCCAAATTGTTATTTATTCCACAAATGCTTCTGAAATTACTTTCAGAATAACTTTACTTCTGGAAAATTGATAACCATGAAATAACATATAGAAGCTTATTGTAAAAAATAGTAATAATGTTATTTCTTGACTTTTATATTCTAAAAGATTTTTAAAATTTTAAAAAGTACATATTCACTATTTTTAAAAGAATTTCATTCTGTAAACTACAATTTTTTTTTACTTATTTACAGATTTTGACTTTTTATAACCTTCATCGAACACAAAAATTTTTACTTGTTAATTTTTATTTAAATTTTTTTCATTTAGTTAAAATATTGATTGCTACAGTAAGAACAAATTAAAAATTACAATAAGAAAATTAATAACTATTTTTACGTGAAAGTATATGTAAAGTTAACAAATTTAATGTTTTTGTCAAATAAAACACTGCAGCTATATAATGTAATTATATATTATGTTTATTTATTATATATAACTGTTGCATTATTAATCATCGTATTTCTACATCACTATTTTCTTTTGACCTCACTTAATTGATTTTGTTGTAATGAAGATTAAACTTACTGCTTTTAATTAAGTTTTATGAAGTTCTGAAAAACAAAAATAGATTGCAGTTATGTGTCATTAATTTTCATATCTATTTTGTTCAGGCCACACACCACTCTCTTGAATGTGCCCCCACAACTTCCTCAGAATAACATTCTTCTCGCTTCAATTCATGAAAGAGTAACTAATCAAGTTTTATGTACTTATCAACAGGAAATGAAAAAAAAATTTAACTGAAAAACATTCTATTAAAAGAGCACAAACAAATCATATATTATCTGGTATTGAAAACATATTTCAATAAAACCCATTATTCATATAATCTTCTAAAAAAAATACAGCAGTTATCAGTTTTAATGAGCAGAAACACAACTACAGTCAAGTTGATAAAAAATTCATTAGTGTTTATAAACAGTAAGCGGGAGCATGATGATGCAAAAGTTACCTTAATTAAAACACATTTACTTCTTTTAAGTAGTAGTAATATTTAATCTTTTTTAACCTAAAACTTTTTTATTTATTTTTAATTAATCTTTTTTTTCATTTAATTTCATTCATATAAGAGAACTCTGTGAATCTGAGTTCAGAGATTTTACACCTGTGTAAAATAAAAAAATGAGCCACATTAAATAATAATAATAGTAATAATAATAATGTGATCCAATAACTCACCAGTCAGCATTACTGTTTGCATTACTCTATTTAATGAAATCTATGACATAAACAACAACACTTACAAGGTATGAGCATTTTTTTCAATGTGTAAAAGTAAACAAAAAATTCAGATGAGTATAGAATGTTTAATATTTATAAGTGAGTTACATGTACTAAATAATTTGGTTGTGATAAAATATGTTATAACTGATGTAGAACACACGTCACATTCTACTGTTTCCTTGGTTATTACAATAATACACACTTGTTTCATTGGCTGTATCATTATGGTTCATTTTTTCCTGTTTTAAAAACATCTCATTCTTTTAATGATTTTAACTACACTTATCTGAGAAGGAGCAACTCCTGAATTAAATAAAAATTTGATGCATAAAGAAAAAAAAAATTAATAAATTAAATTCTCAACCAAATATAAACATACAATTTGGTAGTTGTACCAACATATAAGGCAAATTTATTACATTTCCATCAATTTTAAATATTTTAGGATGTCTAAACAATGTCAACTGTTGAATACTCTGTAAAACTGTATATTACGTAACTCGATAATATGGATCTTATTACTATATTATGAAAGATCCAGAAATTAATTAGAAATTTTTTTTTAATAATTCCATTATTTAGGAAATATATTAATTTCATACTTAAACTATTTCATCTTTTTAGTTAAGGTTATTTCATTAAATCATCAATAACAACCAATACTATTCAATAAAAAAATTTTTTTAACAAAATCTACTTGAAGCTTATGCACAAGAATATGGAATGGAGATTTTATAGCATATGAAAATGCCAGGATTTGAGCCTGGAATATTACAAATAAAAGGTTGAGATGCTACCACATGGAGGTCAGGGTAGTAGCAAGAAATTATTTTAATATTTTGCCATATTGATTGATATGATACAGGATCAAAACTTAAACAAAGCATTCTTCTTAACACAGCTAATTAATAAATATATTATATTTACTTTAGTTGTGTTGTCAATATTGTAATTACAATAAATGCTGTAATTTTCAACCAAGATATACTTCAGAACATTCGTGTTTTATTACTTTAAACATTAATGTTGAAAGTAATAAAACTACTATGACATACTTTCAAATAGTAATGTTGAAAGCATAAAGATAAGAAAATAATAGATAAAATTGTTGCTATAATTTAATAACATATCAGGATGAGTAAAGAAGGCAATGGGAAATTCCTCATTCCCCATTACCACTAGAGTAAGCCTGTCATAGTATGTTGGTTATTCTTCTAATGGTTGTCATTTCACAAATACACAATTTGTGGATTAGTATCAGGTTGCTTAGTTCCATTACAGTTATACTCAGTATAAACAAAAAAATAAAAATTAAAAATTATACTATTAATAGCAGTAAAAACGTCATAACCAGCAGTAAAGACTAGGGTGAAGAGAAGAGATATTAAAAGAGTGCAAATTTACAAAATTAATTTGTCGAGTGATGAAACAGAGTAAGGTAAAAAAAAACTCATGCAGGATAAAGAGTAGTCAAGAGGAAAGCATATAAAGGAAATTGAGCAAGGATGTTTGAGAAGCTTTAAAGAATGAAAATGGGGGGAAGCAAAACATGGTAGTGTCAAGGGAATGTATGTTGAAGAAAAAAAGAAAAATGGAAGAAGTGGCTGGGCAGAGTTAATAGCAAAATATGGAGAAGGTTTGTTTAAAACAGTCCCAGCCATTGGCTGGAAATTGTGTACAATAATTATTTACATTAGACATGATAATGCATATCATTTTTAAACATAATTATAAAACATTAATTTAACTCATAATTACTTACTCTTACTTATTTACTCTTAGCCAAAACCATGACTACAAATTATCAACCACATTAACCTACAAGAAGGTGCTTGAAGAAGCACCTAATGTTGCTGTAACCTAATGTTGCTTGAATAAGCTCCTCAGTATGAAGGCTAGTTTGACTCAGTGTAACACTCAGCTATTTAATTCAGAATAGGGTCAGTACAGTTACAGGGTTAAGTGACTGTAACAATGTTTTGACTAACAATCATCAGACAACCACTTCTATGGCCAGAAGTAATAATGATGAATGGAAAAATATTTTATTTATTGGTTAATTTATAATTACAACTTCAAATTTAAAAAAGAAAGGATATACTTTTGCCTCTTTCTTACAAAAAAATAAATATATAAATAAGCTAATTTGGCATAGTACATGGTCATAATGACAAAAAGCAGTACAAATAACTTTATTCCATTTTTGTGACATCAGTTTAACAAGGACAATAAGCAAAAGTTTAAAGTAAATGATTGCTCCATAGTTGACACTGCTAGTTCTTCAACGAAAATATTAATAGAAACTAATAGTTTATCAAATTAAAAAATGATAATGACTTTAGTATTCTAAAGAGTAACTGTTAAATCAGGGAACAAAATTAGTTGCCTTTGGTTCCAACTAAAACTTATCATGCAGGAAATTAAAAATGTAATCTTTTTAAATATTCAGATTTATCATTTTTTTAAATTTTATTTTGAATGGGGGTAAAGTAAACAATTGAGTATGTTTATTAACATTGAATTGATAACATAAAAAAGTACATTGCAATAAATAATGAATAATATTCAACAAGTTCTACTAGACAAAAATACATGTTAAATGCAATTTAATTATTAAAACAAAATGTTACTGTTTTAATATTACAAAATGTTACAATATTCACAAAGCACAAATGTATGAAATTAATAAATTTTTAGGTAGTATGTATGTTTTATTAAGTAAATTATTTTTAAGAAAAAACTGCTTTCACATATAAACTGTAGATTAATCACAGAAGCTTTATTTTAATCGGATTTTAGATTCTTCTACAAAATTATGTTTCACTAAGTATATGAGAAAAATTACTTATACCTATATACTGAAGATTTTCCCCACAAATTATCTTTAACAGAGAAAAAAAACTATATTGTAATATAGGCTAATATTTATATTTTGCCAGAGGTATAAGATCTATAACATAAATTTAAAAAAGCATACATTGTCTTTAAAATCCATTATTTGAACAAATTAATAATCATCACAATAATTATTGAACTATTCAATTTAATCAGTATAGTTAAGTTTGAGTCGGATATGGAGGAATAACCTTATATGGTTCACCAACATTTTTTAACTGAATTTTTCCCCAAATTTTGCAGTATTCTGCGTCTTTAATTTCCCCATGAAGTTTATTTTCAATTACATGAGTTCCAAGTTTACCAATTCTGTCATTATATTCTGAAACACCTGTAGTAACTTTCAAAATTTCTCTTGCTTTATCTGCAAAAATACAATAAAATATTAATTTGAAATATCAACAATAATTTGTCAACTGCTATTTAAATTTCATAAAACATACAAATAACAATAGATATAAACCTTTTGGGTTATAAATTACCACTCAACAAAGCTGACCTCCACATCAGTAAAATATATATGTGTGTGTGTTTTCTGTTACATACAAATAATATCATAATGAAATATACAGTGATTCAGGAGGAAAGGAAAATAATTTGGGAACTCATCCTACTGCTAGAATTAAGGAAAATAAGCAAATCAGTTGTTAAACAGCTGATTTTCAAAGTTGAATAAAGTAGGTCCAGAACCATATCAACCGTAGTTTTCATATCTAACGTAAAACAAAAAAAAACTAGTAACGAAAAACATATTTGTTTAGGCTTGAATTACAATAACTTTCTTAAATGAGTAATAAACACCTCAATTTTATTATCAAAACCTGTAGAGAATTTAATTCTGAGAAAATTTATGTAATACAAAGCATAAGCATACAACTGTTAATGTCTATATGCCTACAAGCGCCTATGATGATGATGAGGTAGAGTGTGTATACGAAGAGATTGATGAAGCAATTAAACACGTAAAAGGAGATGAAAATTTAATAATAGTTGAAGATTGGAATGCAAGCATTGGAAAAGGCAAGGAAGGAAATATAGTGGGTGAATACGGGCTGGGCAAAAGGAATGAAAGAGGGGACCGACTTATAGAGTTTTGCACGAAGTATAATTTAGTAATTGCCAACACCCAATTTAAAAATCATAATAGAAGAATATACACTTGGAAAAAGCCAGGCGATACTGCAAGGTATCAGATAGATTATATCATGGTTAAGCAAAGATTTAGAAATCAACTCGTTGACTGCAAAACTTACCCTGGAGCAGACATTGATAGCGACCATAATTTGGTGATAATGAAATGTAGATTGGGGTTTAAAAACCTGAAGAAAAGGTGTCAGGTGAACCGGTGGAATTTAGAGAAGCTTGAGGAAGAGGAGGTAAAGAAGATTTTTGAGGAGGACATCTCAAGAGTTCTGAGTAAAAAAGATAAGGTAATCAGCAGAAGCAAACTTAGGAGGAATAAAGAGAACTGGTAGAAAACCTTGGGTTTCAGACGATATATTGTAGCTGATGGATGAACGTAGAAAATATAAGAATGCTAATGATGAAGAAAGTAAAAGGAACTATCGGCAATTAAGAAATGCTATAAACAGGAAGTGCAAAATGGCGAAAGAAGAGTGGATTAAAGAAAAGTGTTCAGAAGTGGAAAGAGAAATGAACATTGGTAAAATAGACGGAGCATACAGGAAAGTTAAGGAAAATTTTGGGGTACATAAATTAAAATCTAATAATGTGTTAAACAAAGATGGTACACCAATTTATAATACGAAAGGTAAAGTTGATAGATGGGTGGAATATATTGAAGAGTTATACGGAGGAAATGAATTAGAAAATGGTGTTATAGAGGAAGAAGAGGAGGATGAAATGGGAGAAACAATACTGAGATCTGAATTTAAGAGAGCATTAAAAGATTTAAATGGCAGAAAGGCTCCTGGAATAGACGGAATACCTGTAGAATTACTGCGCAGTGCAGGTGAGGAAGCGATTCATAGATTATACAAACTGGTGTGCAATATTTATGAAAAAGGGAAATTTCCGTCAGACTTCAAAAAAAGTGTTATAGTAATGATACCAAAGAAAGCAGGGGCAGATAAATGTGAAGAATACAGAACAATTAGTTTAACTAATCATGCATCAAAAATCTTAACTAGAATTCTATACAGAAGAATTGAGAGGAGAGTGGAGGAAGTTTTAGGAGAAGACCAATTTGGTTTCAGGAAAAGTATAGGGACAAGGGAAGCAATTTTAGGCCTCAGATTAATAGTAGAAGGAAGATTAAAGAAAAACAAACCAACATACTTGGCGTTTATAGACCTAGAAAAGACATTCGATAACGTAGACTGGAATAAAATGTTCAGCATTTTAAAAAAATTAGGGTTCAAATACAGAGATAGAAGAACAATTGCTAACATGTACAGGAACCAAACAGCAACAGTAACAATTGAAGAACATAAGAAAGAAGCCGTAATAAGAAAGGGAGTCCGACAAGGATGTTCCCTATTTCCGTTACTTTTTAATCTTTACATGGAACTAGCAGTTAATGATGTTAAAGAACAATTTAGATTCGGAGTAACAGTACAAGGTGAAAAGATAAAGATGCTACGATTTGCTGATGATATAGTAATTCTAGCCGAGAGTAAAAAGGATTTAGAAGAAACAATGAACGGCATAGATGAAGTCCTACGCAAGAACTATCGAATGAAAATAAACAAGAACAAAACAAAAGTAATGAAATGTAGTAGAAATAACAAAGATGGACCACTGAATGTGAAAATAGGAGGAGAAAAGATTATGGAGGTAGAAGAATTTTGTTATTTGGGAAGTAGAATTACTAAAGATGGACGAAGCAGGAGCGATATAAAATGGCACAAGCTAAACGAGCCTTCAGTAAGAAATGTAATTTGTTTACATCAAAAATTAATTTAAATGTCAGGAAAAGATTTTTGAAAGTATACGTTTGGAGTGTCGCTTTATATGGAAGGGAAACTTGGACGATCTGAGTATCTGAGAAGAAAAGATTAGAAGCTTTTGAAATGTGGTGTTATAGGAGAATGTTAAAAATCAAATGGGTGGATAAAGTGACAAATGAAGAGGTGTTGTGGCAAATAGATGAAGAAAGAAGCATTTGGAAAAATATAGTTAAAAGAAGAGACAGACTTATAGGCCACATATTAAGGCATCCTGGAATAGTCGCTTTAATATTGGAAGGACAGGTAGAAGGGAAAACTTGCATCAAACCGGTCAAATGACTAAAACAAAAAAAAAAAAAAGCATAAAAAAAACAAAAAGAATCAACTTTTATTATTAAAAATAAACTTAACAGAAAAATGTTATGAATTTGTAAAAATTAAAAACAGCTGTTTTTAGTACAATAAATTTTGACCTTTGAAAAATTAAAATATTCATAATTTACTTTAAAAAAGAAATACTCACTGTGGTTTATAGTAAATTAATTTCAATAAATGTTCCACCATTAACATCAGTGCACTTTTCAATTCATTTCCTTAATTTTCTGTGCCAATCTAATGATATACTAGCGTTTCTTGATGAGGGCAGCATCATTGAGAGCGATCAGTTCATCACGTGTCTACTTTTTCTTGTATAACTCGCATTTCACTCATCACCACAAAGAGTAATCTTAAAGTTCTAGAGATCTAGGTGGCCAATTTACTGGCCCCTTTATGTCCAGTCCATTTACCAGAAAATTTTTCATATAAGAATGTTTTACTTCATTTGTGAATTAGTTTGTGCTCTGTCAAGTTGAAAGTACATTAAACTGCAATTTACTGAAATTAAACTGCGCAGGTTAATAGAAAAGTAGCTGAGAAGTAAAACACCCCATCTCAATATTTTATTAACATAAACTGATTTATTAGTCTTCAAATTCATCAGCAAAAATTTGGTGTATCAAGTATAGTATAGTTTACTTAATTTATGTTTCAGCTGGTATATGCTCTCTAGAATTCTACAACTTTCGCAACTCAACTTTTGTATTAGATTAGCTATTTATCTAAATCATGTTAAAACTAAAGGTACATTTTTCACTTAAGTGAGGTTAATTTCAATTACATAATCTGAACTAACATTTTATATACAAATTACAAAGTAAAAGAGAAAACAAACTTTATATTTTCAAATCCTTGTAAAGTTCCCCAGTCACACCAGGGACCTGGATCCTCATACCATCCTCCTCAGGTAGGTATTTGAGACAGGGGAATGTTATCATCTGGCAAGAATAAATACTTTTATAGTTATGAACTGCACATTTCTGGCTCCAAATACTCAATTGCCACACAATACAATGCCATCTGCCTAAATTAACAAATTGTGATGATGATGGTATAGAAAAATTTACCAAAATTTTATTTATATCTTACTGAAACTATTATAAATAAATACTGTAAACAGAAACAAAATAATATTTTCTCACAATTAGGTTTAAGTGATTCTGGAGGATGCTTGCATGGCTTGGTTATAACATTCCAGTCAAATAATTTTCTAAAATCCCTGTATGAGCAACGTTGTGTTGTGAGGGGGGTTTCATCCCAACTGGGAGGAAGATTTGCTCTTTTTCTACTGAGTGTTTTCTTAGATTCAAATCCATCTTCTGAAAAAAAGAAAGAAAATATGGTTAGATTTTTCATTCTTCCTTTCAAATTGGATCCTGAATTAAAAAAAAGTGAGATTAAAAGTTTTACTTTTTAAAACTTTTAATCTCATTTTTTAAAGTGGAAGTTTTAAGCCAATTACTTAGTATTAATATCCTTTAATTTATTTAATTAAAACAAAATTCTAAAAATTATATTGTAAAAACAGAAGTTATAAGTATAAATTTCTCCAAACAGATATAAGTTGATGGTAATTAAGAACTGGCTTTGACTAAAGAAATTCTACGCTCAGTAATTCAGCTTAGAATTCTATGAATTTAACTTTCAGTTTTAACAATGTCGGTTTTAACAGAGGTATATTCTTATACACAGAAATTATATACACATATAATCATATACATATAAATCAGAAAGTTTTAAAACATAAATCAGAAACATATCATATTCAGTGAAATCCACGCAAAAAAGTAAACTGTTATCTCATCACACATTAAAACTTTTCTATTCTACCATCCTCTGAAAACAACTGTCCCTGTATAAAACTGGATATTTGGGAGACCATAAATTTCCTAACAAGTATATATTTTTGTACTCCTCCACTCTGGGAACATTTTATGGTCAAACATGTTTTACAAAACAACTACCCCACAATCAAACCAACCCGTAATACATATATGTTATAAACATGTATTTTTATGACTTTCAATCATACCAGCAAAATATTGTGAAACATCTAAAATGTGGTGAATAAGATTGAATCTTATAAATATATATAGCAGTCTGTATAGACTTGTAAAATAGTTCTTACATACACCAGAGATTATTTTCATCCTTTCAAACTTTGACGAGAAAATGATAATTATTTCATTTCTATGAACTATTTTATCACTCAAATGATTACTTCTGAAGTTTCTCACCTTATTAAATAGCAAAATTTATTCTGTGTTTTATTATAAAATTCAGAAATGATTCTACTTAAACTTTATTGTAAATTATTTCTGGAGCTATTCTCCACATAATAAATCTGTTTTGACAGTTAATAAATAAACACAAATTGTTAAGTAGATGAAAGTATTGTTGTTTTTTCCACATACATTTATGTAAAATTATATACACTAACTATACTGCATTTTAAACCAACATACATACTATAAAGCACAAAACAACCATCTCTGAAATCAATAATGGGTTGTCATGTAAAACAATCACTTGTAGTTCTCAGAAAGTTTTACTCTAAATTTAGGATGGCGTTATTTTATTAACTATATATATATATATATATATATTATTCTTTCAGAAAATGATCATGTAGTTATAATCAAATTAAACTCCTGATAAAATATATTGAGCAGCCTCTTTATTGGTTGAAGCATTGAGTGGTAAGTACTTCAGAGGATATTAAATCTAGGATTTCATTGATTACTCATATACCAGAATTTTTTTCATCTATCATTGTGTAATTTATTTCTCAACATTTTAAGTAAAAACTCTTGCTCATAATCTTTATAACTTTGAAGTACACTCTCTTTAAATAAAATAAATAATAAAACAAAGTATTTTTGAAATCATTTACAGTGCTTTGATAAGAACATTGTAAAAGATGCCCCTCATATTTGAGTTGGTGACATTAAAGATTGATGTTCAATTTTTAGATAACAAAATAGAACATTTATTGTAATTTAAACACTTTCTATAAAATCAGTCTCCTAACCTAACACAAATAAAAAAACTGATCTCGAGGGGTAATAAAAATTTTTAAAAATACAATGAAATTTTTTTCTTGGTATAGTTAAACAAAATCATTTTTAAAAAAATAAATTATCTTTCAATTTTTCAGGGTAATTTAAAAACTTACACAAAAACAAATGAAATTTAAAAAGTAAAGCAATAAATAAAAATGATACTTTAAGAGACTATGATAAAAATTGATAAATGTTCTTTTCTTTATTATTAATATTGTGAGTTAGGATAACTGAAAATACATAAATATAAAATAAAATTAAAAATAACTCTACAAATGTTTTCACACAGTGCTGAGATGATTGTACAAACTAAGTCAAAAAATAACTTAAATTTAAAAAAATAATAATATGAACTTTCAAGTAATTGAGTATACTTGCCATATCTGCAGAGTTCAACTTGGTACACAGTTTTACCAGAATTTTTGTATGGAAAAGAAACTCTGTCTTCATCCACAGGAGTATCTAAGTATCGTTGCATTTTTGGATATGTTTTATGTAGCTAAAAAAAACACAAATACGTGAAATTAGAGAATTAATCATAAAATTGATAAATTACGTCTATAGTGGTGTTATAGTGTTGTTGACATTTTGTATTTGTGTTTTTTTTTTAGCTACATAAATGTCAACAACACTATAACACCAATATAGACGTAATTTATCAATTTTATGATTAATTCTCTAATTTCACAACCAGTAAAATTAATTTAAAATTTTTATGTTATAAAAATGATATAGCAAAATAAATATACTACTGGTGTAATATTATTAATGTAAAAATTAACTTTAATTATTTATTATTATTATTTTTATTTAGATAATTATCATTACTAAAATTTTAGTAATGATAAATATCTACATAAATTTTCCTTGTCTTCCTGTTACAGAAAAATCTTTAAATTTCAAAACTACTCGTTTAATCACAACACAATGTACCTAGTAAAGAATTTATTGTTCCATTGTGGTATCACAAAAATATATTGTTTACATAGCAGAATACTGAAACATGTATTGAACAAATAACTTCTTTAACAATTGCTTAAGAAATTTGGTTTGAGCTAAATTAACTAAAACATTTTAAGAAAACACTACTTTCTTTTTTTAAGCAGTGTTAAAAACGAAACTCACAAATTTTTTAATACTTTTTATTTACAAAATGTTTGAAATTTATTTTTTATGATACAGTTTTTTATATTTAACAAATTGAATATCTTAAATTTTTATAAAATTTAAAAACCGGTTACTATTCTTATTTTTGTAAGGTTGGTAAAATAATAAAGTAAATTATAATCAAAATTTATATGCTGCAATAAAATGTTTTTCATAATAACAATATTCACTAGGCTTATCAGGAGGTGCTGGCAGCATAGAGGGCTGCACAGTGGGTAGCATCTGAGTGCAACTGTTATTATTGTACAGTATAGCTTATATTATACTAAGCCTACATTCATATTTAATATATTGAACACATTAAAGGCTTGTATTATTATATTAAACCTCTCAATTTCTTTTATGATTCTACTTTTTGCAAAGAGCTAAGTAAATAAATGCATTTTACTGAAATTAATCTTTTTAAGATTCATATTATTCCTCTGTACTGTTAAATTATATTTTTTTAATTTTGTTAATTTAAAATATCATTATAGAAATTATAAAAATAATAAATTATGTTTATCATATGGCAGACCATCTTATAAACAATAAATATTCTATTTTTGATACAAACACAAATTTAGAAATATTATAGATTAATAAAGATGACATAAAATTAAATATATTAGCAACAATATTACATATATAAATAAAAGCAAAATTTCAATTTAATAAACCATCAGACAGTGTTTGTGGGAGATGGCCTTGTAAAAATTGTAGCATATACCAGCACTCATAAAATAAATTAATACACAATTATCATTATGGTATTTTTAATTTTTTTTTTTAATGCAGTTTAATTAAACAGTTCAAACATGACTGAGGATGCAGGAGGAATCCATTAAGTACTTTCATGATAAAATTAAGATAAGATATGTTTTATTTCAATATTCTGTACTAGGTACTTAAAATGACAGTTACAAGATCTCCTCATAAACCTTTTCAGACTAAGCTGGGAAAAGAACATTCACTAGGTCACTAGGTTCAGCCCACACTGCAGTGAGGAAAATGCTGAAATGTTATCTATATTGAATGCAGGTTTTCCATGAGCTAACTAATGCTGATTATGGTAAAAGAGTTCACTGTTGTCAATGGTTCAAGAACTTCAAGAGGCAACATTGGCATTCCAGATCAAGTGTTTTTCACAGATGAAGCAGGTTTCACCTTTGGAGATAATAGGGAAAACTACCGAACCTGGGTACTGAAAACCCACACATTTCCTTTGAATCTTCCGTACATCCATAAAAAATAGGTGTATGATTTCAAGGCGACAAACAATAGGATCCATGTTTTTTTTTTAAATACTGTGGATGCTGCCCATCTACCAAGAAATTATCCAACAGTTCATAGCCTTACTGCAAGAGGATGAATATGACTCCTGGTTGCAATAGGACAGTGCCACTTGCCGCAGGTCGCTCTACTACGGAGATGCTACAGGATCTTTTTGGTGAAAGAATCATTTCTAGAGGAATATGGCCACTAGACCAGACTTCTTTCTGTGGGGTTACTTAAAAGAAATTGCTTATAGAAATGTTACCAATGCCATCCAGGAAATAGACAGAGTACAGCTAACAAGAGAAGCCAGGAACAAGGACAAACATGTTGACTAGTGCAGAGAAGTGGATGGACACCATTTTCAACACCTTCTATAAATTAATATGTAAGTGTTTGCCAATAAGCTATTATTTATAGAGTAAACTAAGTGATGGGGCCTCTTTTAAGTTAAAATTCGTATATTGGGACCTCTTTTAAGCGAAACATATTTTTTATATATATATGTAAAACATCTGACCATGGTTATAAAAAATGTAATCAGATATCTTAAAAATTGAATCTACTTTACAAATATTTTTTATGACCTTGGTTAGAATGTTTGCTCTATTATTAAATAAAAATCATGAAAAAATATATCATATATACCATTACACCATTAAAATTATACCATATACCATTATATCACACTTATTGTAGTTTCAAACTGAAAGCATCCCCATGCATTCTTGCAACCTCTTTCCTCTTCGTCAACCTAAAATCTGAATTTCGTATGCAACTTTCCTTAAATAATAAATGTCAAAAATATTTTCTCAGTTTTTATTACATTTTATTCCTTTCACTTAACTTCCTTTACACAAAACTCTTTTACTTTCTATTTTTATCTTAATCTCATCCACCCATCCACTTCTTCTAACCTTTGTTTACCAATTCTTCCAGAAAAAGTAGGAAATATAGCACAATCAAAGGCAGATTGTTTTATTTTTTCTTAATTTTCAATATATTTTGTCGATATTACATAAAAAATAATGCTGAAATCAAGTACTTCATTTTTAATGTTAAAAATGAATTATTATGGTCAATCTACAAGTATTTGTCTAATCTTAAGATCACAAAATGTAAAGCATCAATCAGTAAAACATTGAGAATGAGTATAAGTTAATAAACATTATTTTCTTATATAATTTATAGTTATGAGAAATATTACTAAATCATCTTCAAATCAAAAAACACTGCTTTCATCATTTATTTTTTTGAATGGATTTAATGTTATCCAAATCATAACCAAATCATAACATGAGGCGGTGATGTTTGATTTCCTCAAAAAAGTGAAGATTGTCTTTCACCCCGGAAAAAAAATCATTTCTGTTATGAAAGATTTGATAAATTGCACACTTGTCTGAGAACATTGTTAAGCAATAACTAACATGCATAAACACATTGATCAAAGTCATTGTCACTCAACTCGTTAACTGTGCCTAGACAAAAACATTTAACTTCCAAGTCCTGCTGCATATGATCTTGCATTATCAATCTTGAAATGCAAAACTCTGCAGAATGTTTACACATTGATTTCATCAGTGATTGTCAAATCAATGCCTCCACAGCATCACATGACTCAACTTGAGTGCTTCGCCTCCCACTGAGTGGCTCATCAAGAACACTAACCCTTGCAAAAACCTTCTTCTACCACATTAGTAACATTTGCTCTGATGGTGATGATTTATTAAACAACATATAAAGAAGTCATTCATATTGTTCTCCAGTGTGTGGACATTCATGAACCATGTGGGTCCATGAATGTCCACACCATAGCTTGTGTGTGACAAGCTAACAAAAGCTCTTCAACAGTGAACGCACTTGTATCCACCATTGACTACGACTAAGGTCATTCCACTACAATATCAACGGAAGAACACATCAGATGATATCCTTATCCACACCAGCTTATTCTCTCCACCTTTTCCAGCAGGAGTGAGTGATATTAATGGTGATGGCAGCAGTAGAGTCCAATTAAGATAAATTTATTACAGTGGATTTATTACAGTGACTTCCTGTTTACATAGTACAATTTTTTTTTTTCATTCAACTCTTTCAATCATAAGATTAATATTTTTTTAAACATGATATATTATCCATTCCTGTTTAATTAAATTCTTTCATCCTCACCTCTCTTCAATTGATCAAATCATTTACCTTAATTTTCATTGCAAAATATTTATTTTCAATTGTATATAAGTAAAACAAAAAATATGTTCCTGGTTTAATTATGTTTTCTATTTTTAAATGAAACCAAATCTTGTACTCAGTGATCCATCTTCAAATTCAATGATTTTTTTACAATAAGTTGTACTACATCAATTCTGTTTCCCTAATAAGAAATTAACCAGCTTACTAGCATTTTCCTTGCTATAAATATAAGTAAATATTAAAAATGAAAATAAAAATAAAAATTCATTGATAAAATAAAAAAATCCAACATTAGCATCCAACATTTAAAATAAATAAAAGAGTTAACCGGTGAGCTGACCTGCCGTGCCGGACATACAGCCGGCGGGTGGGGAGGCGAGCTAGAGTAAAGGACACTCCTCTGGTTCGAGTCAAACTTGATTGTAGATCCGTTCCAGAGGAGTAGGTGGGAAAATATGTATATAAAAAAAACAAAATAAAAAACATTAGCATAAAAATTATTAATAACTTTCAAATTATAGAGACTGTTTTTCTAAAAGATCTTTCTAGAAATAATAATAAAGCTCCTTCTTCCATGGAGTTACCAGTATTACTCTTATTAATGGCACTTAAAGCAGCTATAACACTCTAGTATTTAGTTGAATAGTATATTTGATCATTTGTTTTTTTATTAAAAGTTGTATGAAACTACATTTGACAATAACATATTAAAAGAACTAGTATAACATAAATCAAATATCTATCTATTTGACTATGTGCTACAGGGAAATGGTATTAACATCATAATAAGAATAAATTGAATAATTAACTGCAACAGATCCAGCTGGTTTAGTGGTTACATTTGTTGTTGCAAATCAGTTGTTAAACAGCTGATTTTTGAAGTTGCAGGTTCTGACGTTCAAATCCTAGTAAAAGTTGGTTATTTTTATACAGATCTGAATGCTAGGCAATGGATACCGGTATACTTTGGTGAGGCATGAAGAGGTGTAGCTTATTATTAACTAGTTGAACAGATTACAATACACATAAGAATAACAAAAAAAATATCCTCTGGAAGAAAAAACTCCATGTAATTTAAAAGTAAGTTATTAATAGTTTTTAATATTTAAAAAAATGATTATTTTCTCTTGTTTCCTGATAACTTGATTGTAATATCAATCAAGGATAATTTTATATGCCTAAGTTGTTAATTTATTTATTAAAATTAGATTAGTAAATAATATATCAATTACTTCTAATATATGTTACCCGATTAAAACATATTTTTGGGTCTTCATGGTCTTCTGTGGTTTTGAAAGATGGTAATATGTATTCTGTAAAAGGACCACTTAAAATGTCTTTATAATCGCTAATAAATTCACATTTTTTCAATCTGAAAAATAAAAAAATAGTATTATTACACAAGAGCCTATTTATGGCAATAAAATCACAGTTTGATAAAGAACAGATGAAGTAGGATATTAAACATTAACCAAAAAAAATACTTCATTATCAGAAAACCCAAAGTCCAACTGTATTTGGGCTTTTCTCATAATTAGCGATTTTTATTAAACTGTCAATTTGTTCATCAATTTAATAAATATTTTAATATTATGGAAGAGCAATATATTATTTCTGATAACACTATCTACTTTAAAAATAGGGGTCTACAAAAAATTTCACTACTAGGCATGTACTGAATGTAAATTGTAAAATAAATTTAATTCCTCATAAATGGAAATTCAAATGATTTTAAAAGTTTTGAAACAGCACTCATATATTTAACTTATAATATATAGTGTTCTCTCTTTAACACTGATTTTTAACTGTTATTCGGCAGATGATGTAGTGATTTAGTTTTAATTACATAGAATAATTTAATTTACTGTATGATAGTTTATAAACTTATGTTCATCAACATTGCTATGCCATCCTTTGTATGCATACATTAAACTACTTTTCCTATACTTTTATTTGATACCTCATGTGACGTGTTTCAAACAATTAAGATTTTTCCAATTTTCTATTGCGACATGATATCTTCCTACATGATATCCAGTTACTTATGTGACTGAGATGAAATGTTTGATATCACTTTTATGAAAATCAACGCAGTATATTAAGTTGCTCAAGAGTTTTAATGCAACATATATTCCTACTATGCTTATATGTCATGAGATATCTTAATACTCCATAGCCATAATGCTCTTTTAATAGCTAAATTTTACTGTTTGTTCTGTGGTTGATAAAACTATGCCCTTTCAACTGAAATTAATTGCCTAAGTAGTAAGTTGAATATTTTAAATTAGTGAAACTGACAGTTACCAAACCAGGTATTATCAATTCTAGTGTCTCTTACAGGCTAAGTATATAAGAAATAACTGATAAAGCAATATATATATATTACAGTTCTTTCATGCTCTTTACAACCTTAAATTCAAGATTTAAACAAATCATGTTAAAATATCTGTTCATCATAAATTTCAATAGTAAAACTGGATAAATGAAAACATCATCTGTTCAAGATTGTTACCAAAACTTCAAGAGCATGAATGTAATGGAATTAATTCCTCAAACAAAAAATATGAAAGACCTTATATGTTTTTTTATAACATTATAAATGAATTTCAGCAGATACTAATATTAAAGAGATACTAAATTTTTATCAGTGAAATGTTTACATAGCAATACCATTATGTTTTCATATTAAAACTCTACTATCAGACTTACACTGGTGTTTGTTTTTTTTGATAATCTTTTTTGTAAATGGTAATATAATCATTAAAACCAATATCTCCCATTTTCAAACTACTGATTTTCGGATTTCTTAATTTTTTTATAAATTTCTTATATTTTAAAAGTTTCTATAGAGATTAAACTTATTTACAGAATTATTACATTTTTTTTGTTAGATAAAAAAATAGCAATAAATTTATCTTTAATTTGTGGCAAGAAAAAATCAATAATTTTCATTTAAACATTTTAGCTAGTAGAAAATACCATCTACTTATATGCACACTCATCTACACATATGATTTGTAGACATTTGTAGATTTGCAACACTGGTTGATTGCAATTGTCTACAATTTACTAATTTATTGAACTGTTGAGTTGTAGGAGCTGATATTCAAAATGGATACATTCCTGCCATGTACACTTATATGCCCTATCAGTAAATTAGTGCTTGCAAAGTATATGTATACTAGAACATCAACATTATTAATTTTAAGTGGCATCAACTGCTGTGATTGTTAACCACAAATAAATTCCATTGTCATAATTTGGTGCAGTGAAACTGCATCCAATGTCTTTAATATCAGTAAGTCACAATAAGCAGAATGTATCATCCCTTGCCTCTTTCAGTCAGAAGGCTCTAGATTACAAAAAAACTGCTTTTTTCACATAATACATTTTATATCATATTTCCATGACAAGCTATAAACTTATGCAATAGATTAAATCATCTAAAAAGAAAGCTATAGCTTGGACCATTGTCATTTAATCTTGCTTTATACCATTCAATTTAAAGATTCTATTGAGAAATTCTAGGTGCTGCAGAGTCACCAGTTTTATAAGTGATGCAGTTATAATTTTACTCAGGATCTAATAATTAATTACATTTTATTACCTGTTTAATTTGGTTCGTAGCAGCAGTAAAGCAGACAAATATTTATATTAGTTATTTGTATTCCCAACATTTAATGAAAAATTATCTACTGAAACCAGTGAACAGATATAACTATCATAAATTTTTAGCTCAATCACATTTAAAATACAATCATAATTTTAATATTAATAAATTTGTTTGTAGTCAATCCTTTTTTTGGCCAGTAAGATTTAAAAGGTAGAGTCATTCTCTTTTTGTAAATTTTCGACCCTGGTCAGAAACTGAAAACATAGAACCTTCAGTTTAGAAGTCAGTGGTGTTAGGCCTATCAACTTCAGAGGTCTAGCGGTAAGAAAATTGTATTGCTTCTTACTTCTGTTTGTATTCAAATAATACTGTATTTTTATTATTCCAGGAATTTAAATGTTGGTAATTTCTATAACATATGAAAGTTCTGTTCATCAACAGTACCAAAAGTATATTCTAACATTGCGGTAATGGTAATTAAATTTTAATTAATTATCCTTTATGTAACAAGAAAAGTATAAATATTTAACAAATTGGTAAATTAATTTTACGTACATTAACTTTATTATATTATTATAATTTTTATGTTTATAGAAACAATGTATTTTAAGATTTCATAACAAAAATGTATAATGTCATTAACATGATAAGTATGATTTTTAAGTAAGCTGTATATATTACATTAGTGGAAATTCAATGTAATATGAGATATTGTAAAACAAAAAGCAAGTTAATGTTTTCTCACCAGGAGGTTTATATCCTACAGAAAATAACTGTTTTATTTCTGTGTATAACAGAAAAAGGGGATTCATTTATAAGCATTACTTCATACATGAAAGATGTACATTTAGACAGGAACAAGCATCGATATATATAAAACAGTAATTACAAAATATTTTCTAATTATTTATACCTTTGGATTATTTTGGATTCTAATTTATACAAGAAGGCTGTTGAGAAAATAAATTATTATGTTCATTTCTTTATTTTAAGAAAAAATAAACTAGAATTAGTTATATGAATTGATTTTTCAATACTATCTTGCGGTGATCTGGATCAGTTGTTTCAAGTAATTAGCAGCAATGTATTAATTTTCATTTAGGAAATTAACCAAGAGTATACATATATATATTATATAAATATATTACTGAAATTAATCTTTTTAAGATTCATATTATTCCTATGTACTGTTAAATTATATTTTTTTAAAATCTAGTACAGAATACTGAGACAGATATATTTTATAGTACACAATATATACACAGTGCATTTGGAAAGTTGCTGTGCATTATGTTTTAGAATTACATGGTGCATTCTGTTCTTTCGGCATTACGTAGATTGCCCTGTGGGTTTGTTGGGCACTGCTCTATAATAAACCAAGATGTCAGTTGTTGAGTTGTGATTGAATGTGCTTTGTTTCATGTTATTTTTTTATTGGAATCAATAGTTGTGAGAAACTTAATGGTTCTTTTGGTAAAGCATTTTTTTCATGGAACATGTCTTTCATGAAGGTAACAAGTATACTGATTTAGTGAAGCACAAGATTTCTGAAAAGTTTTCAAACACTCCTGTTTCTCACAGCAATGCAGTTCTATCTCATTTATCAAAAAAATTCAGGCAACAAGCTCTGTTGAAGATGCTGACTGAAGTGGAAGACCACCTAGAAATGAACAGAATCTGCTTGTTATTTCAGATGCTATGGCTGAAAGTCCATCAAAGTCAATGCGTAATTTAGCACATCAGCATGATATCAGAGTTGCTACCATACATAAAGCTGTAAGAAAAGAACTGAAACTTTTTCCCTACAGAGTAATATGTGAACTGAAAACCTACAGATTATGCCAAAAGACTAAATTATTGTCAGTGGTTTAAATGTTTTATTGACCAAAGTTTCGTATATCCTTGAAATTACATCTTTTACAGATAAAGAAGCATGGTTTTTATCTGGTAGAGTACATTAATTCACAAAGTACAAAGACAATTACCCCCATGAATTATACAAACAACCTTTACACAAAGCGAAAATTGGAGTCTGGGTCAGTGCGAGGGAAAGCACATTGTGGGTCCAATCTTTTTTGAAAATACAATAAATAATGACTGCTATTGTGCTGTTTTAACAAACCCGACACAGCGCACATAGCTAACAGATCAATGACTTTTTTTACAAAATGTCTTTGGTGAACGGATCATTTCCATGGAATTGTGGCCTCAAGGACCAAACTGAAACATCAGTATATAGAAAACCTATGTCTAATAACATAAGAATTCATAAAACATCACCCTTGAAAAAAAAACCACTCATTAAATTAACACTTATACAAATATGATTAGCAGAGCAATCACATATACACATAATAACAAAGAAAAGTTAATTAATGAAATAAACATCATAAAACATCCAGTTGAAAATTGATATATTACTTCAATTAATAATAATTATTAAAAAAAACAACTACTAAAACACAATAACAGAATAATAACCTTACAATTATTTGCAGACACAAAAGAGTGAAAAAATATACATAAAGTAT
Source organism: Lycorma delicatula (assembly GCF_047948215.1). Lineage (NCBI taxonomy): Eukaryota > Metazoa > Arthropoda > Insecta > Hemiptera > Fulgoridae > Lycorma > Lycorma delicatula. Next base: position 139,238,441 of record NC_134456.1, read on the forward strand.
TTATACACTAATAATATCATTGAAAACATTAATTACTAAAACTTACAATAAAGAAATATTTAAACCAGCATCCTGGTTTAAATATATATGATAAAACAATGTCTTTCCCAATATTCTAAAATCTCAAAACAAGATTAAATTTTGAAATGCGTAATAGAAAGTTTAAAGTTACATAACTAAAGATTTGAAAATTTACCCCTCAGCAATAGGTATATTGCAGTTATGTAGTTTGCAACACAGAATTTTTTTTTGTTAACATAATATGGATTCTTTTAGTAAAATAGTGAGATATACTTATTTTGTTAAGTGTTTATTATTTTATAACTGGTATAAAATTTTTACATTACAGGAAGAAGTTTTTATTTTAGAATATTATCTGTAAATAAATTCTTATATCTAGACACAGAAAATATTTCACAATTCTGTTTTGTGAATCTCTTATACTTACATTTTAAATAGAGAATAAAATGATTGCTCAATCATTTTCAAACAAAAGATGAGATAGGAGATAACCTGCATTACAGTCATCCTTCAGTGTTAACAGTGTAAATTTTTTGTCATTAAATATGACTATGTATTCTATACTGTAGTTTCCGTGACTACTATTGCATTAGCTACTTTCTCCATTTAGAATAACTAAAATAACAGGTTTAAGATCAACATGATCCTTAAAATGATAACTTAGAAAATGAGTGTTTTTCAAGAACTTAAAGAAATAAAATTAAGCTTAACAGATCGATTACCATATGCTAAAAGCACTTTCACTACTTTTATAAATGTATCTGTAGAATATTTAAATAATGTTTATTTGAATAGTATAAGTGATTTGCACCTAAACATATACATTAACACACATAATAACTGAATTTGTAATAGTCAATCTACACCATATCTGTAATCACTTGACATAAGATTTTTTTGTACCTTTCATAGAAGAAAATTACTGGACAGATTTTAAAAAAATAATACTATAAATAAAAATTTTTACGAAGCCATTATACTTAACTTTACTGCTCTTTTAGAGCATTAAGATAGGTATTATTTTGTATAATAAAATGGTACCACAGCACATATAATAACTAAACACTTAAAATTTTTTCATCTGCCACTTTAAAAAGTATTTCAGCCCAATCCCCCAATCCCCAAAGTCTCCTGATATTAAATTATCAGAATTGTTTTCTAGTGTATTATGAAAAATGCTATAAGCAATAACAAAAAATTTCATACTATTTACTGAAGGTTAACATAAAAAATTAAATTAAAAAAAATTATAGAAGCTTAGGTGATTAGTCTATTGTGGATTTCAACATCCCTTTCTAGTTAATGTACAAACGTAATTGTTAAAAGAGCAGTTTGAGAATGAGCACTGACTTCCAAGGAATGAAACTGAATCTTGGTTTCTCTTGGACTGGATTGGTTGTTGTTTTCATCTTTTCTTTTACATTCAACTGATTAAAGTAACTATAGATGGGTACTTCTTTGTGCAGTAATGAAATTCAAGAAAATAATATTCTTTGAATCCTGGAACATAGCAAGTATGATCTTACTTGCTGAAGAAATTACTTTTAGTTCTTGAAGAGTCAAGTTGTTTTGTATATATTCAATTATTGTACGTATCCAATGGAAACTTGCTTTTTCAATTCGGGAGTAATTGTCTATTTCTCTTGCAAACATGAAATTATATCACAGTTGCTAAACAGTTTCCTTACACTGGTGTGCTCACCTGGTGACTTCATGTGCAGTATTTCTTAAACATGCACAATTTTCACAAAAGTTCAGCTCCTAACTTTTGGGATAATTATGTCAAGGTTATTTGCTGACTCGCTTGAAAATTTTCATCAATTTTCTATATCTGTTAGAGTTAACAAATATTCCCGGTTACTGAGAACAAGATAACATTTTCCCTTATACTACAGGCAAAAAATATTACGGAGTTTGTAATATGCTAATAAATATTCTATTATTATAACGATCATAGCATTATTGATTTAACAGATAAAAAAAGGAACGTTTTTTGTATTACCTGTTTATTTTTTTCCTAATATACTTAAACATTTTAGAAAAAGTTAGACATTGAAACAAATTTCTATTCAAAATTTATTTTCAATTATCACACAGTCTATCCATCTGATCTATAAAGAGAAAAAAAAGGATTACAGTATGAAAATTAAAATATATGAAGTGGTGAACGAAAATTAATTTTTGCATCTTATGACTGCCTGTTCAAAAAACTCAGATGTTATCTTTGAGAAACAGATTTGTAATTGAAACAATTGACTAGAGCTCAAATTTAAATAATTCATGTGTTTTTACAGTTCAGCATTGATTTCAGAAAATTTTCAAAAACAATTAAATATCAGTCAATAAAACCTGTTTGATTCTTGTAAAGATATTTTATGATTGTAATCCACAATACATAAAGCTGGAATGATGAGATAAACATTGTTACACACTTCACCTGTCTTTAATCACAAATAAGGTGACATATGTTGGTGAATGTCAAAATCCTGGGTGGCTAGTATTAGAAACTTGTTTCTCAGCCAGCTAAGTAGCTAAAGTATAAAATAAAAAGAACAAACATTTGTCACTATCATTATATCTGTAGATACTACACTGTACTCTGAACTTGATAAAATAAAAAATGGGTAAGAAGAAAATTTTAAATGAGACACAATTTAAAAATAGTAAATTTATTGCTGTCAGTAATAATCAACTGATTCTATTTTAAAAAAAATCATTAACATTTTAATGCATGTATTTATTTCTATGTTTACTGTAGAATATATATATATATATATATATGCTATTAATATCTCTTGTTTTAATACAATTTTACATAGAAGTTCAATTCAGATATATTATTCAATATAACAAACAAAGCTTTTAATCACAAAATAATTAGAACTATGTATTTTTAACTTTGAAACAAGCCAACTGCAGACGCATACTGGAATGGAAAACTTTTAAAACATCATCAACGACTCTGAAAAAGAACATAAAATTGGTGTAATTAATAAAAGATTTGAAATTGTGAATATGAGGATAAAGATTAAGGATAATACTTATCATGATATCATATCACATAATAATACATAACATATACCATGAAATGCATAATTATATGTAAATAAAATAATATATGCAATAAGCAGAAATTAGTTGAAAAACTTATAAGTAATGTAGAATATTATAGTTGAACAATCAAATAACCAACATCAAACCTTTGACCAACATCAAATAACCTTTTTAGAAATTTTAGATTTATTAAAAATCATTTTCTGGAAGTTTTCAATTACAAAAACATTAAACAGCATCTCCATCAATAATTGTTGTTCATAAGCAGGTATTTGATAGATTTAAAATTCATACTACATACTAATTTTAATCTTTCTTGATGTAAATTATCCAACATATAAGAGGTAAGAACAAGTCATATGTGAGCAGTCTAAATTAAAAATTAATTCTTTTTTACAAATTTTTAAATATACATTAACAAACCTTTCTGCAGTCTACTGATAACAATTGTTTAACAATTAAAACTTCATCTGTTTAGTTTTGAAGTAAAATTTTTGTAAATGGTTTCAGAGTGTAATCTTGTTCTCCAGTTTATTTAAATAACTGTTCAATACAGTCTTAATTTATAAAAAAAGCTGGCAAAGAATTGTATAACTTTTCAAGCTACGCAATTCATTTTTTTTTCATTTCAGTGAATTGAATACTTGAAATCCATTCTGACTATACACATATTTACATATATTAATTGTAATTTTTAAAGCTAAGAAGCTCAACAAAATAAGGCAATAACCAAAATTTTTAGTATTAGTATATTAGCATCACAATTTTTAAAAATATTTTTTTGACTTTTTGAAAATTTGGGGGTTCATGCATTAAGGGCCTTTTTTATGAATAAAATATTCACTAAAATTAATTTTAAATAAATTAAAATAAAAATTTAAAAAAGATTTCTTCAAACTTTTTTTTTTAAATTTGGGATCCTCCCCATCAGAGGAGGGATATGAGTAGGGTATTAAGTTACTTTAGTGATTTCAGTGTTTAACAAAATATATTTTGGGCATTAAAAACTTGAAACTGTGAATTTTTTTTATTTTGGGAGCTTCCATACTCAAGGTGAAGCATTCAGGTAAAATCATTTTTTAAGAAAAATATCCAAAGTAGTGATAATAATTTTAAAAGAACTTTTTAAAACTGTTTAAAAATACATAGTTACAGCCACAATTAAAATAAAAAAAATTGAAATTTTCCAGTGATCATTTTCTGCTAATTTTTTTTTTAAAGAAATACTATAATGTAACAGATATGGAAAAATAAGATGTATGAAAATCTTTTGCTAAAGTGCCCCAGTAAAGATCTGAAATTTTATTTTAGCCAAAAAAATTACACATTTCCAATTTTTGCAAAAATTTAACACATTCTTTCCTTCAAAAGGTAGTATTTGTCTACCCAGTTTGAAGAAAATTCATCAATGGGTCAAAACATATAAGACCAGAAAAAGCCCAATACATACACATTTTTTAGACATTTTTTGGAATAAAAAAATTTTCCACAGATTATTTACAATTTAATTAAATCTACTTTTTCATTAAAAAAAATGTAATGTCTCTTTAAGGGACAAAACTTATAAAAAAGGCCATTTTTTTACAATTTTATAAATTTACCAAAAAATAGTTGTAGTTGCTATAACAGTATATATCACTATAGCCAGGAAAATAAAAATAAATAAATAAAACTAACTTGATAAAATGAATTTCAATCCTGATTTCTTTACTTCATTTTGCACCCAAAACTGATTGTCTATACTTTTTGCCTTTCTTTGCCAATGGTCTTACACTCTGGTAGAGTTATTAATTAAATATCATGAAATTTAAATAAAGGAAACCAAATGGAGTAATTCATTAAAAAAAAATATATCCTAAAAGTAATTCTGATCACAATAATAATGAGAAAAGAATTTTAAAACAGATCCAAAAATCCTCTTTTAGTGATATTGGTAAGTAAGGTTAAACATAAATAAAAACAATGGCAAAATTTTAGTTCATACAGACGGCTACGGTCATGAATATGGCAACTTTAATACAAAATAACTTAAAAATAGGTATGAAGTCTTTGTTAATGTCAACTCAGATGCTTTTACAAAATAAATATTTGCTCTAATAAAATAAAAGTAAATAAACATTACAGTAAAAAGATTTAGATCAACTGATTAGAGAGCAGTTAGCACAGATATTATGCCATCATTAATGTGGATATTGTCACTACCATCCTTCATACTATCATCTATGGAATACTATACTGTCATACATACTATCATCTGGAAATTTTCTATGGAATATTATAACTTTAGTTTTCTCAAATGAAATTAACAAATGATAATAAGAAACAATAATAGTCAAGTGGATCTTTAGAGAGCATCCTCCAATTTTTGCATTATAAACTTATACTACCAGCACAGAGAATAGAATTTATGGTTATTTCTTGAGTCACTATAACTCCCCCATTAATTTTTTATTTCTGCATCTATATAGATACACATAAATAGGAAAGATGAAAACAGACAACCCTGCTTCAAACCCTTTATAGTATCACCTCTTCCTATGTTACAATTTCAAGGGGAGATAATAAATTGTGGATAAAAGGTTAAGGTAACATTCACTAACTAGAAACTAATAGATTTACAATTAGTCTATGAATTTCTATACTGACTTCAGAATAATAGATATCCAATATATAAACTGTTATCAACGAAATAACAATCTTTATCTGATATTGATAAACAATATAAAAATAACATAATATATACTTTGTTTTAGTACGTAATTTTTTGACAACAGTCAAAACTTCAAACATCTTTTTGATCAATCTGTATATTTATACAGTACTACAATGACACATCTTAGTTATTATCAAAACTAGAAATAAGCACATTGGGCAGCTTTTACATTGAAGAAAATAAAAATGGATAAATATTAAACATAAAAAAAGTACAGGAAATTTAAGAATCAATCACAATCCACGTAAATTAAAATTATAATTCACTCAAGTTACAGTCAAGTCAAAATGTAATTCGTAAATTTTTAGGTGGTTACCACAGACAAATATCAGTCAACGAACTAATATTAGTGCTGACTAGTGCTGTATAGGCTTAAAAAAAATCTTAAGGTATAATGAAAAATTAAACAGAGCAATTTATAATGTGTACAACATATGAATAGTTTTGTAGAACACTTAATCATATCTTAATTTTTTTTTTTAAATTAAAACATAAAACTAAACAAAGGGAGTATAATTCACATTACACATAAATTATACAACAAAATACCCACTTTGTTTCTCCTGGCTTGAGAGGCGGAATTGCTTCCACAGCTTCTGTAAAGAAAGACCTGCAAATAGAAAAAAAAAATAATAATACTAACACAAATAAATAAAAGAATTACACAAAAAGACAAAAATTCAGTAAATAAGTTAATGCGACAGCAGACATTTCTAGATTTACTTAATAAAAACTGTAATTATAATTAATAATAACCGTTATAAGAATTATAAAAAAAATCTAAAACTAAATCATAACTTATTTCTGGATGAAACTAATATTAGCAATGAGGCATTTTTCACAACTAATATTTGCTTCAAATGACCTTGACATGGTCCTGTTGCTGCCTCCATTCAACCACTATCAACTGCTGTCCGATTCACTTTATTTATTTTTGCGATAAAAACAGTAACTAACATGGAGATATGGTAAGTAGTAGACTAATTAATGAGGTCAATACAGTATACAAACTAGCATATGTATGCCAACACTTCATGAGAATTTTCTGTATACTTCACACCACCTGTATATAGTTTAAAAACAGCATACTTTTCTACTGTGAAATGACAAATTCTGTTTGTGTGATAAAGGGATGGTGAGAAATGTTATTATTGACATCATTTAGAAGACTGGCTTTCATTTTTTGATTGGGATTACATTGATTTTCATCCCATATCAAAAACATAGTACTAGGTATTTTATGTTTTTTAAGACAAGAAATCAAGCATATTCTTAATCTATTATGTGTTTTTGATTTGATATACAATTCTAGTATATATGTTATCTGCCTTCTTTCCATGGTACCTTACTGCATTTTTGGAGGACATTCAAAGTTTATATTCTACAATAAATTCATCATAGTAACAAAAACCATCAATTTATTTACTTAAAAAACATTCTTTCTTTGAGAAACATCTAATAATATGAAACTTTATGGAGATGGGAGCATTGTTGAAACTGAATGAGGATAAATTTTAAAAAACAACTTAATTTTAAAAAGTTAAAAAAATTTAGAAAATGCACAATGTAAAGTTAAGAAGTAAAGAGAAATTTTTATTTTCCTCTCATGTCTTCATGTCTTGCAGCAATGGCCATTTTGGTGTAAACCACAACCTTATATCACTTGATCACTGGAAGTATTGTTTCATTGAAATCTATTTGTGGTTGTGTTTAACAGTCAATCTAAAATGAGTGCTCCTTGGTGTGATTACATCAAAGAAGAAATGCAAGCAATGATAAATTTTCTCTGTTTGGAGAGGTGAAACCAGAAGAGATTATTTGTAGAATGCAGCAACGATGAGGAAAGAATTGTTTGAGTGGAAGCAAGATATATGAATGGACTGATTATTTTAACGAGGTAGGATTTCTCTCTGTGATAAATAACAGAAAGGTGAAGGTGTTTCACTTAAACGAATTACGATAAAATCAAAGCAGTTAAACAATGATTCACAATAATTAATGAATTATAGTTGAAGAAGTAAGTTAATCATATACCTCAGTATTTTCAATAATCCACGATTCTTTAAACTTTGGAAAGTCTGTGATTACAAGATTTCATATTAACTAACAAACAGCCACAAAGAACATTTTTTTAAATTCTCACAGAAGCTTTTGAAACATTATGAAGGAGAATCATTACTGAAGTGGATATCAACCACTGTTGTGATAATGGTCCATCAATTTGAACCTGAGAGTAAGCGACAAAGTTTAGTATTAAACATCCTTCATATTCAATGCAAAAAATTCAAAACTCACTCATCTGTAGCAAATATTTTAATGATGTTAATATTCTGGGATGTGAAAGGTCTAGTTTTTATATAGTCACTTTACATCTAAAGCTGAAACTTAGAATAGTGAAAAAAAGGCTAAAGGTGTGGTAAACTTTAACTGAGCCAAAGCTGTGATTTTGCTTCAGAGTAAGACTTGATCTCCACAGATAACAAAAAAATTCTTTGCCTTCAAAATCTCAGCAAAGTGATTTTCATTTTTTGAACCATTGAAAGAACAGTTTCAAGGAAATAATTTTTGTTCTGATGAAGAGGTCTTACAAGTTGTGCAGCAAAGTTAGGTATTCACAAGATCGAAATACTTCTTTCAGAAATGAATTCAAAAGCTTGTTAAAACAAAGATTAAGATGTAAGATGCAAGTAAAGGTAAACTATTTTACCTTACAGGTGCAAGGTAAAATAATTTAAAGTAATTTAAGGCAATTGAGGTAAGAAAATAATTAAAACTAAAAGATTAAACTGAAAAACAAATAAAATTATTTATAAAACAAATCAGTGATAGGTTCTAACTCTCTGTACACAACTTTGTCGGGCATAATCCACCACTACCCATCTTCTGGTACTTTTTTATTGATGCAGGTTCTTCTAATTCTTCTTTTGATTTTTCTGGATTCTGTCTGTCTTTGATTATTCTTTCATGTGGAAGAGTGTTTCTGCTGCAAAGGCAGCTTCCAGTTTTATAACTGTACTGCAGCGTCTTATTTTTGCATTTGATAATTTTTTTATTGTAAGTGTACCAGGTAATTTTTGAGCTTTAGCTAATTTGTTTCTTCTTATATGGATTGAGGTTTTTTTGTTTAGGTTATTATTATTTCTCTGGGGTATCTAAATTGGATTACTATTTTGATTTTATTATCCATTTATGTTTACTTCTTTTAATTGTGTAGATTTTTTGGACATAATTTCTGTCTTTTCAAATGATATTTTGAGGCCAGTTTTATTTGCAATGTTTTGAAGTACTAATATCTGTGATTTAGTTTCATCGATGTCGTTTGCTAGCAGTACCAAGTTGTCGGCAAAACCAAGCCTATATTGTCTTGATTTTATGGCCTATTTTTACTTTTGGGGGCATTTTTTGAGTGCAGTTGAATAATAACGGTGAGAGCCCATCACCTTGATACAGTCTTGTTTTGATCTTAAATGTTTCTGAAAGTCATCTCTGAATTTTACCTTCAACTTAGTGTATGAGAGTCAGTTTTATCATGTTTATTAATTTGGTATGTAGTCCAAACGTGTTAGAATTTTTAGTAGTGATTCTCAATGGAAGCAGTCACAAGCTTTTTTGAAATCTACAAATGTTATCACCTGTTTCTCTGTTTCTTTTCCTGTTGTAACCCATTATTAGATTGAGACTCATGATCTGGTCTAGACAGCTTTTCCAGGGTCTGAAACCTCCCTAGTATTCTCCTAGTTCTTTCTTGAGTTGTAAACCGATCCTGTTGAGGATGATTCTTGAAAGAATTTTGTATGTTGTGTCTAGAAGTGAAATTCCCTTGTAATTGTTAGGATAAATTTTGTTCTCCTTTTCTGTGTAGCAGATGGATGAGGGCTGACATCCAGTATTCTGTAGTTCTTACATCATATGTTGACAAGCTGTTGTATGAAGGGAAATTTTTGCTGATTTTCCTGCATGTTTCCAGGTCTCTACAAAAATCTGATCTCTCCTGTTGTGTAATTCTTCATCTTACCCATTGTTTAGTAGACTTTTTTTAATGTGGGAGGATTGATTTTTTCTGGTGTTGTTATTGAGGTGATGGTGTTGAAGTTTAGTAGTTCTGTCGGTTCTTCGCAATTTAGGAGTCTTTTGAAATATTTTGCTAGGATTTCCGTGTAGTCTTTATTGTTACTGCCAGTTTACTGTTTTCATTCTTTATTAGTACGGTTGGGAGTTCAAATTTTTGGAGTGATTTTTGAAGGTTTTGTAGTAGTCTCTCGACTGTATTTTGTTGAATTCTATTGACTTAAGTGTGTCTTTATGGTATTGCTTTTTTAATCTCCTTAGGGTTCAGGTGGTTTCTTTTCTTTGTTTTACTAGATTTTGGAAGGATGTTTCTGATTTTTGAAATTGGTAAAATAGTCGTGCTTGATGTCTTTTCTTCTGTTTCATCACATTCGCTATTCCACCACTGATGTTTTTTATAGGATTTGATTGGAGCTAATTCTTCTGCGATTTGTTTAAGGTTGTTGACTAAATCTTTGAGTTTATTCATGACTGTTATTTTTCAATTACTTTTTGATGATTTTCATTCTTGATTAGTTAGGTAGGGTCCATTACTTTTTTTTTTTTTAGCTTTTGGGGCTTGGTTTTGTTGCTTTATTTGGAGAGTAAATTTAATTTTAATTTTGACTATAGTGTTCTGAGTCTGTGTCTAGCCCTTGGAGAACTTTAAAGTTTAGATCTCCTTGTGGTGGTGTTTGTCTAGTTGGCATTCTCCTTTAGTGTAGTCAGGGTATTTCCAGGTTTTGAGTTTTTGAGGTTTCCTCTTAAAATATGTGGATTTCGAGATTAGACTGTGGTTTCTACAGAGATTGATGAGTCTCTGTCTGTTTTTGTTTGTTTTCTTATGAGGGGGTCATTATACAATGGTGTCAAGGTATTTTCTTTCTCTGCCTAGTTGAGCATTGAAGTCTCCAATTAATTGTCTGACATGATTTTTGGGGATGTTATCTGTAGTCAGGTCGAATAGATCCCAGAACTTTTCTGTCTCTTTTGGTCGTTTGGAAAATTATTTTTATTATTAGAGGGTGCAAAGGGCATTTATTATAGTGTAGATTTTATTTGATGCTTTTACAGTGCATGTTGAGATTCTTGGGGATTATGATTTGAATTCTTGCATGAAGTTTATTATTTTGAGGCTGACTAAAAAGCCTGTTCCAAACTGTGAGACATTTTTCATCACTCTCTTCCCAGGTAAACCTATGTAGAGTCTATATCCTTGAAATTCCATCGTGTCCTGGTTGATGTTTATTATTTCCTGCAAACCCATGATGAGAATTTTGTTTTGGTCCATCATGCCAGTCATTATTTTTAGTTTACCAGTCTGCATGAGCAAATTTACACTGTGTGAAAATGTAGGTGATTTGCTTTGGTTTGATTTTGGACTTCATATTTTTCTTGTTTATGTGTGTAGTGTCAAGGCATTCCAATGCTTCTGATCACATGTTATCTTCTAAGTGGCAGCCCACCGTATCCAAATGCTGCCTTTTCTGAACTCTAATGTTACTTGGTTCAGCCAGTGCAGTATTCCTTAAAAGACCTTTCATGACTGAGTGTAAAGGGGTCACCTGTTACACCTCTAGATGTGATTGAGTGAGATGTGATCTGATGATAAATGAAGTTGTAAAGTTTGTTTAGATTCAGTTCAACAGACAATTTTCTCCTGTTTGTTCTAAATATAATATATCCAGGCACTCTGCATGGAGACTCAATATGACTTTTGTTAAATTTTTTACTTTGTAGAAAAGTTACTAAGTCTGATCCTAAACATTATATCCATAAGGTATATTTTATATATATATATATATAAAACTCAGCCTAATACAACTCATACTTTATAAGGCATACGAGGTCTGTAAATAAAGTAATGAGACTGGTTCAGAAAAACGTTTTATTTACAATCCAATTATACATGGACTCTATCACCTTCGAAATAGTTCCCTTGGGAAGGCACGTAAACTCCATCAAATGGTTTTCCCACTCTTCATAGCAGTATTGGAACTCAGGAAACCAGAATATGATGTCCTTAGAGGTGTTTTTTTAAAGTTGGGAACAGGAAACAGTCACACGAACTCAAGTCAGGTGAATAATGTGGTTGAGGAACTACAGGAATGTTTTTCTTTGCCAAAAACTCATTAATTGAGAATGCAGTGTGACAAGGTGCATTGTCATGATGTAGTATCCAGTTGTCTTTGATGGCTGGTCTCAAGTGGGCAACTCTTTTCCGCAGTCTTTCAAGAATTTCTCGCTAAACAAATTAATTTGCAATCGGTCCTATAGCCAAACACTCCATATGGACAATGCCATTACTATTGAAGAAACAAATTAGTATGGTTTTGATTTTTGATTTGCTCATTTTTGCTTTTTTGGGATGTGGTGAGTTTGAAGTGTGCCACTCCTTGCTTTGGCATTTTGTTTCTGGGTTCTACTCAAATATCCAAGATTTATAATCAGTAATAAAATTTTTTTTAGAAAATCAGAATCAGTTTCAATTTGCCCTAGAAGATCGCAGCGCACTTCCACCCTGTTGTTTTTCTGTTCAACAGTGAGGTTTTTTGGGACCAATTTTGGAAATTTTGTTCATGTCCAATTTGTTTGTCAAAATTTGATGGACTGGTACGGTTCAAATTCAATTGATTTGCAATAATTCTGATAGTTAACTGCCAATCGTACCGTATCAAGTCTCTGATTCGCTCACATTGTCATCACTTTTTGACATTAATAATCTTCCAGAACGTGGATCATCCACAACTAATTCCCCGCCATGTGAAAATGTTTTAAACCACCTAAAAACTTGGGCTCGTGACACAGCATCATCTTCATGTGCCTTTGTTATATTTGAATTATATTTTTTATATATAATATCTATCAATCAGGTATGTATCATATCCATTTTTTACAGCAACATTCTTTATACTATTTATTTCGTTATGCAATTCTTTTGTTATCATTTGTATAATATTTTATTGCTCTACTTATCATATTTTTTTAAATATTAATTTTTTTTTAATACATATATATATATAGCACAGTTCTTTTTTTTGTACTTAAAATATAAAATATAAAAGACAAAAACTGAAAAACAAAACATTTCAAGATAGCTATTAAAAGGTACAGCATACTGAACCAGACTATCAACTGTATGGTTGTAACAAGTTCCATGAATCTAAAAAGGAAAGCTAATGGTTAATAAAGCTGAATGCAGCTAAGACAACTTAAGGACTGAAAATTAAAGAACAGAGTACTGAATAGAATATATTTCATAGAGCTTTAATTTGCTACTCACTGTAAATTAATCGTATATCTTTTAATAAAAGATAAGTATCTTTTAAAAGATACTTGTAGTAGAAGAAAAATCAAAGAACAATCTTCACATATATAAAAGATTTTGCAAGTTCAATAGAAAATGTCAATGAAACAATAACAGTCATAGGTTGTATTCAGCTGAAAGACTCAGAAAATGGATATTGTAAGTTCTACCAAAAATGTTAACTGCTACAATCAAAATATCTAATAATACTTATGGCTTGACATAAATATACAAGATTGCTAGTCATAACTACAGCACTAAATCAAAGAAACATTATTAACACAATACAGAACACTGATAATATAATACACTAGCTATCTATTGCAGCTTCACCCACACTATATGGTTACTTGTGTTTCTCGTAGCAGTCAATCTTTTTATTTTATGTTTTTTAGTCAAGTAACCAGAGGCAGATGCAGCCAGTCACACATACAATAACGGTGGCAGTGGGTGTGTTAGTTAAGTCACAGCACCATATACCTCGCATCCCTTAAAAACACCTGAAAATGGTTTTTAAATATTCATCTAGAGAGTATTTATAAGCCCAAATCTACTGAATATCTCGTTTACTATAGTTGGGATTGAGAAAATTTACCATCATTGTTCAAAATTTCTATTACCTTTCTTCATCCCCTTTCAAGGTCAAATTTCAAAAATCTAGAAATTGGTTTATTGACATGAAACACTGACCAAAAATCAGGTTGATTTCTTCATTTGTTACAAAGAGATTAAAAGAACAAGGTTTAACAAAATTCAAAAGTTCATTTTAACCCTTGAATCTAGGAATTTCAAAAAATCTAGAAATTGGTTTTTAGATATTCATAATCAATCATTCAGTTGAAGCCCAGCTGACACAGTGAGAAACATTCACAGTTCACAATTCATTAAAGTTTCTGCTTCAATTGGCAAATCTCCATTACTACATGTATATATATAAGACAAAAGTATTACACAATTTCCCACTAACAGTGCAGAATTCAACAATGCCTCTTGCCTTATGCTTATTGTTTTTTTCATTTAATAGCGTTTTTAAGGGTTTCCCTTAGCATCAGTTTATAAAAGTTTTTTTTTTTTTTTAAATTACACAATAAACTCAAAACATAAAATTGTCAACATAATCTGTACTCTTATACCATATGAATATATTCATATGTGTATATGTATATACATATATATTAGATACGAAATATATCCAAAAATCTTCTCAGTTATGCCAAGAAACATGGGTAAAAATTTGGTCACGATTGATCCAGTAATTTTTTGTTTATCCTGAACAAACAAAATTCCTCTTCCTCTTTATATAACAGTATAGATTAATAGAAGACATCTATCATAATTGTTATCCAAATAAAATATTATTTTGAAGAATAGTATTTGTTCAATAGCAACTGCTGAATGTGTTGAATGCTCATATATTATTTTTGCTGATGCATAGTTAGTTAAGACTAACTGTTGATTTGTAACAGGGTTATAGTAGTTACGAATAGTATAATCTATAATAAAATCTTGTAATTAGCACAGTTTCAAAATTTTGAGTTACAAATTAAAACAGTAACATAAATATTAATAAAAATTTAACAATTAATGTAATATTAACAGATTACTGACTCTGCTGTGGATGTTGTATAGTTCGAAAAAGTCTGCTTCAATGCAGTAACATCAATGCGGGCTTGCTTATTACCATTTGTGCTGAATTTAGTAACACAAGACATCAGACGTGATAATTCCTCAGCTACTGTTTCTACTATCTGTGACAAAATACCATGAACATGCTTTGGAGAAATACAATACACCTACAACAAAATGGTATAAAAAAAAATACAAAAATAGAGATGGTTAAATAAAAATTCAGTGACAAACAATAACATAATTTAAAATTGCTTTTAATTTAAATGTAACTTATATGATTGATTAAATTATACACATTTTAATAAGTATACTTTTTATAAGATTTACATGGTAGTTTATAATTGATTCTTACATTGTTCAATTTTAAGATATTTCTTATTTATTAACTATTGGCTAATGGTCAGTTATTGTTGCTTTTCTTTGTTTATAAATTACCTTCATTTATGCATGGTGAAAAAATGAGTTTTGTAGCATATGAAACCTACTAGGATTTGAATCCTGAATTTTGATAAAACGTAAAGATGATACTGCTCTACCATGGAGGTTGGCAATATCTGAATTTATGTTTAATTAAAGAAACATTAAATAGAACTCATTGAAACATATTATCTGTGAAATTCACTATTTACAAAATTTGTAAATTCACAATTTAAAAAATATTGTTTGAATTCAAACAATATTTTGACTTGGCTTTTCTAACAAATATAAATATTTCAAAACAAAACAAACAAAAGCTTAAACAATTTTCTATGAATACAGCAGACATCACTCAGATACAATAATATTAACATAATAATTATCACAATATGCAATTTAAATTTACCTCTGCATGTACTGCAATTATATTAACTATAATCTCTTTGGCATATGGACGAAGATCTGTTGGAATGTGCTGTGTGTCCCAATCAAATCTTCCTAAATACATGGACGGTTCAATTGTTCCAACCAATGGATCACTCTTATGTTCAATATAAGTTTCAATTATGCGTTTTTCAAGTCCAGATAATGCAGTTGTAACAGCTGAAAATGCATCTTGTAATGGTGGATAACCATGACGATTCAATAATTCAGTTAATCTAGGGAGTATTTCACGTTTTGTATAATCACAATTACTCAGTGTCGACAACAATCTTTGTTCCCAAACCTGAATAAAAAAATAAAAATACTTAAATATTAAAGCCCACCTAATGCATAGGAAAATGTAAACATATCATAATGATATAGTTTTAAATTTTAAATGTAATATCTACACAATGTCATACAATAACAATCGAGTAAACTTTTTGAGAATACTTGATTGATTGATCTAATCACTTACTAGTGTACAACTCCAAGTTATCATTTACACCATCAAACCAAAACTCATCACATAAAAAAAAACTATGCAACTTAAATCTTTTACACTTAAAAAAAATAACACAGTTAGGCAAGATGAAGCATAAGAATAGAGAAAAGAATAAAAAAATCAAGGCAGTAATAGAAATGAACTTAAACAAATAATGATTTAATGAAAAAAGTGAACAATTATACAATACTTCATTACGCAAAAAAAGGAAAATTTTATGGATAATTATAAAACCACTTAGATATTACATTTTAGAAATCTTGAATTTTCAAATATTTACATAAAAAACAATTACATTTTGGAAATTTACTGTTAGACACTTCCTATATCTTTAAAAAATGAGGAGAGATGTTAGATTAATATTATTATTATTATATTACAATAACATACGTACATTACATGAGACTAATGTTGTAAAATATTTTATTTTAAATTTATACATATTTAGTTATTATCCCCAATATACACCCCTCTTCTATCCCTACAATGCTCAATGTGATTTTTCCATTGTTAGAAACAGTGCTGGAAGTTTTCTTCTGTGAGCTCTTTCATTACATGTGCCGCTTTTTCTTTCACAGCTTCAACAGTCTGAAATCTTGTCCTTTTAATGCAAGTTTGACCTTGGGAAACAGATAAAAGTCACACGATGCCAGATCAGGTGAATAAGGCAGATGATCAGATGTATTGACAGACAATGCAGTGTGAGCCGGTGTGTTGTCTGATGAAGAACCCACAACTTTTTCTTCCACAATTCAGGTCGGTTTTCTTATTTTTTCATGGAGTTGAGCAAGGACTTCAAGGTAGTAATGATGATTAATAGTTTGACCTTCAGGAACTCAGCGACTTCAGTGAATCTGTTTTTCACGTGGAAGGGCAACCTGGGCGAACATCATCTTCAACATCTTCTTGGCTATCTAGGAAATGTTTAAACCATTCAAAAACCTGTGTACGTGACATACGTTCATTACCATACACCTTTTTTTAATAAAAGATAAGTTTCAGTAGCGGTTTTTCCAAGATTCATATGAAACTTCATGACAATTCTTTGCTCTAATAAAACACTGAACATTTTTTCAGCAAACCAAAAAAAAACAGATGTTATCCAAACGAAGGCCACAGCCAGACTAATGTGTCTACAGAAACTGGAGTGGCAAGAACTGAAAGAGAAGGCTTCATGCTTCACGCTACACAGCTGTTGGTCATACGAATTTGGCGCATGCGCAGTTCTTCTGTAGCAGCATTAGTGTTGTTACTTTTATATATATATATAAAACCATTTGTAGGAACACTTAACAGAAGATAGTGTGAATATAAAATCCCTCACTATAATTAAATTACAGCAAAATGTAATTTAAATTAAAAATAAAACAAAATACAATAAAAGTAACTATTTAAAACTAAACAATGCCAAGTAACTCACCAATCCTGAGTGACGACTATGGTCTCTAAAATGTGCTGGGGATCCAATTAATTGGGATACAGCTGATGAATGGTCACCATCATCATTATTTATTAATTTTTCCAAAGTCTACACACAAAAACAAAATAAAAATTGAAATAAATGCCCACATGTCACAACATGAACTCACAAAAGGTTAAATAAATAGAGAAAAGTAGCAAAAATAAATCTCTATGGTGTAAAATTATATGCTAAAATATTTAGCTTACTCAAAGAATATTAAACATTAGACAACTATTAATTACTACAAAAATATCTACACTGTAAAACAAGCTTAAGTGAAATTAGAACATTACCTGAACAAAACTGATAAGCAAATTTTGCACTTTGGAAGATAATTCCTTCTTAGCATTATCATTTTCTAGTAACTGCGATTCCCTTATACCAGATTGTAATACTATCTCTTTAACTAGTGTAACTGCCTCTGAAAAGATCTCTTCAAACATATTAGGCTGTAAAAGATATATTAAATACATAACATTTTACTAAAGTACCTTACAAAAAAAATTAACAAAATTGCATATTAATAAACAGAATGAATTTTGTTAAAAATATGAATTGATGAGTTATATATAAATCACTGAGTCTACTTTGAACTGAGCAGTAAAAAAATAGAAAGTTTTATTTATAATTAAGAATTATTTACTCTACCATAATAGTTTATTACTATATTGAATCTTTAATGAATAACTTTACTAAAGCTGACAGAGTGGTTATCAAGAAAAATGTATCTTAGCAGAAAATGAAGTTTCTTATAACTCTTGTTAAGTATTCAATAAATAATACAGTCAATTCTGATTTATTGGAACACAACAGGACTGGAACATTTTGGTTCAATTAAACGAATTTGTAAATTATAGCTTATATGATACTGTACTGCATTAAACATAACACACACACATTCTACATGCAAGTTCTACCAATATATACATAAGATACAATATACTGCAGTCACAAAAATTTAATGTGAAATGTTTTAAAGAATTGTTCCACAAAACCGGGCTGCCTCAATTAACCCGTGGGCCAATTATCCGGAATCGATTGACATTAAATGTGAAGCAATTTACTGCTTCACAGCAGATTCAATTACAGTTTATCAGTTGGTATTATCCAAATGTTAAACTAGTGATAATAACAACAGTTTAATACTTAGTATTACCAACAGCTGACATAACCAGTTGATGTTACCAACAGTTAGTTAACTGATTATTGCTTGGTTTTTCTAAATTTATTTGTACCTTCCATTTTTTGAGTATGTTAGATAAGTTACAACCTCCTAGTGCAAGGAGTTCAGGATACAGCAAAAAAGGAACTTATGTCCAAAATCTACACTTGCTTTGAACAATAAACTACATCAGAACACAGATTACTTTACTTTAATTGCTTTTATTTGAATCTGAATGTTAGACTGTGGATACTGGTGTTCTTTGGTGGTTGGGTTTCAATTAACCACACAGTTGCAGGAGTGGTCAAACTGAATATGTTCAAGACTACACATTTAGAGATAGATTTATACTTACACGCTAGACTGCAAACAGATGCCTTGGCATCTCTGCAGAGTACTGTTGACATCATGTTACTGTGCTGTTATTCTGTAATCTGGTATTACATAAATAAATAGTATTGCATAACAATATGTATTAATATTTGTAGTACAGTTAAGTATGTCCCCAGGTGGGAGTGGTAAAACAATTTTTTTCGTGATTGAAAGTTTAAACATACCAATTCATTGAGTACTTCAGATGTTTTTGACATACAATCAATTTGTAAATAAGAGCCAAATTACTTAGCTAACAAATACTTTTTCTATCTTTGAAAAAGAAAAATTATTTAAAAACAAAATAAGATTATTTTAATATAATTAATTTTATTAAATATGATTAAAATAAATAATTAATTACAGAAAAATAAAAATCATAATTATAAAAAAATAAAGAATGGAGTAAATAATTTGAGGAAATACTAGTGGAATTAATATACAATAGAGACTGATCTACAGAGTTTAATCCAAATGGTATCCTTAAATCAAAAAAGCATTTACTCAAGAGTTTAGAACCATTCTTAATTTTTTGTGTAATTATAATTTTGATTTTCCTGACACAATATTATGAAGATGGTATTCACGAATGCAAAATGGTCATTTGAAAACGAATCTAAGAAAATAATAAAATGGAAAAATAACATTTTTTTCAAATAAAACTTTTAAAAACATTAGACTTTTTTAAAATATCCCTGCTAATTTTCCACTCTTTGTTTAAATGAGAAGCTTTTCTTGTCTGTTTTTTAATAAACTAATTTATTTATAAACTATAAATTTTGTCCAAAACAGCATGCTTTTTTTAATGCTACATATGTGAAAAATCACGAAAGAACCATTCCTTTGGACATAAGTTGCATTATCAACAAATCACAGTTTATCAGAGTTCATGGTTCTCATTTTCGTCTTATTATTGTCATTCATAAAAAAAATTACTAAAAAGTTATATAATTACAACACTAACATTTCAAAATCTATTAATTTTTGTAGAATAAATTTTAGAAGAATAGTGAATCATTTTTTTGTGGGGTAGTATTTTCAAATGAAAATGTATAAATTTTATATGGATGAAAGTTCAATGTTCCAATATTTGACAATACTATATCATAACTTTAAGTGGAATAAACTATATTTAATTCATTAATACATAGGCTATGCATATTTAAACACATATTGTTATCATTATCCTGTTACAAATACTGATATTAGTATTTACTAATATCAGTATTTGTAACATAATAATGTTAAAAAAAAGCTGTGACTTTCTTTAACATAAAGAATCTAAGGGCAATCACTGAGTTCCGATATGCACCTTAAGTAAAATATAAAAATTTCTAAAGCTTAACATAAATATTTTCATCCTAAATACATTACTTACTACTACATTTTCTGATAAATATAAATATTCTTAATTTAAATAGATAATAAAATTACCAAGTTTGTAATGCCTCCATGATTAGGATCAAATTGTAACTGCCATGTTTCTTTTGAATGCAGCAAAGCAACCTGTTCACTAGCTTGCCACAAAGATGTACTCATGCAGTGCAACCTACAATCAAGTGCATGGTAAATCAATTTAGTTGCAGTAATCAAAACAATTTTTTTTAAAAAGAAATTGTATTAATAAATTAATTGTAATTTTTATTAAAAGTTTTAAAAAAGTTTCAATAAATTGTTGGAAAAGCTAAAAAAATCACTCATAACTGCTAACCTAAGGTAACACATCACAGAAAACATTATGTTTTTCTTGATGGCATAGATATCTGTGATGGCATAGCCATCTATGCACAATCTCTTCCTCAAGGAAAGGATTTTAAATAAAAAGTATTCAAATAAAACAACAGGTTCCATCAGTTTGTGGCAATATGCAATGGGATTCACATTAACTACTAATGTTATCATCTTCAGTCAACAGTTTAATCAAACTTGCCAGAGAAGTTATATTCAACATTCATAGAAATTTTTAAGACAAAAATATATGGTTATGAGATACAAACAAAAGCACATCATTTGCAGTAGGTCATTACAAGCAAAAAACTTGGAAAAGTTGTTATATTATTACGGTCATGTTGATTGTTTTTCTTTTTTGCAAGCAGTGGATTCTATAATGGAATGAATCATCTCTACCTTTAAACCACAAGGTTCTGGTTAAACTTTCAGTTAGGTTAATATTTTTTGTATAGTAAAAACTTCATTTCTTTATCATAAAAGAGGATTAGAGTAACTGAAATTAGATGACAGCATGCAGTTGCCAGAGTGAAAAAAATACATAGCTCTAAATTGAGAAATTCTAAGGTAACAAAATTAAAATAATATTAACAAGAAAATGTTAAATTACCAATAAGAATATTTAAATGTCACTGCCTTTTGAGTTAAGTTACAGCTCAAAATAAAAAACACCCTCCTCCAATAAAAAAAAAATGAAAACTTATCATTATCACCAAAAGGTATAGAAATTGACCCATAAAGTGTCTCCATAATGTTTCAAATCTATCCAAAACAGATTCAAATTTATAAAGAGACTATAATATATTTAGCTCACTCTATATTTTATTAAAGTTGAAAAAAGATTATGCCAAATTGTCACAGACTTTAGCTTAGCTGAATTATAAATGAATATTCATGAAAATCAAATATTCTCATGTGCCTTATGTAATAGTATATAACAAAACTACAAATCATTACAGGTAAGGAACTTAACTACAAAGTGGAAATCACTGGTCAAGCCTATTTCTACTGAATTATGTAACATCTAATAAATGTGTTAAGTAATATTTAATATATCTCTTCATAAACAATTGCATATTATATATTACAACAACATAAGTTGCAGTCTTATTTGTCTACATAACATCATTAATAATTAGTCTCCCTTTCCATTAGATATATTTTTTATTTTGACACAATACTTTTTTTTATTCTTTAAAATTTTTCTTTAAAAAGATTATTACTTGTTAGTAAATAAAGTGTCTTGTCATTTAAAAATGTAAAGCTAACTGTAAATAAAAGATATTGCTACAATTCAGCTTGCACTAAACAGGCAGTTTCAATCCATATTAAAAATGCAGTTCACAACTATGCCAATATAAAATTAATACAAACAGAGATAAGCAAGTTAGTCTGATTGAGTATTAAAAAAATGAGCATTACATAGAATCCTACAAAAATAACTAGATAAAATATAAAGGAGTATTATCAAAAGAAACATACTGTAAATCAAATAAAAGTTTGCCAACAATATCAAGAGCTTCTCCAGGTAAATCAAGAGCGATTAGGCTGATATATGATGATCGAACATATCGCAAACAATGAGAAAGCCAAGCATGAAGTTGATCAACTGTATGTGATGGCCATTGTGATTTTGTCTCAGAAGTGTGTGGTAGAACTGCAGCCCTTAATAAAGAGCAAAATAGTCCAATCATATTTAAAACAATATTCTGAAAAAGAGAATGAACAGATAAGAATAAACTTATACAAAGTACTAATTATCATTAAATAAAATAAACTATATTATTATTATTATTCGGTGACTTTAAGTGCCAGGTTCTACATGAGACACTAAAATGTGTCTTACATTGAAAGTTATCATCCAGATTTATACGTTCAAAATGCTGCTAGCGATTCACCTTAGACATTTTTGTACAAATTATAATCTTTTAAAAATCAAATAATTTGTTAAACTCTGTTAATACTCCTAATTTAGTTTTTTCTAATCTTACTGACATTAGTGTTAATAGTCTTAATTAGTGTTAATAATGCTTATGATGAAATTATAATGATGAAATTGTTAATAATGATTGTGATAATATCATTTACCTCTATCAATAATGTTACATAAGATTTTGAATTCTAATCTTATATCTGATAAAATACATACTAGAATAAATACAAATTTTGGAACAATTCAGTATTTACTAAATAAGAGTTCGATTCTGAATAATATGGATTATGATCATGATATCAAAAGTTTTGCTAAGGGATTGCAACTATGTGTTGATAACAATGTCAACAGTCAAGTACCAAAAGTAGTTATAAAAAAAGTAATTGTCCAAAGTGGTTCTCTAATGAACTACTTATTGCAATTATTATAACAAAAAACTTCCATCTTCCATAAGCTTCATAAATAATATAGATCTATTTATTAAGAATTATTTACAAAAGAAGAAAGTATAAATACAGCAGCTGCCAGGT
Source organism: Lycorma delicatula (assembly GCF_047948215.1). NCBI lineage: Eukaryota > Metazoa > Arthropoda > Insecta > Hemiptera > Fulgoridae > Lycorma > Lycorma delicatula. Next base: position 139,261,744 of record NC_134456.1, read on the forward strand.
AACAGCGAGTTTGGATGATCAGTCTGCACATCACTGCTATAGTACTGTTCTCTGAAACACTGGCACACCATCTCTTAGTAACATGAACATGATGCATGATGCGTTAGGTAGTAATCGTCACCACTCCAAGCTTGCCATTACTTGGCAGCAACTATAATACTCTTACTCATTGAGATTTATTAAATTATACTGTCAAATTTGAGGAATCGTTATTAAATGATTGCAAAAATTTGTTTAAATTTGCTATTAAAAATGACAATGATAAATCGTATCCAATTCATATGCATTTCGAAAATGAGTATATTGGAAAGGGCACTCACTGATATTATAAAACTTTCTGCTAAAAAATTTGGGACTGTCTATACTGATGATTTTTTTCTCGACTCAAGTTTACATTTAACTGTAATGATTACTTTAGTAACATTATTTTAACTGAGAATGATGATGAAAATACTGTTTGCCAACTTAATGAAGATTCATCAATGGGTCCAGATAATATTCATCCTCTTTTAGTTAAGAAATGCTCTGCCTTTTTTGTACTGTTTTTAACTAAGCTTTTCAATTGTTCTTTAAATACTGGTGTTTTTCTTAGTGTGTGGAAAATTTTCTACATAAGCAGCCTATTGTTTAAAAATGATGACAGTTCACTATTATTAATTATCGCCCTATCAGCAAATGCAATGTTTTTGCCAAACTCTTAGATAAGTTAGTTTGTATGAAAATTACTTCTTGCTTAAAGAAATTTATAATTCCTGAACAACGTAGTTTTTTGGAAGGTAAATCTGAACAAAAAACTTGTGTGTATATATGGTACATACCAGTGATGCACTAAATAATGGTTATTACCTTGATCCAATTTATATTGATTTTTGTGGCATTTGATGTAGTAAATATCAAATTACTTATTAGAAAACTTGCTATGTATGTATTTAATTGTAAATTGTTATCTTGATTGCATTCATTTCTTACAGTGTTCAGTAAGTTAAAATTGATAAATTTATCTCTAAGCCTATTTATGTTACATCTGGAGTAGGGCAAGCCATTCATTTAGGTCCTTCAGTTTTCCTATTATTTATAAATGGCATTGGCTTATTATATACTACTCAATTTTTTTATTATTTGCTGATGAAATGATATTGTTTAAGTTTATTATAAATCTGGTTGATATTCAATTGCTTCAAATTGATTTGAACTCAATGCAAAAATGATGTGATTTAAATGGTGTTACTTAAAATATATTTTCATATTCAATTTGGTAGGTTTGAAAATGATAATAATTATTTACTAAACGATAACAGCAATACAAAAGGTATATTTTATTAAAAACTTAGGCATATATTTGAAAATAAGTTATGCTTCAATGAACACATTAGTTTTACTGAATCTAAGTTACTAAAAATAGTAAATTTTATTAAGATTCTCTAAACATTTTATAAATATTAACTCTTACAGAACTTTATATTATCCTTCCAATATTATATAACGCTTAGAAAAATGCTCAAAACACAAAAATTACAATAACTCAAGTCCTAATTGATCTACTAGGATGGGCAATGGCTTAAAATACTCGGAGAATAAAGTTACACCTACCTAATGAGGTCTCGACCAAACATTCTCCTCAACTCTGTTAAGATATGGGTGAACAAAGGTTCTCCCTACATTATAACATGATAAGACAAATGCTGAAATGCTGTCTGTGAAGTGGCCAGGGGCCACTTTTATACATCCAATACTAACTTATGACTATGTTGTTTGGCAACCTTTTACTGACGTGCAATTAACAGAAATACCACTAGAATTTTTATTAGAAATACTGCCTATAAAATCGGTGATCCTATGCACTTTACTGACCAAAACTTTACTAATATTTCAATTCTGTTACAAATACCAAGAATGAATCATCCATGATGAGGATACATTTATCATTTGCCAATAAAATTTTGAATAGTTATTTTGACTGTCCTAATTTATTGCAACTTTTTGACTTTCATGTACTATCTAGGTTGCTTAGGCATAATTTTCAATCGATTTTCACAGCTTACCTATTTCTCAGCTATCTTTACTATATAATGAAAACTCAAGTTAGCTAGAATGGTAATTCTGTTATTAACTTTTATTATGAATTTTACATCACTTTGTATTCACTGAGTTCATGCCTGTTTATCTGAATTAAAAAATCTGCTGTAGACACCATCAGACTTCCTTGTATTAAATTACATATATACAGTTTTTACTGCACATCATTTAAACTTATTTTATTTGAAAGTGGGATACAATCCTCCAATTCTTTAATAAAGTAAACAGATACACAATTGCTAAAATATTAGTTTTTATTAACATCAAATATTTATATAATTATTAATTCACCAATCTTACCTGAAATATTAGGGGAGTAAAAGAACCTTTATTACTGTTTAAATAAATGTAAGTCGATTAGTGCCCAGTCGATTGCAATCAAAAAGGGTGGTGCTCAACTGATGTTACAACAGTCCTAAATACAAAATTTCAGTATCCTACAGCTAATCGTTTTTGAGAATGTGTAAAAGGTAAAACAAGGTAGGCTTTGTAAATAAAATTATTCTAATATACTAAGATCATACTTAATGTTTAAAAAAAAAAATTGTTTTTCGTAAACAAATTATTTCTAATTCTGAAAGAAAATAACTATACTGACCTTTTTCTATAAAAAGTTAAATCAGTGTGCGGCACCTAAGATCCATATTACTATCATGGGCTTCGGGACACCGATTTGAAACATATTGTGTGAATGAATAATACACTGTTTACGTGTCTTCATCACAAAATACTAACATGCAATATTTAATTATACTACAGAAAAATGGCCTTAAAAATTCCCTTAGCATTTTATATTAGTTTATATATTAATTCTGTTTCATGTCACTCAAGTAGATAACTGGTGTAAATGAGAACATGTTGGATACATAACCATGCACACATCGGTTTGAATCTGACTTCATATACATATATTTTTTTTAAATTTAAATATATTGATTTATTAATAATTATTAACCTCTGACTGTAAAAATGTTTGAATTAAAATGAAAAGTACATAAAATTTTATTTCACTAACTTCTGATTTTTTTCATATTTTTTTTGTATTGTTATTAGTGAATTATTATTTCTTGTGAAATTTTTTTTATAATTGGTGGTTTAATAATTATTAGAAAACAATATATTTAAATTAAAAAAAAGCTTTAAAAAAATATTTGTATATGAAGTCAGATTTGAAACGATGTGCCTTCCCCTTGTAAGATCCATATGTTTCATTAATTAGAATTTTATTTGGTTATAACTCTGGAACCAAGTACCACTTATGATGTATTCTTGAAAAACTCTCAACAAGGACTTATTACTGCAGTTAAGAAAAATTCCAAAATCCAAATGTTTCAAAATTGAAACCCTACTTTATTTAAAGGTTGACTGTATACACATTTTTGGCCCAGTCAAATGCAATCAAAAGGGGAGGTCCACAACTAAATGTTATAACAGTCCTAAATACAACATTTCAACAACCTACAATTAATCATTTTTGATTTTTGTGAGATACATACATACATACATATGTACGTCACGCCGAAAAAAACTAGTCAAAATGGATTCATGGATGGTCAAAATAGATATTTCCGTTGAAATCTGAAAACCGAAATTTTTTGCGATTACAATACTTTCTTTACTTCATTCAAGGAAGTAATAAACAAACCAATTTACTTTTAATAAACTGAACAATCAGTTTAGTTTTAATAATGAATAATCATATATATGAGATTTCATAAAAAATTAACGAGAATTTTTTAATTATACAAACTATTATTATCTTATCAATTGAGCTGATCTTTTTCCTCTACATTGGTAGTACTGTCTGTGACCTGTGTTAATTTTCAGCCAGCTGCAACACTTAGTTTGTGTTTGGCCAATGTAAAAAGAAAGACACTTTGTTAGGCAACTTTTTGTGGTGAAATGTCGGATCAGAGAATTTCTCTGAAATTTTTCTTTAAAAACAGATTTAAGTGTAGCAAAGCATCTAAAATGTTAACAAAGGCCTTTGGTGATGATTCTATGTCACAAACATGAATTAATGAGTGGTACAAATGCTTTCAGGATGGCCGAGAAGACATTGCTAGGTGTCCTAGCACAATAATCATAGGTGAAAATGTTTAAAAGATTAAAAGTTTTTGCTCGACCAGTGGTTTTTGAAACCACTGAATAACCCTTAGATAGATGCCAAAGAAACAAGAATTTCATATAGCTTATGTGAAGTGATTTTTACTAATGTAAAATGGTTTTGTACATGAAAAGGGTTACAGCCAAATTTGTTGTGAAATGATAAATTTTTTGATAAAAATAGCATCGTGTAACTAATGCTGAATAAATGCTACTGACATTGCTGAGACCCAGACTTTCATAAACATGTCATAACTGGTGACGGAACATAGATGTATGGTATGACATTACAAAGGCTCAATCATCCCAATGTTAGTTTTCTGAGGAGTCAAGACAAAAAAAACCATGTCAAGTTCGATCACATGTACTTTTGGAGAGAATTATAAAAATTCTTGTTACTTTTTTATCAAATCGCATACATACAGTTATCAATTCTATCCTCTGTGTTAAATAGCATGATGTAATTTGGTATTAAATAAAGTAAATAACCTTTTATTCAAATTATTTGTGCATAAAATACTGGTGCAAATTGTTAAATATAAAAACTTACATCTGCACTTTAATTATTAAAAGTGGATGAAAGTTAAGTCGCTTTCTAATGTACTATCATTTTTCATTTAATTTATATTAAACACAATAATTTTTAAATTCTACAATTTTCATCCATTTCAAACATCAACAATCAATTCTGAATTTAAAAAAAAATATGATTCTGTAAATGAATTTGAAAGATGCAAAATACCATAAAAATGTACAACAACCAAAATTATTAGTTGAAATGTTGTAACCATTCTAAATTTTGTTGGTTACGAAAAATATATATTATGTCATAAAGAAAAAAGTTTCAATATTTTCAAAAGTAGTTAATATTCATTTGGCTTAGCTGATATTAAAAACAGAAAATAGGCAAGATAGTATTATATTATTTTAATAATTAAATAAACGTAATTAGTTTGATAAGAAATTGTATTACATAACTTTGTTTTTTTATGTATGACATGGTCTGGATAGCCAGACGGTGATGTCATCGTGGGCTGGTGAGAGCATATACATTCTCAGAAAAAAGTGTGTACGTGCATAAATACGAACGGGCGTCTGGTGGGGGAAGCCAGACGGACATTCTTTTGTTTTCGGGGCTAGTGTGAATTTAGCAGTCATGGAGTGGAAACGTGTTTTGAGTTGGCTCGCACGGAAGTGGTGATGTGTTCTTTGTTTGATGAGACAGGACAGTGAGACTGGGTAAATAGGTGTATTCGATGCGAGGTCATCATTATTTTTATATGTGCAGGAAAGTTTCCTTATGTATATGAAGAGAAAAATGATATGATTCAAAATATATGATTCCATATAATTCTGATATAAATAATATGTTTAACTAATGTTAAAATAAATTATTTTCTTGTATTGTTAATTACTTTATTTTATATATTTTTTTAAATATGACAGACGAGTAGTGTGGAAATGTGTTTTCTATGACTCCATATATATGTTTCAAAATATGATTCCATATAATTTTGCTTAATATGTTCAATTAATGTTAAAAAAAAATTATTTTTCGTATTGTTAATGTTAATTATTTTTTTAATTTTAATAATATACATGTGATCAGACTACATAGCCCTAGTACATTTTTTCGTTGTTCCCCCCTTAATTTGAATTGTTTTGTGATTGAGCTTTTATTTTAAATTGATTCACTTGAGCTTTTCAAATTAAATTTTCTTCTTTTTTTTTAATTTGGAAGTAAGCTCGCAATGTATTAATATGAATTAGCTGTTAGTAGTATGAAATGTTCTATCTGACCATGCTTATCGTTCCAGTTGGTTGTATTATGTTTAATATAAATAGCCGGTAGCTGTGAATTAAACATAAAAAATTTCTCAACTAAAATAATCTATACTAATCAATTAAATTATCCTTTTTCTGATTGATATCAATAAGGATTAATTGGAAAAAAAAAAGTGTAATTTATATACCATTAACTATATCAGACCTTAAATTCCTGCTGACGACCAGATCCAACAGGAACCTGTAACTCTCCAGAAAAATATGCTTGTCCCAATTTCCATAGATCGGGGAAATGAGAAGAGATTATTTCAGTTAACACCTCAACACAAAGCACACGTTGTGGAACAGTACCCTGAAATAGAACACATGCATTAAAAATGAATAAATAATACTACAGTTATGGCATCTGAGAAAGATCTAATGTCATAAATACTCAATTCATACAATCAATGCAATTATTATGATAAATATAGAAACTTCAGTGCATTTTAATCTTGCAGACTAGATATTTTGGAAGTGTCTGCTTTTTTTTTATTTAGGAAGCAAGTTTTTCGACTGTGAATCATGAATTTCTGTATGTAAAAAATTGTTTAGCATAAAACAAATTTTTTTGTACATACCAGTGGTAAATAAGGAAAGATCATTCACATGAGAACATTACAATCAATTACATGTTTACATACAACTTGCATTTATGTAGTGCATATATATTAAATGTGTAAGAATAACAAAAGAATATAGAAAACTATTTTCACAATAATCTTAGGATACAACTTAAATAGTAATATATTTATTTAAAATATAATACATAAACCTTACATAATAGCAATATGTAATATATATATATATATATATATATATAATACATAATCACTAAAGTTTTAGTTATTAGTAGTTTATTTATTCATTGGTACACTAAAGCACAAATCCACTTGTGTGCACCTATGCATACATATACAATTATAATAATATAATATTACAACTAATTTGTAAGAAACTAACTAGAATTAATATTTTTTATAATCAGTGAACATACATTGTTCAAACAACAATGATACAAGAAAAAATAGAAAGTAACCAACAAAAAAAAAGAAAATAAGAAAATTGTACCCATAGAACAGTAGGTAAAATAATACATTGGAATTCAGCTCTGTATATTGTGTTGTATAATATGTAGAGATTGTGTTAAAAATTCAATAATATTGCAGTAAAAAATGTTTATTTCCATACAAATTTCATTAAAGTTTGTCATCATAAATAATAATCGTCAATTCATGAACTGTAATATATGAGCTCTAGACATATATTTGTCTAGAGTACATTTTAATAGCACAGACATATAAATCTACCCTACTTAATACGCAGAAGTTATCTGTAAATCCATTAATTATGTAAATATATTAGACTTGTGAGGTTTCTTTTATACTGTAAAGAAGATACTTGAAATTTCTCCAATAAACTCACTTGATGAATCATGAAAGGATAGATTATGTTTTCTACAATATAAGTATTTCAACATTATCTGTACACTTTCAATTAGTCAACTATGTCTTCTTTTTTGGAGCATTCAAATGATAGAACTTCCTTCTAAATGAGATGTAACAAATGAGTAATACAAGTGCGCAATTGTCAGATTTGACTTAAAAATATTAGCGTTTCTAATAATAAATTCCAAATTTCTAAATGCTTAGCTAAAAACTGATATTATGTGCAATTCATATTTAATGTCTGATGGAAATATAATTCCCAAGTCCCTAACTTCTTGCACCTTAGAAATTTTTACGTTTATTAGTATTGTAACTAAACTGCAATATCTCTTTTTTGCAAGTTATTTGCATATATTAACATTTTTCTACATTAAAGTTTAATCGATTTTATTTACACCAGTGGCAACGTTATTAAAATCATTTTGAAGAATCACATCATCATAGGAATTCACAATTTGAAAATTTCATATAAGCAAAGAGAAGAGCTGCAGAACTTTCTGTACAGGTGCAAATATCATTAAGAAAAATTATGAAAAGCAATGGATCTAAATTAGACCCTTGAGATATCTCTGAGTGAATATAAAATTTCCTAGAATTAAATTTTTAATATTAACATATTGTTGTCTGTTTCATAGATAAGATGTAAGTAATAAGATAAAACTATCGCAGATTTCAATGGCTTGTATTTTTTTTAGCAATACAGCATGAATTTGTGTAAATAGCATCCACCTGCCTTGATCTATCCAAATTCATTGACATACAGTTGAAGTTGATTAAGTTTGAAGTATTTCACAGTTTGTTGCATAAAATCCATGTTGTTTTAAAAATAAGTCATTTTACATGAAAATATAGTCTTTGGTATAAAATATATTCGTAGACCTTAGATGGAACAGAAAGTATAGCTATAGATCTGTAATTTTTATATCATTTTTTACCCAGATGTTTTGAAAATTGGAGAAATTTTTGTCACCTTCCATAATGTTGGAAATGTGTTTGTTTTAACACAAGACTAAACAGAGCAGTCAATGGATATGCAAATAAGTTGCTACAATCTTTGATCACATGAAGTGGAATACTATAAGGCCCTATTGATTTTTTCAGTTTCATTTTTCTTATAGTCAACTTCTTTGATAACTGGAGATAATTTCAAAAACTTTTTATTTCCCTGACTGATTATATAGGTCAAATTTAGCCACAGAATCTGCATTAACACTTTGAAAATAGTCACCAAGACTTGTATTATTTCTGATTTGGTGCTAAATAAGCAATTTCCATTAAAATAATCCCCACATAAATCAAAATTAGATCGTTGATTTTTTATGAAGATCAAAAACTCCTAATGTTGTGGTTTAGCATATTCTCAACATGAATATAATTATGATATAATAATTTAATTTTTTGTTTAGCATTATTTCTTAATAGCTTATATTCATTCACATAAAATTTTATCTAAACCTATGACGATTCATGTAATATTCCTAAACTTAAGCATTTTGATTAATTTTCTGTCATAATGTACAAGATAAGCTGTGGTAATTTGTGATAGATACTGTCATACTGAATACATCTACTTCATTGTAAAACCAGTCTAGTGCTAAGTTTATATCACTAAATGTTTTCAATGTATTCCAATCAGTCTGTTTCAATAGCCTATACATGTTATCAAAATCCACTTTCTTAGTTACGGTGGACCTTGTTGAGCAAAGGAAAATTTTGAAACTTATTGTTACCTTTAATCAAAATACTGAGAGCTGGATGGATGTTGTAGATCCTCTTTAATAAGAGGTTGAGCTTTTAATACATCTACATAATGTGGTTCATTGGCAAGAATTAAATCTAAGGTTTTCCCAATAACATTACACACAAAAGGAAAAATTTTCAACTAATTAAAAAATGTATTATTCAATGTGAAAACTGTCATTGCATATAGATTATGGGAAAACTAAATATAGCATTATAAATAAATTAAAATAATATAGCTCTCAAAGTTTGTATTAATGAAAATAAATAAAATTTAATAAAACTGAATTCTAGTCTGTGCAAGAGTTGGTAAATGTAGTGTAGTTTGTATGCGCAATCAATATTACCAACATTATTGGACCATTTTTAAAGATTCTGACAACAAAATAAATAATAAAATAGTAACAAATAAAATCTTAATAAATAATTTTAATAATGAAAGTACAAACCAAAATTATACCTGCATATCCAAAACTTGATTTCCACTTGGGGTTCTAGTATGTTTAGGGGCTGAGTGTGAACTACTTTTTGGTGTTTTACCTACAAATAACAAAAATAAACAAATAAAAATATCATGTATTTATTACTATTAAGTATAATGTTAAAAAAAAAAAAACAGTCCAAAAGTCTGGTTTTAAAGCAACATTAAAGTAAATAATGATCATTATTAAGTACAGAAACATATCTATCATAAAGGTAAATAAACTATTCTTGTATGATTGAAAAGGAAGAAGAAAATCTCTAACATGTTATTGAGTACAGGAGACTTCAATTGTATTAATTAAACAAGAATTCTTTTTTAATTGGTGTGTACCTAGAATAGGGAATTTGATGTGTATCAAAATTAATTTACCGAGTTTGAAGTTTTTAATTAACAGACTCCAATAAAGGAGCTCTTCAATTGTTTTTTCAAATGTTTTTTTTTTTTACATAGCGTATTTTCAAGCCTTACTCTTCACCAAATGCATCAGTTTCAATGATTCTTATTTCACTTTGTAAAGAATGTTCTTCTTATGACCTTGTATAGCAAGTTTATTTTCAAATAATTAATTGGGATATTTTTTAAATAAAATGTTTCATTGTCTACTTTGATGATTCTTTGAACATTTTGTCACTAATTGTTGCCATCAATGGGGTTTTACATTGTAATGACATACAGCTTGAAGTTGTTCTGCCATTCAATGTATTTATTTTTTCTTGAAAATTCAACAAAAATTAATTAAATTTGACAAAGATAACAAATCCCTGTATTAATTCACAGCTCACCCTCCAAAGCAGTCTTTTTATACCATGTCTCTGCTTTCCTTTCCTTATTTACATCAAGATCCAAGTTTCTTACATCTAGGTTCAGATTTTAATTCAAGATTTTAAGTAAAAAAAATCTGGTAATAGTTTTTTGTTTTTAATTTGGTGCCAATTTCAAAAAGTTCAAATTTAAAGAAGAATGTAAAAAGCTGATATTTTGTTTAATCAAATTTTGCAAATCAGTTTTATTCTAATTTTTATCTTTTCATTCGTATTTTTCATTTCCTTTTTTTTCAGTACTAATTTCAAACTATTCCTCTACAGCAGTTTGGCAATTTTTCTTATTCTAAATTACCTATTCAAAAAATTATACTAATATCTGAAATAATTTTTATCAATATTTTATGAATATTCTAACAAATTATACATTTTCATGATTACACTAATGTCCAATATTGTTAAGGAACTTCATAATATGCATGTTTTTGAAATCTAAGTTTTCAGCAATTTTTCTGATATCCCAATTAATGAGTTATAAAAAGATTTGATTGTTGTGGCTGCATAAAAAGTCACAACATTGTCATTTTATTTTATTCAAATTATCATATACACACATTATTATGTGATCTGTGATAAAGCCCATGATTATTAATATTATACTAATCTCATAAAAATTAGTGAAGCAATTTCATGGATTTCAGGGCAGTAACACTACATGCTGTACATTACTTTACTCTTAGGGTACAAGGATAAAAAAACAAAAAAAGTTAGTTTAGAATAATTCTAATCTTTACTCTTTTAATTATTTGAGAGAATATTTAGGATGCAAGAACTCCTTTACTCCAACTTCTTGATGTACCAAACCTATGCATCGACTGATCCCTTTCTTTATTCTTGGGCCCTTCTTCAAAAGAGAGGATACCAGGGAAATGCTCAGCAAATACACTGGCTATGTTTGTGGAGCAGATGAAGCTACATTGTTATTGGGAATTAGTAGGGTTGTAACCCCAACGAGCTCTTGCCAAGACTTATTTTTCTGAATTCCTTAACTAACCTTGACAAACTTAGCATTCTACACAATCTACTGAAGTTGGTTAAATAAAAGAAAAAAAAAATACAAAATTCGTAATTACATTCCAGCTTTTCAGTCTGTTCTTATTTCAAAAACATGTCTACAGTTTTTTAATATCATATTAAAATTAAATAAAATGTACCTTGTTCTTCCATTGCATTATCAGCAGATATATGTGCTTCTTGACAAGATTTCAGTCGCTGTGTTAAATAATTAGATTGAACAATGACAGCATCCCATGCTGGATCTCCATTAGCTTCTAAATTAACCAAGTTCCTAAATACAGATAAAAAAAAAAATCAGTGAATTACATAAAATTATTTCAGTCTTTATATGAAATAGTACATACATCAAACAGACACTTGTTTGATTCAGGTATTTATTTTCATGTTATAACAGATGCACTATGGAAGAGCATTTTTAAATTTATATCCCACAAATCTGAGGGTCAGTCAAAAATACACTGGAATTTTCTTTTTAAAACTAACTGATTAATTAATTTATGAAGTACCTGCATGTAATTTTCTTACATACTTCCGTTAAATCTACTCAGTTTTTCCAGCAAAATGCAGTTTTCTGACTCTGTTTTCATAAACATTACCTTAATGTGTCTGAAGCAAACTGCACACAAATTCTTTCCCCTCTAAGCTTCCTTTAATAGCTTGAACAAATGATAATTACTTGATAACAAATCAGGCTGCAGGAACGATGTTCATCAGTGGTAAACAAGAGTTGCTGAGATTTTTCTTGAATTATATTACTAGTACGGGGTGTAGCATTGTCATGAGGAAACAACACAATGCAGATCAGGACATCACATTCTTTGGACCAATGACCAACAAGTTTATTGGTCAACATTCAACTTTGTCCAACAGTTTGTACTGTGAACTACTACTATATGCACAATAATATGTAGCATTAATCATTCTTCAAGCACGAAGAAAGTTGACATACAAAACTACTCTGTAATTCTAAAACACTGAAAAGAACTCTAGCTGCTAAAAATCTTGTTTTTGCCTTGATTTTGCCATTTTTTAATGTCATTCTATACTTGAATGCTTCATGGTTGTAGTAGTGCACTACAACCATTTCATCACAAATAAAAATGAAGTTTAAAAGGCAGGGAACCCATCATGCAGAAATTTATGCAAACTGTAACATTTTTGAATAATAAATTAACCATTGTGGCTAATCCCGCTAGTTACCTAATCGCTAATTTATCTGCTACTTGTCAATCACCTTCAATAAGGTACCTCAAAACTTCTGAATTCCTTTGCAAAATTTCACTTTGTTGATGTTTTTGTTTATTAAAAATTTAATAATAACATGTTGTTGAACCCCACTACTTACCGATTACTTGTTCATTCTGTTAGGGACTAATGAGTGATGGCACATGATATGCTTAACAGTACACAGAGTCTAAACATATCCAATGCCTGCTCACATAGTCTACACTATACGATTACACATCCAGTTTATATCTATATTTAGCTGAACCTCATTTTTGTTATTAATGTAATTTCAAAAACTGTTAATGAAATAGAGCAGTTCAGTTATGAGGAAAAATCATAAGCATTAGTAAAAAACAAAATTTATCTGGGCCCCAGCATACCCACAAAAACTCTCACCAATAAATTGTAAGACCATAAGTGACCAGTAACAAAACCATAATAAAACAGAATCTACTCACAGTACCTAATAATTTTCTTTTGCTGATCAAGCGACACTGGCATATCCTGTAATCGCAATCTTAGCATTTCCCTTAGGTCATTAATCTTCTGTTCAACTTCCACTAACACTTTTCTAAACACCTTTAAGAAAAAACTTGAAATAAAATCAAATAACTTCAAGAAATAAATACTTACAAAATATTGTGAACTTAATTTGCAAATTACATTTATTTATATAAATTTCAGATATAAAGTAGCTGAAATTTTTCCTTTTAATGAATGGTATTTAGTTACTTTAGACATAGTTTTAAATAAAATTTATATTTTAAATTTGAATTTGTAACAAATTTAATTTGAATTAACAAATACAGAGTAACATGGAGCCAACTGGCACATTTAAACTGGAATATCGGCTTTTAAGATAGCTGATTGTGTTGGCCTGAAGGGATTGGTAGAAAAGAGGTACAATATGAAACAAGTTATGTATGTTTTTAAATATCACAAAACAAAATTAGTGTTTTTAAATGATAGTTCAATGTTGGTCAATATGGTTGTATACCGCCTTGCAATGGCATATCTAACAAAGAAATTTGAAAAAGCATTAAATTTAACATGAAGCTCTACTAACAGTGTACATATATTGCAGAGAGTGTGAGAGAGAGGGGGAAGCTTTAGATTACTATTCTTGACTCTCGATGAGCATGCACTCTTTAATTTTAGTACTAAGTAGAAAAGTTTATTTATAAAGCTCAAAGAGATAATTTCACCCTTACAAATTGTAAGGTGTAAAATTAATTTACACACAGACAAGGAGACATGAGTTGCTTTTTGTGCTAACATGGCATTTTGCCTTAGGAAAACTCAGATAACTAGAATAATTTGCTAATATCCAACCAAGTCAATTTTCAACTTTTAGGCTTAAAAAAAACAGAGTATATGATATTGGTCATTACTAACCCCCCCCCCCTAAACTCTAAATAACAACATTTTTGCTGCTGAACTCTCCTAAATAGATGGTTTGGTGGTGTAGAGATGGTGTTTTTCAGACGGTGATTTCAGAACATTTTGTGACTACATTTGCTAAACACTGTTATCTGCACGAAACAGTATGTCCATTAAGAACTATTACTACATATTCTGAACTACTAACCTTGTTTCAGCGATAATTAGGTCACCCAACCTTGGTGTACCAAATTTTTTCCTGTGGAGGTTCTTGAAAGATCATGTGTTCAAGAGATATATTGCAACTACTCAAGAACTTAAACAAACCATAGTTAATAAAGTTGGAGTAATTGTTATTAAGGTTGTGGTCATGGAAAGGCATGTATAGTAACATCCAGACATGTTTGTAACAGTATATTGATGTAAATGAAGACCATCAGCTTGATGTAATTTTCAAAAAATAAGTTTATAATCCATGGGTAATAAACAGAAATATCTGGAGATATTATATGGTTTCACATTTTTTCCTGTTTCTACACATCATTATGACCAATTAAAATGTGTCAGCCAGCTCCACACTGACATAAAATTATTACTCTTCTTTTGGTATGGCCACTTTCATAGTGTATAACTTTCTTCAACTTATATATAAATATACAAAATGTTAAAACTTATTTTACTTTTTCATATTGGACTTCCAATTCTTCTGGAAAACATTAAATGTTTTATAAGGTTTTTGTTTTTTTAATAACAAAGAGAACAATAACAAGTAATTAAAGAAGTAATATTTAAATAGGAAACTTATTTGATTAAACTTATTCTATACCAAGGCTGCTAGTAGGATTCATATAAAATTATACACAATTACTTACAAAAAATAATTTAAAAAATAAATAATAATGGTATTACCAAAATATTCATACATTTAAAATTAAATGAAGGCACTAAAATATTTATATTTTAACAAAATTAATTTTTATTTTTATTATTTTTTTTTAAGATACCCAGCACATTATGAACTATCAGAAAAGTAAAATCAAATAATTATAAGAAAAGCATATTTCAGAAAAGCATAACAGTTTACAGAATTCAATGGATTCTTCTCATTTTCTCTTAATTTTTGTCAGTTTCTGATGCATATAACAAACAACTATGGTATAAAAATAAATATATAACTACAATAATAGATGATAGTATAATAATAAAGCAGAACAAGCAATACCGCAACATCAGTTTTCCCAAATAAATTATGAGCTCTGGCATAATCATTAATAACAGCATCATATTCGCCTCTCTTAATATTTCTTTCGATTGCAACTGGAAGAGTAAATAGGAACCGAAACCTCTGTAGTACACCTAATGCATTTCTTGTAGCATCAGCTCTTTCACGTCGTGCAAGCACCCCTTCAAATAATTTATGAGCTTCAAGCATTGATTCTGTAAAAAAGAGGCAACTAAAATGCTAAAAAATGTTTACTGTAATATAATAAAGTAAAAATAGGAGTTTAAAAAGTTAATTACTATAAGAAATAATTCAATTCAATAAATAAGAGAATAAAAGTAAGATAAATTTAGGCTAGTTATGTACAAAAAAAAGATAATCCAATACTCAATAAACTCTTCATAATATTATTTCTCTATCCCAGTTGCACTACTTATGATTGTATGTTTTGAATATTTAATTTGTTATTTAACACTCATTAAAAAGATTAATTGTGTCTATTTTTCATGTTTTGTCTTTCAAGCAAGATTTTAGTGTTAATAGTACGTAGTTGGAGATGACCAGACAATGCGTGTTCAGCATAGATTTTTTTGAATCACTAAACTTTATTTCAATTAAGAGTATTTTATTTATATATACAAACAAAGTGGTATTTGCAATATCAAATATCAAAGTATACCAAATATCAAAGTGGTATTTGCAATTTTTTTTACTAAAATGTGGTTAAAAGATAAAGAA
Source organism: Lycorma delicatula (assembly GCF_047948215.1). Lineage (NCBI taxonomy): Eukaryota > Metazoa > Arthropoda > Insecta > Hemiptera > Fulgoridae > Lycorma > Lycorma delicatula. Next base: position 139,277,827 of record NC_134456.1, read on the forward strand.
AATATAAATCGTTCTAATAAAAAATTCTCAATGCTACCATAACAGCAGAATTTTATGAAGGTTCAACAACACTTGAGCATTAATAATATTTTGAGCTTTAGACTAAATGGTTTAAAAGTAATTAAAGATTTCTTTCAAAATAAGAAAACTTACCTCTAATAGAATGCTCAACTTTGACAGTAGGATCAATTCCATGAATTTTAACATCTGCTTCAAATTTTTCTTTCAACAAATTAAGGGTATCTAATTGCTCCATAACAGATCCTACGTTCGCCTGTAAACAAAAATAACAATAAATGTAGCGATGTAAGAATAATAAAAATAATAAAATATGCTAAAAATGTAATTACAAAGGATAAAAAAATTCAATAAGAATAAAGGTAATTAAGAATTCAGTTTTGATACTCCCAGATTATGCTTGTTAATAATTAAGCCAACACATATAATATATAAACACACATATTAATTCAACACTATCTCACATTATTTACTGTGTTACAATAAATAATTTTCTAATTGTGGTTTATGAATGGAGAAAATGATGAAAAACCAATCTCTTGGTAAGAATCAAATCCAATACAACTAAATTGTCAGCATGTTGACTACACACATTGAATGAATCTGTTCAGCCAAACAAGTAACCTTGACCAATTAGAAACTTGGGTTGTAAACCACTCAATAGATGGATTAGGTAATAAAAGAACTTTATACAGTAAAAGTATGCTACAGTTAAGCATGATTAACTGTTACTTTGCACAGTTACTTTCCACAGAGAAAAATGAGAATAATGCCAGATAGTGATAATAATGGATAAGAATAACTTATGTTTTTACAATCAAGAGTTAAGTAGATGAGTTGTGGGGCCTGAGAAATACCAAGGTACAATAACACTCTTGTCTCCAGTTCCTGCTGTTTTCCCACTACAATGTTTCCAGCATCCACAAGAATTGGAATACTACAAATTCATTCATTGTAAGAAAGTACTTTGTCATCTGCTTACACACACCCGTGCACTCGCACTCTAATACAAGTTTCAATATAAAAATTTCAAATATCTTAAATAAATCTCACCTTAAGAAAAGAAAGTTGACCTTCTTTCTGACCTTCAACTTTTCGTCTAAGGAAAGCGAGACCAACACGAAGATCATCAAAAGAAGTGGCATGATGATGCTCTAAAAGAAACCATCCAGGTTCAAACTGATCAGATGCCAAGTCACCTGATCCTTCTGGAAATAATTCATGGAGATCATCTTCAGGAAACTTTTTTCTGCCATAAACAAAACAATAAAATTAAATAGCAATAACAAATGTAAAAGGAGATAAACAAAACTAAAAATTTTTATTTCAGGACTATTGGGAGAGAAATTCTTCAATATTGTAAATAATTGAATCATTAAAATCAGTTCATTTGTTTTTGACTTAAGTTTAAAATAAAATATACTGGTTGAATACCTTTTCCTTTATTCGAAATCACTTATTTTAAAAACATCAGGAAATATACTTCCAAAAGATCTTATCAAAGCTAAAATGCATCTCCTTCCAAAATGTTTAAATAAACAAGAAACTTTCTTGGAAGTAAAATTTTCTAAACATAAATTTAAAAATTGTAATAAGGAACAACTACAACACAGATCATATATTTAACCACATACTACAAATATTTTCTAACTAGTACAAAAACCATTTCATAAACTATCGGCAACACAGATAATGAAGGAATGCCATTACTGTTAAAAAAGATCTGGAATTATATTTCAAGTTGATATTACATTAATTATTTTATTCAAACAAAAAATTTCTGCTAAAATAATTTTTTCATTCAATTTGTGCATAATAGCCAAATGGAAAATTATGTTTTCTAAAAAAATTTGAAGTAAGATTTAGGAAAATCTATTCAGAAATCAGCTTCATCATAAAAACAAACATTCAGTATATCTCCAGAGCTACGGTTACACATGCCTGATTCTAAAAATTTCAATCATATGCATTCTATATTCACTGCAGCCACTTTTGGACCAACAATCATTAACTCAAAATGTGATTCTATCCTGAAGTACCTTTGACATCATATTTTAAACACTTATATTTAAAAATATCCTGATTTCTTTATCAAGTACATTTTCAAGAATTAAAGTGATGACTTCCTCTACCTTTAAAACAAAATAATAAATTAATACCAAGCCTTAAGCAAACTTGTCATTAAATAATCAAGTTTGTGGAAATTCATATGAAAATGCAAAAATATTACCTAAATACAACATCACTTATTCAATTTTCATTAATTTTATTTAAAAAAAATTACATCCATTAGAATCAGGAAAAATACTAAATTAAAATATTTCAGATTCACATTCACTGAATGCTTGATTCAGCTACTTTAAGTTAAAATGATTAATTTTATTATTAAAAAAAAGGAATTAAAAATTATAAGTAAATAATAATTATTTAGACATCCAAAAAAGATATCTTATTAATCTTAGTAAAAGCAAAATCAAGTGATATCTTTTTCAAAATGAATACTACTATAAAAAATATTTTTACAATAACGGTAATACAATAAAGTTATCTTCCAAATGCTGAAATATTTCACTAACTTTCACTGTAGGCAAACCTACAGCGAAAATATTTAAACTATAAAATATATTTATTAATAAATGAAATCAATAAAGGCACTATATTTTTAAATTAAATAAAATCATATTAAAATATTCGAGACTGGACAAATAAATGATCATCAATATGCTAGGCACACTGTATATATGCAATTAAAATATCTATACAAATTATAACTATATTTAGATCATGATCATGATCATTAACATGCGTAGAATCTTGCCAATTTTTAATAAAAACCATACCATGTGTGGCTCTTGGTCCAGATATAATTAAAAATTTTTGTTAATTTAACTCTTTGCAAACAATTAGGCTATTTATCTGCACATTCCAGTTAAGAAAATAAAAGAAATAACCAGTTACTTTAGATTAATTTAATAACATACAGTAGATTACATCATTTAAGTTACTCTCCCAATTTTTACAAACTTTTTTTATGAAATATAATATGTTTAACGGTGAATGTTTAAATTTTTAATGGTTTGAAAATGGTGTAAAAAAAAAAATTGAAATGATTATTAATTTTTATCCAAAAAATAACTGATTTTTTAAAATTATTTTATAAAAAAAATTGATAAAGGCCCAAAAATATTTATAAATAAATATTTTTATAAAAAATTATAAATAAATTAATATACAAAAGACAATTAAATGAGTAATACCATACAGCTGAAGTTACACTTCACCTTCCCAGATTCTCTGAGAGAATCTACACCCTAAAAATAAAAAACTGAAATCTTGAAAAAACATTCAAACTAAAACAATACTATCTGACATACATACATTACAACTGGTATTTGTTGTCAACAAACATCTAAAAAGTATTAGATATTCGTGCAACAAAAATATCACACTTTTCTAAGCATAAATATGTCTATTTTACTAGGTATGTACTCAGTCCACTTGGTCACTAGGCTGATAATTATTCTACAAGCACTTAGTTAAGTAAAAAGCAATTGGAAAGACCAACAGCAAAATGTTGGTCAGTTATTAATTATTACCAGACCACTACAGGTTAAGAAATTTATTTTAAAATGTGTAATTTTCCTTAGTTATTTTCACTATTCTGATAAATATATTTAAAAAATAAAAATACCATTATAATTTTTTTTAAAAAAAAAAAAAAGCTTTATCATATAATAATTTACAAAAAAAATTATTTACAGTATATAAAAAAACTTTATACACATAGTACAATTAAAAATGTATTAATCTGTTAATAGACAAAATCAGAGTAATTTATAACATGTTTCAAAAAGCAATTAAAGTACAATTAGCAATTAATATAGAATAAAGGTAAATTAATTTTACAAAATATCAACCAAATGATAAAAAAATGGTAAAACAAAAGATGACAGTCAATAAAAACTGAAACTTAGTAATAGCCACAAGCATAACCATTAAATTTACAAAAAAAGAGCATGATATGATAATGAGTGACTTCATTATCATGCCATAGTAGAAAATAGAGGTTTTATTATATTGACAAATTATATACATACTAATAAAATTTATTTTATTTTTGTTATTAAATTATTATATTTTTGTCTGCTGTAGTTGAATGACACTCCTCAGGTGCTACTGTTAGGTAAGTATTGTTATCTTTTTATTCTGACTGTATCTGGTGGTTATAATATTATAATTGGTTAAATTATTTTATTTGATACAGTGGTAAATATAATATTTTAAATATATAATTTGAAATATATATATATGTATATATATAAAATACGAGGGTAAATCAAATATAAACAGGACTTTTGTTCCTGAGCATCTACAGTTAGTAGGACTGGACCCACGCTTCTAGTATGCTTAAGTGGGATCATTAGGACTGGGGTAAGCCGGCCATTCCACACTCCCAACCAATTTTTCAGTAACGCTTACAATGTCAGAGCAATAGGTGCACCTCTCCACTACGCAAGGCATAATTATAAAATTTCTTGCTCGTGAAGGAGTTCAAGCGACAGAAATTTTCAGGAGATTGACTGTACAGTTAGGGGACCAAACACTGTCAAGGACTCATGTGTTTGCCTGGTATAAAGAGTTCAAGGAAGGACGAGAACAAGTGGGAAATCAGGAACACATTTGCCGTCCTCGAACCACCATTACAAATGAAAACAATCGTGTGGTTCGAGACATTCTTGAAGACAATCGACGGGTGAGACTATCTAAAATTGCACGGGTCAGAGTAAGTTATGGGAGCTTTCAAGCAAACATCAGAAACAACCTACGTTTCTGTAAAGTGTGTGCCAAACGGATCCCTCGCATTTTGACTGCAAATCAGAAGTTGAGACGTTCGGAGGTCTGTCAGAGGCTTAAGCAAGGTTTGCGAAAGCCTATGTATTTTTGAGTCAGATCATCACCTGCGATGAAATGTGAATCCACCACTACACTCCCCAGTTTAAACAAGCCAGTATGGAGTGGTGGAGAAAAGGGGAAGCAGCCTCAGTGAAAGCCAAAACTCGACTGTCAGTTGGCAAGGTTTTTTCAAACATTTTTTCAACCGGCAAGGCATTTTGCTCATTGATTTTTTTTGCATGAGTAATACACAATCATTGCTTACAACTGCTCGCTTAATCACAGCTCGCTTACAACTGTGAGCTGTTGAATGAGGTGAGGGCTGCATATCGCTTCAAAAGACAAGACCAACCGATTTGAGAAACCATCCATTTAAAACAACATGCAATGAATTTTTAACCACATAAAAAGTGAATGCTAGTGACATTCATCATTCAAAAGTCATTTACGGTGATGAAACTGTTGACTGAAATACTGTGAGTAGGTGGAAATAAAATTTTGTGCACCAGAAGCTAATAAAGCAAATATTGAGGACGAACCCTGCGCTGACTGACCAGTTTCTGTGATTGATGAAAATCACCAAAAGGAACTGCATGAATTGATTCAAAATGACTGCCACATCACACAATAACACATTACCATATAGACAGACATATCAAATAATGATATAATATTGCATAACTGAGCTACTATATCTATTTATAGAAATTACAGAAAAAAAAAATGAAAGTGTGCAAAGTTTCTGAAACACTACTGTAACAAGGGGAGATGATTCCTTTGCAATATTGTGACAGCAACAAAACTCAGATGTGTTCATTACAACCCAGAAGAAAAATGGCAAAGCATGAAATATTGGCACTACAGTTCTCTACATTAAAAAAAACTTCTCTTGGCAGTGCTTTGGGATTCCAAACACATCTACATGAATGACTACCTAGAAACCAAGTTGACTATAGATTCTGTACATCTTAGGAGACATGTGTGTCATTTTCAACAATCCACAGAGCTAATAATTCTACAAGATAATGCTCAGCGACACATGTATGTAGCCATCAAGGTTAAGGTTCTTGTAAAGATGTTATTGAACCTATTCCACACCCTCCATACTCACCTGACTGAGCGTCCTGAGATTTTCATTTCTTTCTGCACTTAAAAAAGGATATAAAGGTATTCATTTTACTACAAATGATGAACTGAAGGATAAAGTGAAGTTGTGGGTCAAAGAAAGACTACAGCATTCTTTATTGATGGAATGAGAAAATTGGTTCACTGCTGATAGAAATCTATAGCTGTAAATGATGGCAACACAGAAAAATAAAAGTAAGTTTTTATAGAAAATAAAATATTCTTTTACGTCATATTTGTTTTATTTGACTGTCTTTTTTCATTTCTGAGTTATGAGTGACTGTACACATTATATTTCAGTTAGCCCTTGTAGGTTTGTTTCATTGAACACTTTTGTTGAACAAACAAAAACTGAAGCTGAATCATACAACTGAAATCTGAAATTTGCAGCAAACGTGTGGCTAAGTGTTTTCCATGCACAAAAAAGCTATTAAAAAATTTAAAATAAAATTTATTTTACATTTTAAATACATTTTCATGAAAAAATGATGTCAACTGAAAGATCTCAATCTGAATAATATAAATGCACAACTCTTAATACAATTATTAATGCAACCAGAATGGCAGAAAACATTGATAAAATTGTCTCCTCTGCTATTTTCTACGGAACATCAAAATTAAAAAACCTCAAAATTTGGAGGGATAAATGCATACTACTTCCTCCTATTGTCCCTACAACAGCAGCTGGTCAACATTTCTGATTAGAAAAGGTAAATAGTGATTTTCTAACTGTTTAAAATATTGTCAATTTTAATAAGCTAGTAACAAAATTTATGTGATTTCATAATAGATTTTTAACAAATGGTTTGAATTTTCAACAGAAACAATTTTTACAATCTTAACAGAACAAGGATATTCCAATGAATTGTTAAGATAATATGTATATAACTTAATTTTTTCCCAATTTAAACCTTTTTATGCACAAAAAAAAAACTGAAACAGAACAAAACAACAGAGATCTTGAAAAGCATGATAATCAAAATAAATGAAGGAAGAAAGAAAAAGAAACTTGATTAAGATCAAGGATAGTGAAATTTTGAGAAATAATCAAAGAATCACAGATTAATAGAAATATGTATAAAGAAAAGTGAAAATTTAATATATAATTACTAATGTTTAATGGGAAATTATAAAGAAAAAGAAAATAAAGAGAAACAACAGGATAAAGTTAAGGAGATTCAAGAGGAATGAATGAATGATGCAGGTGTTTAAAAAGAAAGAAATACATAAGCTCAATTTTTTAATCATATGTCAACCTGGCTGTTAACCATTAACAGAGGTCAATTATTTTTTTAAATTAATTTCACAACAGAAAAAAGAAATATTTCTTTTTACAATATTTACTTATATATACAATATAAATTATAATGGGAAAGGATCTTCAAAGTTTTAAAGAATTTAAGCAAATTTTGTGAGAATCTTATTAAAACCCTAATGAAAAAAGAACTAAGTGGTAAATGAAAAAGGGTTAAGTTGAACAATAAATTAAACTTGGAACATGCTGTACATCAGCCAGTATCATAACAACAGAATTGCTTGATTATATTAAGGCATCAGACTAAATTACAACAATATTAAGTTAAACAGTAGACTAAAAGAAAAAAAAAATTGTAATGAAAAAAACAAAAATCTAAAGAAAAAAATAACAGCAGACAATCTTAAAATCACTACACCAAAACAGTATCACCATAATGTTGAGATATGAGTGTACCCATACAACTGATACACTTTAGTATTTATTTGGTATGCATAAATTAAAAGCAATGTCTAAGGAATAGGTGGTCTAAATCTAAACTAGAGCACCAGGAAAACTTTAATTGAAATCCTGTTATGAGACGTAATTTGAATAATCTCAAAAGAAAAATAAATTAACAAAAAATAAAAAAAATAATGATAAAGTGTTTTCCAACAGAAATTACTTTAAGAAGCATAATACAAGTTTATTATTTATTTACAGATAGACTACTTTAAGGCATGTATTACAAGTTTATAAGTTAATAACATTTTCATTCCCAGTAGCTGCAGTATATATAGAACAGAAATAAAAAACCATGTAAAATAATAAAAATAAAAGCAACAAATTACAGTAATTCCCAGAAAGTTCACAAATCAATCTTAAATTGAAATAGCAAGGATAATATGATAAACAAATCAAGTTTTGTCACCTGTTTTTTTGGTTGCATTTCTGGTTATTTTGATGTTTACCATTTCTGGAATTAAAATTATTAATTTAAAAATAACAAACAAAACAAAATGAAAACTTAAATGAAAAATTTAATTTAACACAATTTTAGTTGAACAATTTTAACAACTATCAAAGAAGGTAAATTCAAATCATTTATATTCAAAATGTTGAAAATATCAATCTTGTATGAATAATTTTCAGATAAAATTTCAATACTTAAAAAAATTAATGAAAACTTCATTAACAAAAAAAAAAGTTTATACTAATTTCTGTTTATTCAAAATATTTTTTTAACGAAGACACACAAACAACAGTTATCATCTTTCTTCTCTAGAACATTCTATTTTCTTCCATGAAAAGTTACATAGGCTGCTTATAGATACATCTTGCAGCCATTAACTGAACAACTAATATTCAAAGCAAATAAGTAAACAAATTGATCTAGTAAGGGGCAAATCAATGGAATTTTCAACTGCAACAGCCGAATCAATGCAATAAATCCTACCTCATAATAATACTTTTAACTGTTATTAAAAAAGGTTTTATAAATAAAAATGTTAGAGTTTATATCACACCTACAATCATTGATACAATGACTGTTCTGAGAGGATCTGATGGTCTGGATTGGGTAGTGATTACGAATAAGAAAAAAACAAATAAAACAGCACATCAGCATTATTTGAAGTTTGTTTAATTTATAATTATACTAGAAACACAAGAAGAGAAGACTTAACTGAGAATAATTATTACATTCACAAAATAAAAAAAAACAGGAATTCAGACATGTAAGATTAACACTCACAGTATGAAAACACATAGCACAACGAGCCTTACCGAGCACAACATTTCACTTAAAAAAATAATTTAATTCTAGCTTTTCCAACAATACAGAAACAGCCGTGAGCAGAAAGTAAAACATTAAATAAAGTCTTTAGAAAACTAAAATCTTGTAAAGAGTTTGACGCGACGCTATATTGACAACAAAAGAACAATGTACACAGCACCAAAGCTAACACACCCAACGCACACAGAGAGCAGACTGGCGACAGCTGGTAACGACATTCGCACACAGGTCAGAATTGTAATAATAAACAACCTTGGGTTACGTTGTTTATAACACTATTCACTGATTTGTTGACAAACCCTAGTCCGTTTAATGTGAAATCAGCAAAACTGTGGTTTCTCCAACAATGTTGTGTCTGCGACCTTGACCAAAAACTGAACAATGTCCATTATTCTAAACAAAAGCACTGAACATAAATTATTCATTAATATAATCTCATGAAACTATTAATTTCATAATAATGAAATTAAATTATCATTAAATAAAATAATAAATTATAATTATTAATTATTATTAATAAATTATTGAATGAATCAATTTAATAAACTTCAAGCATAGGTGGTAACTTCAGAAAACTTATGTCAGTGGAGCAAACAGATGAAAATTACATAGTATTCAAGACAATTGGCTGGGTGTGTAAGCACTTCACAGCTAGTTTTAGATATTGTAGCCATATCAGTTAACCAGCGTATAAGCAAGTATTGTCATGCAATAAGATTACCCTTTAATCAGGCTTTTGCAAAGTTTTCAAACTTTTAAGACTGGAAAGAATTGTATCAATTATCATTAAAAAGGTGAAAATAAATCAAAAACACAAAATGCTGTTATTAGTTTGAAGTAAATACTTCAACCGGTCTTCTAGATCAACATAATTAAATAACAGCACATTAAATTAAAATTTTTCTATACTTAATTTGATACCAATAATCACAGGTACATTAACTCACTCATTTCCTTCAACAGATAAGCCAAGCGGATCTTCCATTTGATAGCTAGTGGGTGAAAGTGATCGCCGTCCCCAAGCAAGTGTCTGAAGAGGCGCTTCCTCAACCCACACTGCACTTTCTTTAAGAGGGCCAATAGTCTCATGGTATCCTCGAAACTGAACCGTTGATGTTCCTTTACCTCCAGAAACAGTGGTAATAATAATATCACCACGAGCCTTCCCTGGTCCAGACCTGGCAACTATTTTGTTGGAAGATTTCCATTCAGCTGACAAAAGACAATCACATCCACATATGGTTAAACCTGGAATGAAAAAAATAATCACATCCTAATTCTACTTCAGTATGTTTCTTACATCACTTAACCTGTAAGTGTGGGATACATGTTCCACACATAAAGTGAAAGTGCTTTCCTGATCATGGTTTTTAAATCAATCTAAAATGATTAATAAAATATTTAGAAACAAAATAAATTTAGGTTAAAACATAAAAAATGGATACGAATTAGTAAATAAATTAAAAGACTTAAAAAAGTAGTGTAAAACCTAGGATGGTTAAATATCCATCCTAGTATACTCTATCCTAGTTATGTATCCTAGTATACCCGTACAAAAAACTATTAACATAATAAAGAATAAATTAATACAAAATCATGAAGATCCCTTATTTATTAAAAATATTATTGTTATTACAAGAAATATATGCAAATAGAATTATTTTAAATTTGATGACAAATATTACACCCAGGAAAACACTACTGATGGGTAGTGTTTTCAATTAAAAAATGTAATATGAATTCAAATAGTATGGGATTAGACATTTTAGAAAGATACTATATATATATATATATATATATAAATTTAATATGATCAACCTTCAGACGAATATGAGGATGATGGCAGCATTTTGAAAGCTGCAGCAGATGACAACACCATCTATTTTGACAGTAATGTATAATTTAATACATTTCAATTGGTATAGTAAAGATCAATTAAATGGACAACATGCATGATTGCTTTACTTAAAATAATTTTTATTTTTTTAATTTTTATTTTTGAATTTTAATCTTAATTTAATTTTATGCCTTGACATCATATTTTTACATAAGTAAAAGTTTTTACAATTTAATTTTATTTTAATGTTAATTTTAATTAATTTTTCATATTTTAAAATTTTGTTTTAATTTTTAATTTAACTGAATAAAAGTTTAAAATAAAAAAATAAAAAGATTAAAGGTTTTAAATTTTAAATAAAATAAATAATGCATGATATGTTATTACATTTTACAAAGTTTGTAATGTAATTTGATAATTTTGTAATGTAAAAATTTCAAATTTGTAATGTAAATGCAGCTGATGATGTGAGTAAATAGCAAAAATACTCCTGCATATATAGTAGAATAAGGTAAGTCATGCTACTTTATTTATTTTTTACTTTGGTTGATCTAATAAAATAAATATATTTGTATATAGTACAGAGGAGTGTAAAGAATTAATTTAAAAAAAAAAAAAATGTATATATATATATATATATATACAAGGGATATATCTCTAAAGTTAAGACTGCTGGGAAATTTCTCTCCTTAAGGTTGGCGAACCTGTGTTGTTCATGGTCACACTGGTAATGAGCACACTGCATTGTTGTCTGTTACGTTTTTGTGTTATAGTATCTTTGATTACGTGTAAGTTATTACGTTATAAAATGAATAGGAAAATCAATGTTGTCACTAAATATGAAATATGTCGAGTCTTCTGTTTTTTAAACCATCAAAACATTAAGCCGGCTGAAATTCATAGGCAGTTGGTTGCTGTGTATGATGGTAATTAATGAATGAAAGAAATATCTGAAAATAGTGTGAAAGGTTTAGAAATAACAGAATTAATGTGCACGATGAAGAACATTCAGGAAGGCCCTCGATAATCACCGAGGACTTGTTGAAACACATTGATGATGAAATCAGAAAAGACTGTTGCTCAAAAATTTCCAACCTGACCCTTCTTTTTGCTGATGTTTCAATAGCTGTTATTGGTTGCATTGTTCATAAGCATTTAGGCAGGTTTGTGCACGTTGGGAGTCACGTTATCGTTTTAGCACGTTATCGTCTTAATAGAATATCACAAAAAAATTTGAATGTGATCTGCTATGGAATTTTTGATGCGCCACACAGAAAAAGGTGATTGAGTTCCTTAATTCCAATTGTTACCGGCAATGAAACGTGGATTTCATATTACATGCCAGAGAGAAAACGGCATTCAAGTGAATGGCGTCATCCTCAATCACCAACCTGACCAACAAAGATCGAGCCACAGCTATTTGAATGCAAACTGATGGCCACAGTCTTTTGGGATCAGTTCTCTAAATCAATCATTACTGCTGACTGATCTCATGCCATGTGGAATGACTATAAATGCAGAAGCCTACTGCAAAACTTTATGTAAATTACAGAGCGCCATTCAAAATCAGTGATGTGGGCAGCTGACCGACGGCATTGTCCTGCTGCATGATAGTGCATGTCTACATGTTGCAGGTCCGACACTTGATTTACTGAGCACATTTGAATGGGAAATTTACAATCACCCACCATATCGTTCAGACTTAGCTCCTTCTGATTACCATTTGTTTGGGAAATTGAAAGAATTTTTGAATGTTAAGCAATTTGCAGGTGACAATCAACTTAAATATGCTGTTAATCAGTAGCTAAATGGACTGGCAGCAGAAGAATATGACGAGGGTATATTGCAGCTGGTGTACGATAAATGTCTTAATTCATGTGGCAATTATATAGAGAAGTAGTAAAAGGTATGTAGTTTAAGAGAAATAAAAAATATTTATAATGTTTTCAGAATAATTTTTTTTACAATGAAACAGTTTTTACTTTAGAGATAACTTCTCATATATTAATAATACATAATAACTAGAAATAATTGCATAATGCAATAATTATGCAGCAATAAATATCTTAAAAAATAAATCAGAGATAAGGAAGAAATCATATGACGAGTTTATACTGTGATTTCATAACTCTCTCCCGGAGTGGGAAAGACACGAGTTCTGACATGGTCCCACCCAAAAGGATTAACAGCCTATAAGTCAGGTTTTAACTCAAAAATGTCTTCAAATTAACTCATTATTGTCTCATAATTCTTTAGACAACAGTTGTATCTTCACTTTCTAAGTATATACAAGGCAACATTTGATAAGAATCAATTCAGAAAATAAAATAAAAATCAAAAGCAAATTTAAATAAAGATAAAAAAAACCACACATAATTAAAAGAAATGCAATTAAATTATTATATGCTTTTTACTAATCATTACCTGTCAAATCTTGTGGTTTTGTTCCCAAATGTTCCCCCCGGATAGTCACTCGAGTACCAGGAGGACCTTCTTTTGGGGATATACCTGTGACAACTGGTGGTGGACCCATTATTCAGAAACCTGAGTAAAATAAAAAGGATTAATTAATGTAACTAAAGTTAAATAAATCAAAGATTAAAAAGCAAGGAAAGGAAATCTCAACAATAAAATAATTTTTTATGTAATTGTTTAAGCTGTTAAAAGCTGTAATTAAATTGTTTACTAACAAATAGTAAAAAGAAAAAAGATTATAATGTTATAAATTTTCAGAACCTGCCATATAGATACTGAAGTATCGTTTAAATCATAAATTATACTAAAAAAAATTACGTTCAATAAAGGAGTATTGAAAAATTAGTAAAGTCTGAAAACTGCTGCTGTCTGACAAACTTATTTTCTATCTCTTGGGTACCCATCACAATAAATAACTTCTAAGAGAACAATCCAAGCAGAATAAAGTCTACTTCTTTTCCAGTAAAAAAATACGACAAAAACCATCTTGTTTCTCCATTCTTTTCATAGCAATATCTTTAACTTATAACTGTTAAAAATTAATACCATTATTTCATTTTTTAAATTACAATAAATTAATTAAATTTTTTTAAAACAATATTAACTATGAATAAAAAAAGTATAATAACTATGAAACAGAACATCCACAGAAAAAAAGACAGTACAATATGAAAATAACTGCACAGCACTAACTTCAGTTTTTGGTAAAAAGAATAAAAATAGCTCAATTATTCAGGTCAAGTTTTAGTACAGTATTAAATTTGTAAATTCACAAACCCAAAATTAATCATGTTAACAAGTGCTGACCCTCTACCAAGCAGAAACTCTAGAAAGTAAATAAATTTATAAATTTGATAATGTAATACCAGGATGATCTTTGGTGCATCTTCACCCTCAACATTTCTGTAACAGCATCCAGGATTTCTACAGTAGTGTGCAAATTAATCTAAACATAAATGTTATTCAATAAAAAGTAACTTTATTTACAAAAAAAAATCATACCTATACAATTTGTGAATATCTAGTAATTAAAAAGTCCTTCTTTATTCTTAATCACATCACGTATGTGATTTGGCTTATTGCTAAATATTACTGATATTAGTGCATTAATGAGATCAATTTTTATGGTACAATTCATTTTTGGGAGTTGTTTTTCGACTATTGCCCAAAGATTTTTAATTGAGTTTTTAGTCTGGGGAGTAGCAAGTTTTGTTGTTTAAAAACTTTTTTCTTTTTTTGGCAGATTGGCATGATGCCAAATTTTGTTGCAATACTCTATTACCTTATGGGAATCTCTTCTTAAGTTGTGTCATAGCCCTTTCATTCAGAATCTTGAAATATCCATAACTATTCAACATACCATCTACTGGAAGTAATGAACAAAGGCCTTCAAATGGTTCGCATTTGAAGACCTTTGTGAAAAGGCCTTCAAACAAATTTGTGAAACATTTTTCACAAATGTGAAAAAAACTTTTTTTCTGGGGATGTTTAACTGATTGTAGGATGCAAGCTGGTGATGTATTTTCATTTGATGCTTTTCTAACATTAGCAAACCTTTTGCTCCTGAGCATGTGACTTGTCAGAAAACATATTTTCAGTGTTCTTTGGTCCAGTTAGCATGTTCTTTGGCCTGCAAAAGCTGCTTTTCAGCCTGCTTTCTGTCCAGCTGTAATAAGTCAGTATTTAACAATTGTCACAAGTAAACCTGCTCCACTGGCTGCTAATTTTAGATTTATTCCACAGCACATAATTTTGGGTCAATTTTACTCTTTGTCACTAATAACCAACCCTGAGTTGGAGTAGTAGTTTTTCTTTCACAGCGACACTTGGCTTTCCTTTCAGGTGAAAAGGAAACATTTTCTTTAAATTGTTTTAAAATAAATAGCATTCACTGTCCTTTGTCTAAAACCAAATTGAAAACCTATTTGTCATTGTGTCATACTGATATGCTCAGAAAGAGAAACAATTGCTTTCTTGGAGCTACATCCATTACTATATATTCAAGACACATAGAATAAAAGATAGAAAAATATGATTTTGTAATAATAAATAAAATAAACTTTCACAAAACACTATTTATAACATGAAAATTACTAAATAACCAAAGAACAATAATCTGACACCACATGACAACTTAAAGAATGGGTGAGGTCAAGCAGTGTAACCACAACATAGAAATAAATAAAAAAATGTCCTGTATTTGGATTAATTTGCGTGCTACTGTAGTTAAGATGATGTTATTATAAAATAAATAAATAATTTAACCTTAATGAATTACAAATTTAAATGGTCAGGTAAAACAAATCTGATATTTCTGTGAGTCTTCGCCTAACGAACATTTCATTACCCTATTTGGTACATCTCACTACATTAATAAACATGTCTGAAGGAAATAAATATTTCAATAATCACAAGATTAATCTTTTTAAATATACTTTCAAAAATTACATGCTTAAAGAATGCACATAAGTAAACAGATCACGTTCAAACTATATTTAATTTACTTTTTTCTTTTTTAGTCTTCAGTCATTTGACTGGTTTGATGCAGCTCTCCAAGATTCCCTATCTAGTGCTAGTCATTTCATTTCGGTATACCCCTACATCCTACATTCCTAAGAATTTGTTTTACATATTCCAAGCATTGCCTGCCTACACAATTTTTTCCTTCTACCTGTCCATCCAATATTAAAGCGACTATTCCAGGATGCCTTAATATGTGGCCTATAAGTCTGTCTCTTCTTTTAACTATATTTTTCCAAATGCTTCTTTCTTCATCTATTTGCCACAACACCTCTTCATTTGTCACTTTATCCACCCATTTGATTTTTAACATTCTCCTATAACACCACATTTCAAAAGCTTCTAATCTTTTCTTCTCAGATACTCAGATCGTCCAAGTTTCCCTTCCATATAAAGCGACACTCCAAACGTATACTTTCAAAAATCTTTTCCTGACATTTAAATTAATTTTTGATGTAAACAAATTATATTTCTTACTGAAGGCTCGTTTATCTTGTGCTATTCGGCATTTTATATCACTCCTGCTTCGTCCATCTTTAGTAATTCTACTTCCCAAATAACAAAATTCTTCTACCTCCATAATCTTTTCTCCTCCTATTTTCACATTCAGTGGTCCATCTTTGTTATTTCTACTACATTTCATTACTTTTGTTTTGTTCTTGTTTATTTTCATCCAATAGTTCTTGCGTAGGACTTCATCTATGCCGTTCATTGTTTCTTCTAAATCCTTTTTACTCTCGGCTAGAATTACTATATCATCAGCAAATCGTAGCATCTTTATCTTTTCACCTTGTATTGTTACTCCGAATCTAAATTGTTCTTTAACATCATTAACTGCTAGTTCCATGTAAAGATTAAAAAGTAACGGAAATAGGGAACATCCTTGTCGGACTCCCTTTCTTATTACGGCTTCTTTCTTATGTTCTTCAATTGTTACTGTTGCTGTTTGGTTCCTGTACATGTTAGCAATTGTTCTTCTATCTCTGTATTTGAACCCTAATTTTTTTAAAATGCTGAACATTTTATTCCAGTCTACATTATCGAATGCCTTTTCTAGGTCTATAAATGCCAAGTATGTTGGATTGTTTTTCTTTAATCATCTTTCTACTATTAATCTGAGGCCTAAAATTGCTTCCCTTAACCCTATACTTTTCCTGAAACCAAATTGGTCTTCTCCTAACAGTTCTTCCACTCTCCTCTCAATTCTTCTGTACAGAATTCTAGTTAAGATTTTTGATGCATGATTAGTTAAACTAATTGTTCTGTATTCTTCACATTTATCTGCCCCTGCTTTCTTTGGTATCATTACTATAACACTTTTTTTGAAGTCTGACGGAAATTTCCCTTTTCCATAAATATTGCACACCAGTGTGTATAATCTACCAATCACTTCCTCACCTGCACTGTGCAGTAATTCTGCAGGTATTCCGTCTATTCCAGGAGCCTTTTTGCTATTCAAATCTTTTAACGCTCTCTTAAATTCAGATCTCAGTATTGTTTCTCCCACTTCATCCTCTTCAACTTCCTCTTCTTCCTCTATAACACCATTTTCTAATTCATTTCCTCCACATAACACTTCAATAAGTTCCACCCACCTATCAACTTTACCTTTTGTATTATAAATCGGTGTACCATCTTTGTTTAACACATTATTGGATTTTAATTTATGTACACCAAAATTTTCCTTAACTTTTCTGTATGCTCAGTTTATTTTACTAATGTTCATTTGCCTTTCCACTTCTGAACATTTTTCTTTAATCCATCCACTCTTCTTTCGCTAGTTTGCACTTCCTGTTTATAGTAATTCTTAATAGTCTATAGTTTCTTTTTACTTTCTTCATCACTAGCATTTTTATATTTTCTATGTTCATCCATCAGCGGCAATATATCATCTGAAAACCAAGGTTTTCTACCAGTTCTCTTTGTTCCACCTAAATTTGCTTCTGCTGATTTAAGAATTTCCTTTTTAACATTCTCCCATTCTTCTTCTACATCTTCTACCTTATCGTTTTTACACAGACCTCTCGCGATGTCCTTCTCAAAAATCTTCTTTACCTTCTCTTCATCAAGCTTCTCTAAATTCCACCGATTTATCTGACACCTTTTCTTCAGGCTTTTAAACCCCAATCTACATTTCATTATAACTAAATTATGGTCGCTATCAGTGTCTGCTGCAGAGTAAGTTTTGCAGTCAATGAGTTGATTTCTAAATCTTTGCTTAACCATGATATAATCTATCTGATACCTTGCAGTATCGCCTGGCTTCTTCCATGTGTATATTCTATTATGATTTTTAAACTAGGTGTTGGCCATTACTAAATTATACTTCACGGAAAACTCTATAAGTCGGTCCCCTCTTTCATTCCTTTTGTCCAGCCCAAAATCACCCACTATATTTTCCTTGCCTGTTTACAATGTTTTCCTATATTTTCCTTGAGATTCCAATCTCCAACTATTATTAAATTTTCATCTCCTTTTATGTGTTTAATTGCTTTGTCAATTTCTTCCTATACACACTCTACCTCATCATCATCATGGGCACTTGTAGGCATATAGACATTAACAATCGTTATCGGTTTAGGTTTTGATTTTATCCTTATTACAATAATTCTATTGCTATGCATTTTGAAATACTCTACTCTCTTCCCTATCTTCTTGTTCACTACGAAACCTATACCTGCCTGCCCATTATTTGAAGCTGAGTTAATTATTCTAAAATCACCTGACCAAAAGTTGTTTTCCTCTTCCCACCGAATCTCACTAATTCCTACTACATCTACATTTATCCTATCCATTTCCATCTTTAAATTTTCTAATCTACCAACCTTTTTTAAACTTCTAACATTCCATGCTCCGACTCATAGAATGTTATTTTTTAATTTTCTGGTGACCCCTTCCTTAGTAGTCCCCACCCAGAGATCCAAACGGGGGACTAGTTTACCTCCAGAATATTTT
Source organism: Lycorma delicatula (assembly GCF_047948215.1). NCBI lineage: Eukaryota > Metazoa > Arthropoda > Insecta > Hemiptera > Fulgoridae > Lycorma > Lycorma delicatula. The sequence goes on from NC_134456.1 coordinate 139,296,679, forward strand.
ACCAAGGAAGGCAGAAAGCTACATTTTCTTGGAAAAAAGAGCAGCTGAAGTTTTCCATTGCTTTCAGCTGCGCAGTACTCAGAGAACTGAGTGATGTTGATTTGGTCATTTAAGTCATCCTGACCTATGCCCTTAACAACTATGGAAAGAGCTGCTGTCCTCTTTCAGGAATCATTCCTTAGTCTGGCTCTCAACAGATACCTCTCCAATATGGTTGCACCTTCGGTCCAGCTACTCTGTATCACTGAGCACTCAAGTCCCCTCACCAACGGCAAGGTCTCATGATTCATAGAGGGAGATTTAATTTATTGGTGGTTTAATTAACTAAATTTAACAAAAATCAAATAAAAAAAAGAAAAGACATAAAAACTTAATAGTATTTCATTAAAAACACTATTGCTCAGATGATAAAACAATTAACAGCTGAAATACTCAATGAAACAATAACGGGCATATACACTTTCTATGCCTAAATTTTATTAAAAAAAGCAATAAAAAAAGATCATATGAAAATTATTTTTATATTACAATGGACCACTTAAAACAAGATTATAAACATATTTTTTTCTAAATACTTTTTTCATATTACAAGATGAAATTTCATATTACAGGTTTTCATCAATCCAAAGGTATTTCATCAATTCCAAAATAATAATAATAATAGTAATTTTTACCTTTATTTGAGACACACCCTGCCTTAAATAAAATATTTTATTATAAATCAAATGTTATGATATTAGATGGGATATGTGATAAACTACAAATCAAAAATAGCCTACTGCTGAGTTGTATTCTTTGTTCAATAAGACCAAACATACTGCAAGTATTACATAGTTAGTAATACTTCATGTATAGATGAGGGCTGGTTAAATATTATGGAAAATGAGTTCATGTGATACACATAAAATGTCTGTAAAAATGATTTAAAAAGCAAAATGTATATACTTTTCGTTACAAAAATACTTTCATATGGCACATGAACTTGATCTTGAAAATGATTTCAATACAAACATCATATAAACATCATATTTCTGTAACAATACAGAAATTTTACTGGATTACAATCTGAATTGTTTGTTGAATTGTCAACAAATCTATTATCAACACCAGAAAAACAGGGAGAACGTTTTAATGTATTTCATAAAATCCATAATAAATAGTTCAGAGAACAGCACTCTAATGAATTATATACAGTTGTGCCAAACTAACTGCACGCATGCCAAGCCAGCCAACTGATGGGCGGCAGGTGACGGAGAGGGGTCTCTTCCAAAAACATAGAGTTGACTGTCTGTCAGCACGACACTTTCACAGTGTCTCATTTGAATCACATAATCAATGACTCACCACAGTTAATGTATTATTATGTCTATTATTATTGTTATTATTACATCATCGTATTTAGACTAATAATTATCTAAGGATTTGCTAATTTGATAACTAATGTCAACACTCAGCAGCAATGACCAATTATTGTAGTTTGGTGACTAATGTTATAATTAATTTTTAAACAACCCTCCTCCAAATATCCATTTATAAAACTACAAACGGCATAGATTAATAGTCTTCAACCGAGCATTACAAAGTTGTGTACATTCGTAAGATTTTGGTAATCTTCCTGTAATAAATGAAATAAAATGTTGTGATAGTGATTTTATGTTTACAAACAATTTGATGGTAGTTTCGTTGGTAGTAATTTAATACTTAAAAAGTTTGTGTTTGCACAAAAATCTAAAAATGGACAACAGTGTTTTATCGAAATTGAAAGGACGCATCATTCATAGTCAAGGCAGAGAAATTATTTCTAACGTTTACAAGTTTATGAAGGAAGATGCAGATAACAAGGCTGTGACAATTCCTTTAAAAAAAGCTCAAGGAAGAACTGCAGCAGCATATGGTGTGTCTGAGCATATGATGACAACAATTAATAGCAAACTGAAAAAAAGAACAAATAAAGATGACAATGAAACCAAACATTTTTCAATACCAGAAAAATGATCAACTACTAAAATGTGTATCATAGGACTGGATGACTTCAATAAATGAATGGTAAGACGACCAGTTTATAATTTTCACCTGCAAAAACACTGCCTTTCTACAGTAAAATTCTATTACAAGAGCTGTGAAAAAGTATTAACTTTCAAAGACAGAAAAGCAGTTTGAAATATATCCTGAAGGATCTTGGTCCAATGCCCAATCTCTAAAGGGTGTAGATTTAATAATTATTCATGCTGGCGGTGAAAAAGGTTTCGTCCCAAATGGATCAACAATGTGAAAAGCGACAAATCAAACTGGGGACTATTACGATAAAGTAAACAGTGATGTTTATGAAATGGATGAAAGAAAAAGTGCTGTCAAATTTAGAGCGAAAGAGTGTTTTAGTAACAGACAATCCTCCTTACCATAATACTCAAATTGATAAGCTCTGAACTCAAGGAGTAGAAAACAAGATATGAAAGATTGCCTTATGGAACACAACATTCTTTTCACCGATGCTATGTATATGCCTGAACTGTACAAATTGGTAAAACTGCACAAACCTAGATTTTCTCACTGTATCCTTGATGAAGTTGTTTAAAAGAAGGGTTATGATATCTTAAGACTGCTGCAATATCATACAGACCTCACCCAATTGAACTCATATGGGCTGAAGTTAAAAGCTACATTAGTAGTAAAATCTTGCAATGGATTTTTGTAAATAAAATTTTTATCTTACATTTTATACTACATATATTCATACAATGCTATAATCATAGCATATACATAAATTAATACAGAATATATTAATTTATATTCATAGAATGCTACAGAATACTATATACATTAACATCACTACCTTAAAGCACATCTACCAACTTGTGTTCGTACAACTGTATTCTGTACAACTGAATTAATAGTTACAATTAAGTTTTAATAATTAATATTAATTATCAATGTTGACTGTTTCCTGATCCCACCATTTCATTATTCCATTGCTAGATTATAATAACACATCCCAGCCTGGTAACCCATAGATGTAACAAGCTAAAATGAACAGTACCACTCAACTCATGCACCAGCCTGCAAGCTCAAAAATCAAGAACACTGCATTAAATATTGGAATACTTCCAGAACACCACAAAAATTAATCAACAATGTGGTTTTACAAGAATAATAATTCTAACAGAAAATTTCTGGATATTCTGAGTACACTAATTAGGAGATATGATTCATTAAATATTAATGGGATAGACTATAAAGAACGGCAACTTCAACAAATATAAAATAGCAAATGATGGCTATATGAAGATTCAAGCTAATATGAAAACTAACATCATAACGTATTTTTTTAATTTTGTTAATAGTAAGCACTTATTAAAGAGTGGGTGCAATGTTCTGCAGAATGGAAATTGAGGGAACCATGAACTACTGCTTTAACTACTTTTTCTACGTCAATTTATTAAAAAGTTTTGTTTTAATTAAGGAAAATAAAAATCATATTAAAAAAACTCAAATGATCTAACATTTGAGGTGCAATTAAAAATTCTGTTTAATAACATGTCAAATTATTATCAGTAGAATTTTTTGTTCATAACAATTTTTTTAAATTATTTTTACAATATAGTTTAGCAATCAAATAATTTATAATTACATAGTTGTTTGCTTAAATAAACATTTTTTTTTATTTTTTAACATCAGGCAACCTAAATTAACACAGGGTATTCTAATTAATAAATTATATTTTACTGTACAGTTTATTATTTTTAATTCTGTTATATTCATGTCACACATCAATCTTACCTGTTAAATTGTATATTATAATAACACTTTTCAACTCATTTAGGTTATATTACGCCCACTTAAAGCAGTACGAAAATTATTCATTTCAAACACATATCTCATTATTAAACACACAAACAAAGAACTACTAAATCAAGCCACTGGTAAACCACATTATTTCAATCACAAAAAAGAAAAATAACAGCAACCTTAAAAATCCAATTGACGATAAGAGTGTAAACTATTCGATATAACTACCTACAGCAATCGATTCTTCCCTACGCATGGAAGGTTTATGTCGATGTTTAGACAAATTTGAAATATATTTTTTCCAACATATCATTAAGCCCATTTAGATTCTACGGTAGTAAAATTAGTTTTCTAACCATTTTTATTTTTATAATCCTGCAGGTATCGATCTGAAATGGCTATTATTCCATGCTGTCACAATGATTGATTAGTATAGTTTTTTCCCTGGGACCACCGTTACGTATTGCTTCAGAGAATGAGATATGAAAATGCATGTGAAAACGACATGCCTGCCCGGGATTCGAACCCGGACCTCCGAATGATTAGTATAGCTGTCGTAATGAAGCTTGGACTACGACGCGATGGCTAGAACGAGCCTCTTATCAAAACTGAAAGCATTTTCAGTTTAGTTTTCAAGCGCAGAAGAAAATTGCTCTCTTGTAAATAGAACTTATTATTTTATGTTACTAGATGGATTACTTTTAAATATTTTCTAATTCTGTTGTTTATACTTTATAAATGATTAAGTATTTTGTCATAAAAAGAAATGTTATGGTATATTTTTACATGTTATAAAAATGTAGGCTTATTCTGAACAGGTATTATAGTTAGGCTAAATGATAAATTAATTAATATTATAATTGTCGGACATATATAAACAAGTCTATATTTATTGTAAAAATAAACACAAACAAACCAGATATTATAACTCAGGAAATGATTTACCTTTCTTAGAATTGTACAAGAAATATTATATATTGTGAGCTGTGTGCTCATAGTTTTCAAGTACAGCCTGGTCAATATAAAAATAAATAATTATCCATAATGCTGTTATTGAGTTTCTGCTGTAATTTCTGATTCCTTTATTTGGTGAATTTAATCACTATCTTCCATTAACTTCTGAATATCTGTTTGAAAATAATATGGAACAACAGCACACAACGAAGGTAATACATTTTTATTTGCATGTCATTTTGTGTCACATTTACCAATTTGAAAAATATATAATAACAAATTTTTTGCGTATAATAGTTTGATATTAATTAGAAACTTTTTCAGTGAGCCAATTAAATTTGACGTATTATAAATACACACATACATATATATATATATTAAATTTAAAATTATAATTTAATTTAGAATATAATATATTTATAATTATATTTTAATTTAATTTAAAATTAAATGTAAAAATCTTCAATATATTTATTAGCTCTACACTGGGTTGATTAAAATAAAAAAAAAAAAATTGTGTTCTATGTTCCATTACTAACACCACAATACATCTTACGTAGGCCAATTTGCTACTAGCTAATGAAACTACTAGGTTATACTGAAAGGGTAGTAGAATGATTTAAATTGTGGCTGTCACTGCCATGGCACCAAGCATCAAGATTTGTTGCACTGCCTGTATGATATTCAATAGGTCTTCAGATACCTAGCGCAGTTTTCTTGATTTGTGTTCTTTAAGAGCCTTGTTTCTGGTCCTGTAATGAATGTACACCACAACATAATAACCCCTAAATCCATTTCCGACATTCAATAGTTCCGCACGTCAATGTTTCTATATCCTTTGAGCTAATCTCAGTATCAATACCGCATTATGTATTACAGTATAATCTTTTTCTTTCCTTAGGTTTACAAAATATACATTAAATTAATTAGTTTATTTATTTATTACTACTCATATATAAATGACATTCATTTACACAAATAAGGAAAATAAAGTGAATAAATAAAGAAATAAGTAAAATGAAGTGATAAATAAATGAAATTAAGGTATTATTCGATGTATTATATCACATAATACATTGATAATAATAAGAGGTAAATCTTATAAGCAAAAGAAAAATGTATAATTGCATAAGATAAAATGAAGTGCCAGAACCTTTTCTTTTTTTTTTTTTGCAGGAGGAGAAATCTTTTTTAGGCACCAGGTAGTCTCAAACCCTATGGTAGTGTGGGACTCTCCCTTGTAGGACTATCTTCTAAAACCTCTTCAACATGGAATGCTGGCCCACTTTATGGTTTTATTACAGCATCCCATGTGTCTTGTGTCAATTCAAATCCTCCCCCCCCCCCAAAGCTAACCTCATGTCTGAAACCCATCTATTAGTCATCTTTGTGACTAATAGTTATTTTGGTATTCTGTAACGACCAGTTGGGAATAAAAGGCTTTGGACAATTTTAATGACACGAACAGCCACCCCTCTATGCTGATGCCATTCCTCCAAGGAAAATTGATAAAAGATAAGGAAAGAAGAAGGAAAATGAATAGAATGAACAACCCTCAGAGGGACTATTCCTTATTAAAATAAACTGTAGCAGTTTACAGTCTTGCCCAGGATACAACGCATTTCCTTACGGTAAAAATCTGAATGTGGATGTACTTTATTTAAGTAGGTTATAACCTACTTATTTTACATCATGAACTTCTTTTCAGGATCATCTTAAAACCTGATAATTTTTTAACATCACATTTCAGAAAAACCTCAATTTTTTTCATTCTGAGTTACCTATTCTTACGTTTGCTTCTATGATCTGCTTCATTTTCAAATTTGTTATAAGATTTCATTTCTAAACTATACCATGATTTTTTTTTCTTGACAGAAACATTCCTAATACAGTACTTATCACTTTTTTAATATACTTCTCTTAAAGACTACATAAAGAGATTTCTCCATAAATATAACTTTACTTATAAAATAGATAAAATTCAAATTAATTTCAGTACCGTAATTCAATTAGTCTTTTTTCATGTTAATTTCTTCACAGTAATTCATTTTTAGTTGAAATTTGATAAATCATAATCGATAAATCTAAATGAACAAGAATCCTAAAAATAATAATTTAAATTTACAGGCCACTGAGATTTCTGCACTGATAATTACTTTCAGTCGTAGTTCAGTTTTTCTGTAAAATACATCTTTATTGTTTATTCATTTAATTAAATTTTATCAAAATTATCATATAAAATTTTGCCTAAATTTTAAGTCAGAAGTAATTTTATCAATGCTGTGACAACACTTTTTATGTTACAAACTTCTTTTTCCATTTTAAATATCCAATTTCCAGTTTGTAAAACGTGTAAAGAAAATTTTTATATTTTAACTGTAATTTTTACTAAGAGGTAAATGTGATAGTTAGTTTTATACTTTTATTCCTTAACAACTATAGTACAAGCAATTGTAATATTTCAGTTTATTTGTCAAATCAAAACATAAATTTGACATTATGAAAATATGAGCTACCATAATAAAAGTTTGATATTGATTTTTACCAAACAGATTGCAATTGAAAAAGTATTTCTCGCCAAAGTTTAGGAAATTCAGTTGTTACCCCATGTGTAAACTGAACTGGGGATAAATTGCTGGATTGCCTTCTTGCTGTTTTTGGCACCCTAATGTGGTATACTTTACTATATGTGGTATACTGCTGTACTATAAGCAATCTATACTCTACACTATACTATAAGCAATCCAACACTATGTACCAGTAACCCAGTAATCTACAGTTTGAAGAAAAACAGGTTTGAAGTTTTTGTCATCACTAAAAACATAAAAATTTATCACCATCATTTTAGTTGTCTTAGTAATACTTCGCTATAATAACAGAACATACAAAATATGTATATGTTTTATGTTCATGAAAGCTATTTTAACATTTTATACTGGACATATTGTTTTTTGGGTGCTGAATCCAAATATGATTCAATTTTTTTTTTTATATCATATACAGTTATTTCACAATCTGCCAAGCGATTTTGACTGTGTTTGTGAACATTACAGAAAGTTAAAGGGAGTATTAGGTTCCTTAAAAATGTTTTTTTGTTTTTATTTACTGGAAATGCTATCTATTATTTTAAGGGGACTGGAAATACAACAAAAAATTTTTCTTTTCATTTTTTTTTTGTATGTATTTCATTATTCATTAATATTTTCTGTTTAAAACAATGTAAATTTCATGAAAATCTGTAAAATACTTCTTAGATAAAAAGAAATTTCAACAGAAGTTCTGGGTGAATTCCATGGCTATTTTTCTTATCAGCACAAATTACATTGAATCATGTAATTATACTTGCTGGATTTCAGTAAATTTTGATATTGTATTAGATTTTATATCTGAATTAAATTCAGAGTTGTGTAGAAGTCAATGGTATTGTTATAATTTAGGAACTAGAATATTTAATATTGTTACATGTTTATTTTACAGAAGTAAATATTTTATGTATACTTCTGTAAAATAATACAGTGGCGTGCAAATTAATTTGAATACAGGAAAATTTTTATTTATTTCTATGTTGTGGCTTCACTGCTTGACCACACCCATTCTGTAAGTTGTCATGTAATGTAAGGTTATCATTCTTTGGTTATTTAGCAATTTTCATGTTATAAATAGTGTATTTTTGTATTTTTTGTTCTGTATGTCTTCAATATATAGTAATGGTCATAGCTCCAAAAAAGCATTTGAAAATTGTTTCTCTTTCTGAGCATACCAGTATGACACAATGACAAACAGATTTTGAGTATGGTTTTGCACTAGGGTCAGTGAGTGCTATTTTAAAACAATTTTTGAAATTGGTTCCTTTTCACCTGAAAGGAAAGGCAGGTGTCGTTGTAAAAAAAAAACTACTCAAACACAGGATTGGTTATTAGTGAGAAAGAGTAAAATTGATCCAAAATTATCTGCTATAGAATTAAATCGGGAATTAGCAGCGAGTGTAACAGATTTACATGTGACAACTATTAGATGCTTATTTCTTGCAGCTGGACGGAAAGCTCGTTGGCAGGCTAAAAAACAATTTTTAATACCAGCAATGTGCAAAAAAAGAAGCTCTTGCAAGCCAAAGTACATGCTAAATGAACCTAAGAAGACTGAATAGATGTTATGTTTTCTGTTATGTTTATGGGTTGCGACACAAATTTTGTAAAAATGAAACATTAAGGTGCTCCTGTGACCAGGCAACTCCGCAGACTTAAACCCAATCAAAAATCTTTGGGGAATAATAAAAAAAGACTCACTTGTACCACAAAAATTGACCTCGTTCAAGCAATAATGTTGGTATCGTTTCATGATGAAGAAATCAAAATAAATGTGCAATACACTTGTTGAATTGATGCCAAATCGTAAGCATAAAGTGATTAAGAATAAAGGAGGACATGTTAATTACTAGATATTTACAAATTGTGCAGGTAAAACTTTTTCTGCTAAATAAAGTTACTTTTTATTGAATAACATCTATGTTTGGGTTAATTTGTACATTACTGTACGTGATTAGAGTCTAAACCATCAATAAATAAATTCAGGATTATCATGAAAATGGTTTCAGGTACTAGTCCAAATATATGTAAAATCTGAGATGTTATGAAAAGAACATTTTTATCCCTTTATCATTTTAACACTTTAAATTATGTTTTTAATTTAATTCAACAATAAATATTCTGATAAAGCAGAGATCTTTGCAAAAGTATTAAATCTGAAAGAAAAAACACAGTAATAAGTGAATGATTAATTGTATAAATAGTTAATTATTTTTGTATACAGCAGGCTGTTACTTTAAACTAAATCAAATTAATTTTTTTAAATATGGATTGTTCATTATTATTTTTTATAAACAAGTTACATCTTAAAATTGTATTATTTTATTAATATTTGTAACAGAGAATCATAATATATGCTTCAATATTGAACTAACTAGTGCAGAATGAAAATGTAGAGTGGGTATGAAAATGGTGGGGAGAAACAACAAAGGTGGGAGAAAGAACATTAGAGGGGCTACCACATGATGGGAAAAGGGATGGTGTCGGGTGGAGGAGAAAAGCAAATATTATGGCCAGAATATTCAAGGATCAACCACATTACAACGTACAGAGTCCTCGACACAGCATCACATCAAACACACTTCACATGTATGTATAATAAGTAACTTGCTAAGTAGTTGTACAAGACATAGAAAATGTACACTTTCATGATAACTATATCTTAAAATGTTTCTATTTTGTGATATTTTAAAGAATATCTTATAAATAATGTAACTATGAAAAAATGTAGATTCAAAATAAAAGTTTCTTTTCATTAAATAAAATTCTTGATAATTTTTTTTTTTTAATAAATTGTGATATAAAGTTAACTCATAACTTGTTGATTCTTTAATCAAAAGATAAAGTAACTAATATAAATGAAAGAAAATATTCTAGTCAAATATTCTTATAGTAGAAATTGTATTAAATGCAATAATAATAATAAAAACAAGATTAGAAAAGTCACTTTAAAATACAAAAATAAATGAAAACACTAAAGTTGAAACAAATTAAAGACATAACTGATTTTATTCATGTCATATGTATTCAGCATTGCTTGAGTAATTTTTATCAAATCCAATCACCAATGAAAGGTGTAAGAATGAAACAGAAAACATTAAATTAAGTTTTAAAAACTTACATTAGACTTTAAATTTAATTTCATTTGGCTTAAAATTTATTATTTTAGGTAATATTTATTATGTCATTTTTTGATAGTGGGTGACTCAAGACTCCCTTTGTGGATAATGACCATTGAGTAGATGAATCAGAATAATTTTAAATGCAAAATTGATTTATTAGCAAAGAATTGGAGCTTTGGTGTTTTATCTTGACAACAAAAATAAATTAAATATCCATTAATTTAAAATCAAGTAACTTCAATTGTATATTAAATAAAATATAACTAAATTAAATAATATGATTACAATTTGAGTTAAACTATATTAACGCAAATTATTACATTTTACTTCAAAATTTCATTTAGGGAGTAGTGAATGAATGCATGATTTTGACAACAATAATTGCATATATTGAATTTTTGTATGATTTAAGGGCATTAGTCATATTAATAGAACATAATGATAAATTAATATTCAATTATTTAGTGAACTTGTGAGAAAGTGTGTGTAATTCAAATTACACACATTTTTGTATAGAAATATTTTAATAAAATTACAAATTTAGTAACTTTCTTGACTATGTGATCAATTTTTGATTCTTACAGAACCAGAATACAGATAGATTTTATATGGGCTTTATTAATTGACAGATAATGAATATTCATAAAATTTATTGAGATAACAATGCTTGAAATTATCTTTAGATGAAAATCTTAAAAAAAAGAAGCTATAAAAAAATTATTGTAAAAAAATGGAAAATAATATGTAGTGTTAATAATTTTCCATCAACTGACTGAATGATAATATTAATCCTTATGATATTTTGGTATTTTACTGGGTAATTAAAACCTTAATTCACTTCATGTATTTGAGTCGCAAAACTTATTGACAGTAAACAACCAGGATCACACCTCTGTGACCTTGGTTGTTTATCAACATTTAGATACAATTTAAAAATGATTTTTATATATTAACTCACTAATTCTTTTTATTGTTGTAATTCTAAAAGTTTATTTCAGAGTTTACTCTTATATTTAAAAAAAGAACCTGAAAAATATGTTATTTTTGTAACTATTTTATTTTTAATTATACCACACAGGGCATTTTGCAAAATGTCTGTCACTTTGGGATGTTTAATTTTATTCTTTACTAAAAATGAGTTAAACACTTTAATTCCTTGGAAGTCTAAATGTAGCTTTCATATTTTGATATTATATTTAAACCAATAAAATTCAATAGATATATGAAAAAACTGAGTGAAGAATAAATTTGAGTTTTTAAGGCATTCTTAAAAATGTAATAAATTTTGTATTTTAGCTGTTGATAATTTTGCATAAAAGCTCATTGATTAATAAATAAATACTTTATTTTTAGAATGGTAATGAAAACTGCTGTACTGTTACTTTTTATATCAACTCAAATCTGTCTCATAAAAGTAAATGGGGAAGAAGAAGAAGTTTGTGAAACACTACCATCAGAAATACATATAACGAAAGGTAAAGTAATAATTGTACATATCTAAAAGACAAAAAAAAGACTGATAAAAAATTATACTTATTGTTATAACTATATGAAAATATTCTTCATTGGTGTAATGTTTTATAAAATGAGATCTCAAAATAAATTAATAATTAATAAATTTCTGGAATATTCTTTGAAGTTGGTATAAATTAAGATACTTGAAATCAAAATCTACTTTTTAAATAATTTTGAGTTATTTTAGTTTTATATAGGAATTTGATTTTTATTTTTAATAAATGGTACAGTTACATGGTTTAGTGATGTCTGAAAACTGTCATGACTAAATCATCATAGAATGATAATCAGTTTACAATCAACATGCATGAACAATTCTGATAATGTCAGCTCAACAAGCAAGCTACACAAAATCAAATAGTGATTTTGCTTTAAATTAATTTATCAACTTAATTTTTTGGGCAATCTTATACAAAATCATAGTTGGTTATTCACTTCATTTTAGAGAAGTGGAACTTCTGATATGTATGTTGTTTGTTATATTAGATATTTTAATCACATTCAGCAACAAAAAAATTGAATTTTTTCATTGTTTATAAATGAAAAACCTAATGGAGTAACGTGATTGTTTTCATCATCTTCAGTCTTTATTATTATTATTTCTAAATTAATAATGGTTATTAATAATTAAAATCAAGACTAAATATGATCTAAGGTTAACATATAAATTTGATAAACAGAAATCTAATTATGCTGATCACATTATTGATAATAAATATATATTTTCAACATTAGAAATTCATAGCAATTAATTTAAATTATATGTACAATAAAACAACAAAACTGAAAATATAATTAATGAACATGTAAATTATAATACATATAATTTAAATTATTCTTATAAATTATATTAATAAATTAAATATTCAAAAAATAACATCTTATATATAATATAAATAATTTAAAATTTATATATAATGATATATTCAAATATGGTACTAAAAAACAATATCATTGCCTAACATCAGTTTATAATGCAGCAGACATTTCATTATATTTAAGTAACTGAACCAGTAAACATAGAAGTATATTTCTATAATTTTAATATAGAAAATTATGTTTTCAATCACTTAAAAATGTTCTGATGAAGCAGAATTCTCTGTTAAAGAACTTTTTGTATATAATAAATAGCAGCAGTAAAATAAAAAGCATAAAATGATAATTCTTAATCTATTAAATATATACTGTTCAGAAATCAATAAGCCCTTAGCACATTCAATGTCACTGGTTTTATGCCCAAGGAAGAGGAAAATTTTCACTTTTTTCAAATATAGGCAAAAATAAAGTTTGTCAAAAAATTTCATGAAAGCTTTAATGAGTCTTGTCAAATTTCCTTTGATTTAGTTTGGCCACTGTATAACAAAAATTGATGAGTACAGTGTAATTAAATAACACCCTTTTGTAAACCTAATTTTAAAATTCTATTTTCCCAATTTACTTAAAAATAAAGTTTCCTAAAGAAAATTGCATGTATTTCAGATAAAAAACTTTAGTTTAGCTCTCATTCCAATACCACATAACAAGAATTAGCTATGTTATGTTCAATAAATACGAAAAATCCATATTCATGAAAAAACTATCCCAGATTATCTATAATTCATAGATTGACCATAACAAAAAATGGATGTGACTTTTTAATAAATGTTTAGAATACTATTTCAACTATTAGATATTTTATAAATTATAAATATTTCAATTTTTCATGAAAAATTAATTTTTAAAGTGCTTAATATCTTTATTCAAATAAATAAAACATATAAAATTACTGTGGAATTTTTACACTTAATACTTTTTTTTTTAATGAAAAGCTTATTTCTATCATAAATGCAACTTTGATTTGTGAATTTAAAATAAGTATAACAGTAAATAACTTATAACAATTATTCTATGCAGTTATTCTTATAGTTATACAGGTATGGCAACTATGATGTGCCACACCTGTACAGTGCTAAAAATTTCATTGGTTTATTTACTTACCAATATTAGATTATTTAAAAGTAGAAGTATTTAAAAGCAGCTTCCTTTTCAAAATATTTTTGAAAAAAATTAATTTTTTAAGTGATTATATTGTAAAATATAGTTTAATATAATAAGTTTAATAAGTAAGTATAAAGTTTTAGAAAAAAAGATAATCAGTGATAAATTAATAATACTAATAAGTTTTTCTTAATTTGCTATTTTTCTGATACTTTTAATTTGCTTTAGGTAGATATTACAGTGTAGACCTGATATTTTTTGTTAATTTCAAATTTTTTTTTTACATAAAAAAATATAATTTCAGTAATATTTTTGATTTTACAGAGGAATTTGATGAACTGGGTAGACTACAGAGAACTTGTAATGGAGACATACAAGTTACCAAATGTGAAGGAGCATGTAATTCTCAGGTGCAGCCAAGTGTAATAACACCCACAGGTTTTCTCAAGGTGAATTTAATTTTCCAATATACTGGGTAGATGATTACCTACCCAGTAATTGATTAGTTAGCATTACTACTGTCCACCTAATCAGTGATGCTGAGAGAGATAGAGAGAGAGAAAGAGATAAAACAGTGGAATCTTCATCTTCTAATGATGTCTCTGTTACAAAGATTGGCAACCATGACAGCCATTATTATTGTCAACCATTTAATACCATATGGATTTTGGTATAATTACTTTTAATAAATAACTTTGCAAGTTGCAGCCTAGTAGTAGAATATTATTATTTTGTTAAAATTAATTTTTATTTTCACTTATTGCTTTCTTTATTAGATCTATTTACCTTTACAGAGTAAAGACTTTAAAAAATACAAAGATATGTTTACTTTCTTAATTATTGAAGTAAAATGAAATAATCCAATGCTGTTAGAAACATTATTTGATATTAATTGGATAAAAACAAAATTATTATTTCATTACCAATAATGGTAATACATAAAAATATATAATGTACAGAGCATTTGGAAAATTACTGTGCACTGGAATTATGGAGTGTAATGGCAAAACTTTCTTCATTATTACTATGTATTTTTATTTCATTATTTTATAGAAATGAATATTACAGTAACTGGAATAGGTTATAAAAGATGTTGAAAATGACCTCCTCCAAGATCAATACAACACTGCACAAGTTTCAATTTATTTTCAAACACTTTAACCAGCTGATATAGTGGAATGTCTCATACATATGCCGTTATTGCAGTTTTTAGTTCATCAATCAGTGAATCAGTGAGTGGTCTGTTGCAGTATACTTTTGTTTTGCTGGGCTCTCATAGAAAGTAATCTGGGGGTATCAGATCAAGTGATTGTGCAGGCTACTAACCCCTCAAAATGATTTTTTCACCAAAGACATTTCTTAAAAAAGTCATTGACCTGTTAGCTGTGTGCGCTGTTGCACACAGCTAACATCTGTGCAACCATGATCTTGTTGGAACCAACCATGATTGATTTCCACTTCTGTTAACTGACTAATAAGATTTGTTAAAACAGCACATTAACAATCACTATTAAGTTTATTTTCTAAAAAGATTGGATCCACTATGCACGTTTTACTCACACTGACTCAGACTCCAATTTTCATTTCATGTAAATATTGTTCATGCAATTCATGGGGGTTAGCTGTCAACCACAATCGCGTGTTTTGTGAATTAATATACTCTCCCAAATGAAACCATGCTTCATCAGTAAAAAGTAATGTCAAGCATATCTACAGAATTTTTGTCAATAAAACGTTTAAACCATTGACAATAATTTAATCTTTTGGCATGATCTGTAGGTTTCAGTTCTTGAACATACACATTACTTTGTAGGGGAAAAGTTTCAGTTCTTTTCTTACAGCTTTATGTGGGATAGAGAGTCTGATATCTAGCTCTTGTGCTTACATATTAACTTTGATGGACTTTTGGCCATAGCATCAGAAATATCAAGCAGCTTCTGTTTGTTTAGTTTACGTGGTCTTCCACTTCAATCAACTTCTTCAACAGAGCCTGTTTTCCTGAAATTTTTTGATAAGAGTTGGAACTGTATTTGGAAACTTTTCAGAAAAACTAAACTAAACTAAACTAAATCATTGGGGTTCAACCTCACATTTCTTTTTTATCAGTTAACCACATGTCTCAGGAATGGTTAGCCTAAGTATGTACAAGATTATATCTCTTTTACATGTCATAACATACCATCCTCATTTTATCGGGGCATGGTGAAGTTGCTTATTGTTCACTAGTTGAATTGATTGCAACGTACACATTAGGAATAATAAAATAAATATAATAAATAACAATTGAATTAAGCTGATCACATTAGAGAAAATAAATATGTGTTTTAAATACGTCAATATTAGAAATGGAAACAAATTTTAATCACTTACATTTAAAAAAATTCACATTATTAAAAATAGAAATGAAAACATAATTTATGAACAAGTAAAATTTGAATACAATGTTTGGCTTAGAGAAATACATTTATTTTTTTTTTTTAGTTTTTGTAACTTTTATTTTATGTTTAAAAATATACTTAAATATAGTACAAAGCAATAATTTTATTATCTACCAACAGATTATAATAACAATAGATAAATCCATTTTATTTCACTGACTAAGATATTAAATACACACTCAGTAGTTTTGGTTTTTTTGTAGTATATGAAAAAAATAAAAAAATTACTTCAATTGTATTTGATCATAATTAAAGGTAATATTATTTATTTTTAATCAGATTTGAATGCATTGGAGTAGAAAGTTTACCATTTAAGACTTGACAGAACTGACTATTTAACAGTAATCAGGTAAACAGCTAAGTGTAATGAAATATAAACTTAAGGAAAAACAGAATAAAGTAAAATAAGAATTATGAATACAGTACACCCTTCTCACCCACCCGCTCAAATAAATAAATAATTCTAGAATAGAGTGCACCAACGTATAATTAACTAGACACTGAAATACAAAGTCTGTGATGTAAATGATAGGTCATAAAAAAAAGAAAGAATTGGCCATAGCATCAGAAATATCAAGCAGCTTCTGTTTGTTTAGTTTAGGTGGTCTTCCACTTCAATCAACTTTTGATTGTAAGAAGTCAAGAAGAGAAACAATGTATTATATGTTATATTATTATATACTGGCCATTTTTCTTTTTCTTTAGCTGCATATCTACATTACAAAATGTGATCCCAACAATCAGTAATCAACAATCTAACAGTCAAGTAATATATTAATAAACATGAAGTAAATATCCTAAGCAATAATTAGATTCATGAAATGTAATAGCCTCTGATACTCATACATCAGGAGTTCTTACTTTTAAATATTGTCATTATAATACTAAGTAATTAGTCATATGAGCCAAGACTATACAAAATTCTATGACAAGACCTAATCAAGCAGCAGTTGTCTTATCTGCTACTTCAGCTAACTCTGAACATAAATTTAATTCTCTTACTGTTAAAAATGTTATATTATTAATATAATTTATTTTTATTACCACTACAATCATACTTTTCATTCATCATTTTCAATTCACTTCATCATTCTAAAAATCAAATTAAAGTTTTAATTTTATAGATAATTACAGCCGATTTTAAATGATTTTATTTATTCTTGTAAACAGGAATGTTACTGCTGCCGTGAAAGTTTTCTCAAAGAAAGGACAATAACATTAACACACTGTTATGATCCTGATGGTATGCGGTTAACAGGACCAACACAATCTCAGATGGATATTAAATTAAGAGAACCAGCAGACTGCAAGTGCTACAAATGTAGTGATTATGCTCGTTAAGAAGTAAACATAATGCAACATTGTTTTATATACTACTAAAACATATGTTATGTTAAAACATTAATTTATGTAATATTGAAGATTTTGATAAATATAATTTCTTTTTAAATCCAGTTTTCTTTTAGACTGTCTTCTGCTTTATGATTTTAAATTCAGAAACTCTAAACACATTTTGTATTTTTAGAATTTACATGAACAGTTATCAACAAGAGAATTTGTATTACTTTTAGCATTTAGAAGTAAACATTTTTTATTTTAATGTTCTGTTTGCATTAATTTTTACATATATGTTACTAGTAGACATAATTTTAATGAAATTTCCAATTTGTTTTTCCATTAAAATAATATTTATATATATATATTTTTTTTATCTAATTTTATGGAAGCATTAATTTTATGTAATATATTAAATAAACTGTTAAAGAATAAGTTTTTGGAAGAATTAATTTGTTAGAAAATCAATCAATTAAAAATATAATTATTGTAAAAAATGAAATAGTATTACAATTTTTTTCTAATAAAGCTTTTTAATAATATAAAAATTTTTGTTTTAATATAATTGTAATCCTTTGTAAGCCTGTACACATGCATAAGCCTGTACGGATACTTGTTCAGTTCTAATGTGAAGGATGTTTAAATCCCCTTTAACTCCTCATACCTTTTTTCTTTTTCCTGTTTAGCCTCCAGTAATTACCTTCAAATATTACTTCAGAGGATGAATGAGGATGATATGTATGAGTGTAAATGAAGCGTAGTCTTTTACAGTCTCAGTTCAACCATTCCTGAGATATATGGTTAATTGAAACCCAACCACCAAAGAACACTGGTATCCATGATCTAGTATTCAAATCCATGTAAAAATAACTGACTTTACTAGGACTTGAACGCTGGAACTCTCGACTTCCAAATCAGCTGATTTGGGAAGACATGTTCACCACTAGACCAACCCGGTGGGTGAAACTCCTCACTCATACCTATTAAAACTGAACTATGAACTCTTTTTTTTTTTTTTTTTTTTAATGAAAGAATGGGCATCAACAGCTATGGTCATTAGTCCATTAGAAATTGGTAGCGTATGATAAAATGCCAAGCCTGACCAAGATTTGATGCCAGCGTCTCTACTGGGATACTATCTACTCATCCACGCAGGTAGCTGTACTATTAAATAATATTTGTTGGGCATATATAAATATGACTCTTGCTGCAAAAGCCTTCCCGGAATATAGTATTCTGCCATCAACTATTTGGCTCCATCAGTTAGTTGAGCAACATGGTAATTTCTCAGTCAACTGGTCCTAAACTTAATTCACAATTCATAGTATTTATTGAACACTTAATTTCATTATCATAGAAAAAGATAAAAACACTACTATAATGAAATTAAAACAAATCAGATGAACAAAGTAAACATATGAAAACTTAGAAGGAGACTTGTAACAGGCCAGAATTACAATTTGTGATACCACTGCAGACGAGGTACAAACAGTGTGTATTTATGTAAAAAAAAATCTAGGGTAAGTTACTTCTTACTGGTTGGTAATAAGTTACCTCATGAAAAATACACGCATTTGTCATAATTTACTGAAATGCTGCAGAAAAGTAGTCACAACCATCTTTCATAATTTCTGGTGATATTGAAGAAGAGTTGTCACAAATTAAAAAAAAAAGTATATTTATCATTTAATTTATTTATAAAGTAATGTTTTTTTACTACATTTAAAAAAAATTACATAGCTAATAAGTATTATAATTTATGTATTTTATAATGGATTATTTATTTATTCATTCTGACAGTTAAAGCCAACACCTGATCACAACTATCCTATCCCATTTTGTTTTTTATGAGAAATGAATTTTTTAAGTTGTAAAAATTGGGTAGCCTGACCAGAATGGAATTCTCATTGGTTTGATTCAAGGATAGAAAAGTATTTTATTTACGTTTTAAAAGCATATATTTTTAAAAAATATGCTGTAAAAAAACATAAAATTATATTTATTGATAATTTACCAATTTGTACTCTATTTAACCAAATTTGTACCTGTATATAAAAGTGAAACCAACAGTTCTTCTGAACTGATGTCATCAAACCCTAAATTTCTGCAGTTTTCTTTGATCCTCGAATGTTCTGAATTCCTCAATTTTTAGTTAACTACATTGCCAGGTAATGCAAATGTCATAAGTAGCAGTATCATAATTATCTTCATGCTCTGTATAAAAATTGTATTTTATTACATTCGTTGTTTTAATGTGTGTTGAATAGCCCATTAAAAATAAAAATATGTAATGTCTAAATTATATAAGTAAATCCTAGTTAATATACTGAACTCTTTCCAAAACATAAATCAATATATTTAACTAAAACTGTGTTCTTTGGCATCATTAGTAGAGGTAAGACTTGATTTAAAGCATTTTAGATTAATTTTTTTTACAGATATTTGCCTGATTCAATTTGATGAAGCTAGTTTACACATGACTCGTACACAGGACTAATATAATTACTATCTCAACAACTAATTTATTGGGCAACTGTAATAAATCTATTAACATCATATATCATATTTTAAAACTGATATCTGTAATACATTTTATTTACTTGATATGTGTCTTAAGTAATTGGGAAAAAAGCCTAATACAAAAAATTTTAAAAAATTAATTAAAATAAACTTCAAATCAAAAGAAATACTTTATCACTCATGAATTTAACTTAATAACATATGCATTAAGTATTTTCTTTTTAAAAAAATTGAACTTTACACATCAGTACAAAACTTTTAAAGTTTTTTTAAAACTCATACCTCCCCATCTCTTTAAATATTTCCCTTCTAATGTTACTTCCATCATTGCTACTTCTTTGTCTTCAATTTATTTTAATTATTTCTTTCTTCATACCCATGTTTTAATGCATTGTGAATTTCTGTATCTGGAATGATTTACCAATTTCTCTGATACAATGGTTAGGACAATCATCACTAACAATTTTGTATAATCGTGTGATGTTATGTATCTCAATGATGAATGTTTTTGGATACAGAATCTAATTCATGGTTCATTCTTTTCTAGCCATGCTCTTTTTTTATATCTTTTGATTTATATCAGCTCTAATTGGTTTATTACTTAATAACTACTGGTTTTTCAAGTTTTGTCTTTATAAGCAGAAGACATTTTTTTTAAATTTCTTCTAGATTCAGTTTTCTTCGTAGACTTTTGTAATATATTTTACTATTTAATTAGTTTTTTATTTATGTATTGGCCTTTCAGAAGTTTCTGAAATCACTTTTTATAATTATCTCTCCAAATCTTTTTAAGTCTCTTCCTTAACTATTTTATAAGTTTTCATATCTATGACATACAATGATTTAAGACATTGTTTTTTGTCAATTTTTGTTTTTTAATTTTTTTAAAAAGAACATTTAAATTTTATTTCTCTTGTTTTAATTTTAAAATAATTTTTATTTATTTGTAACAAAAAAAAGATCTTTACAGAACATTGAGCTTCATTTATTTATTTTATTCTGGGATGGAACAGATTTGGGACTTTCCGTATGTAAAAGACAGCTTGAGAACCAAGTGAAATTGTTTTATCTTATTGCAGACAGTTCCTTAAAACTACTTCCTTGCCACCAATCCACTGTTGGTTAACAGATCCTAGACTAGCAGTCCAGAGCTGTTACAAGTCACTCACTACAGGAACAAGGAATACAGATATTTATAGTCCAATTCAACAAAGTGCTCAAGATATCAGAAAACTTGCAGAATATCATACCAGTCAATCAATTAATTTATTTAATATGTAATAGACTAATTAATTACAAACCTAACAACTAAATTAATATTTCATTTTTTTGCAGATCTTTTTAATAGTCATCAACCATCTGATTAGTTTGAAATTGTTCTCTATTCCTTTTTCTGTTCTGCTCTAATTTTTTAATCTCAACAGTTTACCATCTTACATCCTCAATTATCTGTGTTGCCTAATATCAGAATTCAAACTATAGAGGCAACAAAATGCTGCACTGCAAGTCAATCATAAAAAACTCACCAGGTTGGTCTAGTGAATGCGTCTTCCCAAATCAGCTGATTTGGAAGTCGAGAGTTCCAGCGTTCAAGTCCTAGTAAAGCCAGTTATTTTTACACGGATTTGAATACTAGATCGTGGATACCAGTGTTCTTTAGTGGTTGGGTTTCAATTAACTACACATCTCAGGAATGGTCGAACTGAAAATGTACAAGACTACAATTCATTTACACTCATACATACCATCCTCATTCATCCTCTGAACTATTATCTGAACGGTATTTACCGAAGGCTAAGCAGGAAAAAAGAAAGTCAATCATAAAAAGTATTTAGTGTTAAATTTTAATATATAAATTTAGTACATAAATTTTTCGAAATAGCTGCAGAAATCAACATAAAAAACAATACAAATTTTACAGGTGTGGCATTTTCACATTCGGTGAAAAAATAAGCTGATTTTACTTAGGAACTTAATATTTAATACTTAGCATTTCAATTTCATTAATACCATTTTCAAATTTAATTTTTTTTTTGAAGTGAAACTTCTTTAGGTGTACTGCTCACTTTTGGATGGACATTGAAAAAGTATAATCCTCAGGCTCTGAAGTGAAACAATGATTCATATAAACTCAGGAGAGCTGAGTTTAGCCGAGCAAGGGAGAAATAGTCAACTAGGTAACGAATAAGTATGATCTGTAAGGCTTTCTTATAAACCACATTAAATTTAAATATGTTGCATGACCCAAATGAGGGTACAACAAAATATAGAACTACAACTGAAGAAATTTTTTGAAATATTTAGGCAGATTTCAATCAAAAGTATTTATCTCATATTTCAGTTATCTCAAGCCCTTGTTTCATTCTTAGATTATGAAAATATTGAAGAAAATATTAATTTACAAAATCAACCACAGCATGATTCAACAGACTAATCAGTACACAGTCATGATACATAGTCTTATATATATATATATATATATATATATATATATATATATATATTAACTTAGCAAAATCAATTATTTTTTTGTTATTGTGTTTGTCCATATTCCCCTCTGTACCAATTATGTCAAAGACAAAGTATAACACAGTATTTCACCAACAGTAAAAAATTCAATAATGCCTCTTTCTTTATGCTTATTGTTTTTCTATTTTAAGAGTGCTTTCGAGGGTTCCCCTCATTGTCAGTTAATAAAAACTTTTTAAAATCACACATTAAACTAAAAATATTATATTTATAAACGTTATTTTTATAATATATGACAATTGTAATGTTTTTGAGTTTAATATGTGATTTTAAGAAGTTTTTATCAACTAACCATGAGGGAAACCCTTGAAAGTCTCTTAAAATGGTGCTCTTAAATTACTATATATATATATATATATATTGTTTGTTTTTTTTTTTTTTCATTAGAGATTAGATTTTTTAAGCTTGCATAAGTGATTACTTCAACTATCTTTTTACTGAACAAAATAATTGCCCTACTTTCTGAGAGAACATAAATAAATGTTAATGTCCTGAACTTTACACTCATCATTGAATCTAATGAAAAAGTAAAATAACAGCAACAATTATAAATAATATGATTAAACATATTTTTAAAAATTGAACCGGAAAAAAAAATTATAACAAATCTTTTCTCCATTTTAAGAAATGTCCATTTAAAGGATGGATAAAATCAAGAAATAAATGTAAATCTCAACCAGTTAGTGTTAAAGTGAGAATATACTTGTTTACAACCTGTTATTGCAAAGGAAACAAAATAGACTTTTTATTAACATTAAATAGCTGGGTAAAATGTAAGTAAATTTCATTCTCAGTGTTTATTCATAAAATGCAATAAAATTTGTGAATAATACTATGTACTCACAGTTCAGAAAAACAATTACCAATACCAAATTAAAGCAATGTTTATCACACCTATCCCAGCAAATAATTTTTTCTGGTCAAGGATTAAAACTGATATAAATTTTTACCCAAGTATATTAATTGATATTAGTTTCTGATACATTATAATTAGCATTTTAGTTGCTACATTAAGCCTCACTGGATTTCAGTATATTATAAATTGAAATGTGTACTCTTTATCAAAACATAAATAAATTAAAAATGTCATGGTATTCCAATTTTAAAAAATATCAGTGACAAATAAACATTCTTGTCATTTAGATTATTATTAATTTTTATAGTTTTAATCAGTTACCCTTATGAGGATTCTTTTAATGATTATAAAATAAATAACGAAAAATTATTTCATTGTCATTAATAATAATTTCATTTCATTGTCTTGTAAGGGGGTAATTTTTTAATCTTATTTTATTTTTTTTTATTTTAAGAAGTTAGATTTTTAGTCTTGTGTGAGTGATTTCAAATTACTGGCAAGCCAATTGGTGTAATGGTTATTAATATAATTTAGTAGGGTTAATCAGTTCTGATTATTGGATTTCTAGTTTTACTCTTATTTCTATATTCTAATATCAATCTTGATTGCTATTATACATTTTTAACTTAATTTTGTTTTCTTTAGTAACTAACATAAATTCTGGATCAGAATAATACCATATATCAGCTGTTTAAATCAATAAATATTATTTATAGACCATAATATTTACAATCAACAGATTTTAAATTAGAAACATTTAATTTATAAACTAAGACTAACAAATTACAGGCTAAAATTTATTGAAAATTGTACATGATAGTTTATATTCACCACATCATATATTTTTAATGATTTCATACTCAAGCTAAAACTTGATCATGGTGGAATTGTTTTAAAACATGTTAATTTTGTTTCTTTACATTATGCTTATTATGAGTAAGACTAGTTAGTACGTTTAGGAAAACTTAGTTTGAGATTTAAAAATGTTATCTTACTTCATTAAAGATATGAAACTTCTAAATATTTATGTTAAAAATAGGAAGTTCTTTGAAATAAGACAAAAATGGCTCTGCATTGAAGCGGCGTAGGAGTACTCTTTTAAGGGGAATAGAAAACAAGCACATTTACCTAGAGAAATAACTGAAGAACCTGGTATTCTACCTTTTCATTTAAGGATTCACTTACTTGATTTTTTATTACTTGTTTTATTGTATGCATTGTTGAGAAAATAATTAAATGATTTAAAGCTGGTGAAAAGAATGGAATGACATTAATTATGCCTAGATTGTCTACAGAAATAATGATACCTTTTATTTTTTCATTATGTTTGTCCTTCAATACATTATACTGAAACATGATTCATTTATAGTTATCATATGTAGTGAGTATCTTATTGCATACATTATGGGCACATCCTTCAATTTGAGGTATGAGGAGTAGAAAAATATCATTCACTTAAATTGGGATGTCCTTATATATTTACAGGCCTATGTATAAATTTTGTGGCTAAAAACATCTTCAGAATAGAAAATCAGTTTCATTTAAATTTAGATATTCTGTAATGAAGTTGTGCATATGAAAATTTTCTGAAGATTGGTTGGACCATTCTTAAGTATGCTCAATTTAGGATCAAAAACATTTGAACAAGTTAGAAGCATGGTTCACTGTGATGCTGCAACTTGGAACATTGATGTTTCTTTATCTGTAATATCTATTGTTAGGAGTATTAACTAAATTAAAAAAATATGAAAACCAAATTAAATTAATGAAGTCTGTCTTCTTGTGCAGAAATGCACACAATTTTTTAATTATTGTTAGTGATCTTATTGTGTAATTTCTGCAGAAGACAATACAAGAAATTTTTTAATATATACTGATTGTTAGATTTACATATAAGTTAAATAAATATAGAGAACAGAAAAAAATCTAATCAAACATGGTTAAGAGATATATTTAACTAATAACGCTGATAAACATAATTTTTGTTTCTTAACATGCGATGCATGATTTTAATCTGTTTTTTGATTCTGAAAACAAATATGAACTCAGAATCTTTCTATTACCACCATTTTTGAAAAATTTTTAAATTTTAATTAAAGGACTTTTTATTTTTCAACATACTGAGGTGTGATCAAAAAATACGGTGAATAATTTTTTATTAAAAAAAGTAATAAGGTTACATAGAATTTGATTTAATCTCCTTCAAAGTACTGTCCTTGGCTAGCAATGCACTTATCCCAACGTTGACTCCATGATTGGAGGCATTTCTGGAAGGGATCTTTCGGAAGGGCTTTCAGCTGCTCGGTCGTGGCCCTCTCAATGTCAGCAATGGTGTCAAAACGTTTTCCTTTAAGCAGTTTTAATTTTTGGGAAGAGCCAAAAGTCGCATGGTGCTAAATCCGGTGAGTATGGCGGATGTGGACAGACAGGAACACTTTTTTTCGGCCAAAAACTCGCGAATGAGAAGCGAGATGTGACACGGTGCGTTGTCGTGGTGAAGAAGGAAGCCATTGGTCCATTTTTCTGGTCGCTTTCTTCGTACGTCGTTTCGCTTTGAACGGATCCGTACGAGATGTTAAGGTCTTCCTATAGCTCTCGAATAGTCTTTCGCCTGTTTGAACGAACCATTGTTTCCACTTTTTGCACATTTTCAACTGATTTTGAGGTCACTGGACGTCCCGCACGCTGCTCGTATACAACAGACTCATTTCCGTTTTTAAATCGGTCATACCACTTGTACAAAGTCTTCAAAGTTATCACATTATCGCCGTACACCGATTCTAGCATTTCGTGAGCTTCTTTGGCAACTTAAAACAAAACTTAATGTTAATGCGTTGTTCAAAATCCATGTTGCGCGACAGACACGATAAACACATCCTCACTCTAGCGGCTCTGGCAGCTGACTGGCAAGCTCGAACGTATTACAACCTTTTCCCTGCCTGTCTCAGTTGATCGCGCTATTGGACAAATTACAGCATATAGATGTAGCGTCGGCAGTTGCCGCTATAAAAATTGATTCACCGTATTTTTTTATCACACCTCGTATAATTAGCATTTTAAGCTCCTGTATTGTATTTTGTTAGCTCATTTTTTTTTTGTTTAACTTTGTTAGCATGATTTGTAAGCTATAAATAAGCAATACTAGACAAAGAATTAAATCATATTATGACATCATATATAATATTGAAGAGTGAGCCTTCATGGACAAGATTGATCATGTCTGTGCAGGTCAAAACATGTAGCTGAAAACACAGCTGCGTTGTTTGTAAGCACTAGATTTAGGAATGAATTAATTTTGTTCAGTCTTATTGCTGTCTTCAGTTTGTTAACAGTGGAGTGTCATAATACCTCAAAATTGTGTAAATGATGTGGATGCTTTTTGTTATGTATGTGGTGAGATTTACCGTAAAATCTAATAGAAAAACCATTACAACTTTAATTAAAAAAGCCTATCATTTGCACTTTCAGTGTAAAATTGGTGATCAGGATAAGACGTTGGCTCCTCATGTAATATGCACTAATTGTTCTCTATATTTAAGAGAATGGCTGAAAGGTACACAGAAAGCTTTGCCATTTGGTGTACCTATGGTTTGGCGTAAACCAAAGGATCATGTAACCGATAGTTACTTTTGTTTAACAAGTGTGTCTGGAATTTCTAAAAAATCTAAACATACTGTAAAATATCCATCATTACAATCTGTAATCAGCCCTGTACCTCACAGTGAAATTATTCCAGTTCCTGTGCCACCTGTGAATGTATGTTACGAAAGTAACGATGAAGAATCAGGCAGTACTGAAGAAGACAACAATGATTTTGATTTTGAATTATATTCCAATAAGCCACTTCTTATATCACAAAGTGAATTAAATGACTTGGTTAGGGATTTAAATTTATTAAAAAATCAAGCTGAACTGTTAGGATCAGGACTGCAAGGTTGGAATTTACTTCAAAAGTTTCAGGCTTTCGAAGCCGACAAAAAGAACTTTCTCAATACTTTATTGATGAAAATAATTTGATTTATTGCACAAATATTGATGAGCTTATGTTTCACTTAGGACAAATTCATAAACCTGAGGACTGGCGCCTTTTCACAGATTCGTCCAAGTATAGTTTAATAGTGGCTCTACTACACAATGGTAACAAATATCCTTCGATACCTGTCGCTTATAGTGTTAATTTGAAAGAGACTTACAATGTGACGAAAGATGTTCTTGAAAAAGTAAATTATAAAAAAAGTAGCTGGAACGTTTGTGGTGATTTGAAAGATGTAGATATTTTGTTAGGCATGCAGTTAGGCTATACTAAGTACATGTGTTTTCTTTGCGAATGGGACAGCCGAGCTAGAAATAAACATTATGTTACCAAAGAGTGGAAGAAACAAGACAGCTTAACTCCAAATGGGAAAAATATTATTCATGAGCCCTTAGTTAAACCCAAAAAATAATTTTTATCCCCTCTCCATATCAAGCTAGAACTAATGAAAAATTTTGTAAAAGTAATGAAGGATAGTCTCAGATTTTTGTATATCAGGCAGAAATTTCCAAATGTAAGTGAAGGAAAAATTAAAGAAGGAATATTTGTTGGTCCTCAAATAAGAGATTTGGCCAAAGATGACATATTTAACTCAATGTTAAATAATGTAGAAAGTGCAGCTTGGGCTTCATTTAAAGATGTTTGCAAACATTTTCTCGGCAAATAAAAATCCAAAAATTACCATGATATTGTTAATCACCTTCTTACTTCAAACAGAGCTATGGAATGTAATATGTCTTTGAAAATACATTTCCTCCACTCACATCTGGATTTTTTCCTGGATAACCTCGGAGACGTAAGTGACAAATACAGTGAACGTTTCCACCAAGACATTTCAATGATGGAAAGCCACTATAAACGGAAATGGAATACTAACATGCTAGCCGATTACTGTTGGACATTAATTTGGGATGTGCCTGAGGCTATTTATAAAAGAAAAGTATCAGCGAAATCATTCTAACACAGGTATAGCCATGCAAAATTATAAATTTTGCAGATTTTAACTCTAATTTCCATTAATTTTTTTGAAGCATAATTTATTTAAAACTAAGAGTGACAAAAAAATTGTATTTACAGATTTGTAATATACGCAAAAAGCAATTAAAGAAATGGTATCACACTTAAACATTAAATTTTTTTTTTGTGTATCAGTGTAATTAAAAAAAATTAATTTGCTAGATAAAGTGCTTTTACAAAAAAGGATCTCAACAATAAAAATGAATAAAATAGCGTAAGTTGATAGTAATTATTTATTAATTTATAATTGTGTTACTTGATTCCAATTGTTTTAAAAATTACATTGGAATCTTACTGTGTAATATAGAAAGCTGCTAATACCAGTATTAATTTCAATACGTAAATTATAATAATTTTGTTAATATATTATTAAAAATATGTTTCATAACAAAGAAAGAAGTTAAATTTGGTGTAGTGTAATATTAATTTATTATTATTATTATGTAATGCATTTTAGTTGTCGAGAAAAAATATATTGGTGGGAGATATAAGCAAGACATAAATCATAAACAACAGGGGGTACCCATTTGGTGGCGGTTTCCCTTTGTGAGGACAAGGCTTAACACTTTCTATGTAAATATCTCTTAGATACAAAATTTTTCAACATTGCATTGCATAAAGTGTAATTTAGTGCTAATGCCTTTTTATAAAGTAAAATTTGATTAAAATATTAAGTTAATTATAACATACATTTTTTTTAAAACAACCTTTTCTGGTACGCACTGAATTAAATTCAAAGTTATTCCATATTATTTTTTTTTTTTAAGTTCATAAAATGATTAATTTTTATCTAATGAAATAATGAATAAAATGATAGATGAAAAAATAGCTAGTCAGCATTGGGAGTCAAACCAGGCATTTTTACAAACAAATAAATAGTTAAACAAACAAAGAAATTTTAATTTTTTATAAACAAATAAATAATTTTGTACTGATCTGTACATATCTTTTATCAGATCAGTACATAATTATAAATTTTATAAACCATGTCAAGAATGCATGTGCAATAAAAGGAATTACCCCAAAATGATGATGCAGAAAAATAATATCATCCAATAACTCTACCATCTTGGCTACATATGAATAGATTTTATGTATATTTTATAAATTGAAAATAAAATAAAAATTTTGAAGAGTCATGTCATTTATGTTTAATATTTTGAATTCCTTCATAAAAATAAAGGTGTTTTTATGTAAAAAAAGACATATATACAAACAGTCTATCATTGTGGCATAAGAGAACCACAATCTTTCCCTGAAGTTAGTCAGACTTTTTATTTCTCTAGTACCGATTGAATTGAAAAAATGATACTGGGCGTTTTCAAACCAGCTTCAGATCATAAATTAAACCAATGAATATATACTCAATAATTGCTAAATGTCAAAAATGATGATCTTTATACTTTATTATTTTTAATAATAAAAGTCAGGGATTTCTGGTTCATAAAAGTTTCCTTTTTACATACAAAGTATCATAAAAGTAGGTAAGCACAGGTAAGCAGGTAAGTATAAGCACATAAATTTTTTTATCATTCTTTTATCTTATTTAATTCCTTCTTTTTTCTGTAAAAAAAGTTCCATTCCTTGTTTCACATGACTTCCCAAAAAGGTGTGTAGTGTATTTTGGGTGTATGTATATATATGTTTGTTCTACCATAGTAGCTCTATAGCTGAAGCAATTTAGATGTATGATCCCGCATTGGAATCCTTACATTACTGAGAGTGTCATAAGCTATATATATGAGTAGTAGTGGAGGTTTGCCAGTTGAAGCATAAACTTTAATGAATTGAATTAATGAATTGTGAATTGTGAGCCTCTATCACTATGTGAACTGGGTTTGAACTAGATGATTTAAATCATATGAATGAATAATATTAAAAAAAATAATAGAATTAAATTTACATAAAATTAAACAAATTAAAAAAATTTCTGATTAATAATAATGGGCTTTCCATGGGGACTACATGTGAGACTGGTGTGGTAAGGTGATGCGAGCACCTTGTGTGAGGCTAGACCAATCATTACCATCAACTGGTAATAAACAGGGTTACCCTCGCATGCTGTTTTGAGAGGTACACTGGGGTACTCTTATAATATCTCTCCAACTAATTGTAAGATTTTCTAAATTCCATTTGTTAGATGTTAAAGGCTAACTTTTGCATACATCAGGTACACTCTAGATCAAACAGATCATGTTATTTAGAAATGTTGTTATCTTCGCAAACAATCTTCTGATTTTCAAAATTCAAAGTATTTGCTAGTATAATACAAAATCATGATGCAACCAAACTGGAACAAAAATTAACTGAGGTACTCAGAAAAATGGATCTCTGTATAGCATACAAAAGTACTATTTATAAATCTACATCTGTTACCAGAAATTAATGTGAAAGCATATTTTTAGATAAAACTATATCCATAGATTTAGTGAGAACAAAAAAGATGTAACTCAGGAAATTCTAATAATCATATTTATACCAATTTAAATGATGTTCTTTGATCTTGTCACATGGGGTTGTTCTTATTAATAGAAATTTTTACAAATATGAAACTCATCATAAAATATAAATCTCTGAATTATTATTATCCCACACTTTCACAGCTTTTGTAATTTACACCAACGAGATTAGGCTTGCTATTGTTGACTAAGTGTCTTCTGGGCAACATGGCAGGTGTCAATTATCACGCTCCTTTGCATTAGTGCGTGGGTCTTCCACTGGATCTTCAATTTTTCAAGACTGTTATGCAAAGTAGATGGTATTATTCCCTCTGCAGATATAATTATTGGGATTATATAAACTTCTTTTTGATTCCACATTTCTTTAATTTCCAAAGTAAGATCTGTATATTTCTGCAGCTTCTCATTGTGTTTAGTGTTGATGTTGTTACTTGATGAGATGGCTACGTCTATTGGGTAAGTTACTTTTTCCATTTTATCAACTACTACTATATCTGGCTTATTACAGTTGATGGGTTTTGCTGTTACAATTCTCTGGTTCCAGAAAATTTTTGCATTGTTGTTCTCCAAAAAGGAGGCTGGCTCATAAGTATAGTAGGGTCCTTTTGAAAACTCTAACTTATATCCATTGCAGAGTTCTGTGTTCAATTTTTGCCACGTTGTTGTGCCTCCTGGTGTACTCCGTCGGAGTTAGAGTTGGACAGCCAGTGATTATATGTGATTATTATTATTATTATTATTATTATTATTATTATTATTAATGATAATCACTTTTCAAGTACATAAGGTATGATTTACATTATCAATTTTTTAAACTGTCATATCTTTTACTTATGAATAGGTATCATTTATTAATGTGATCTGTATATTTTCATTTATGTTAATGATATTAATAAAACTGCATGTGTTCTTGAAATATTTCTTGCTCAAAAAGGAGTGTAATGCATTTAGGGTGATGTATGTTCCACCATAGCAGTTCAACGGCTGAACTGATTTAGATGTATGATCCTGCGTTACGTTTCTGGGAGTATCATAAGCTAAATAAATATGTACATATGTATACACATGTTTAACAAAAATTTTAAAAATTAGAAAATATAGTTTTACTATATACAAATACTATAAACAAAATTGTCACCTGCACGCTTTTTAATTATCCTACATAAAAGAGCAATGTATTTTTTTTGGACAGTCATGTTTTTTAATTTTTAATATTTATCTCTTTGTTATTAATTTTTTAATTATGACTAATAATATTTTTAATAATAACAGAGAATTTTAAATTATTCCCCTTTATGGCTTAATAGTTCATTAATTTTTTTTCTCAGGTTTTCACCTTTTTATCTTTTTATTAAATCCCCCATTATCATTAATATATTCACTTAAAAATTCTTGTTTAGTATTCAAACACTTAGTAAATTTATATTAATTATTAAGATCAGTTTACTCCTACTATGAAGAAGAAAGATAATCTTAATTTCCTTCTTTAATACAAGTGAATCTGAGCTAGTTGTTCAGTGTATCACTTACAGGAATATTTGGAAATGAGACAGCGGATATTCTAGTGAGAAGGGAGTGCAAACTACTTTAATTTTTCTGCCATTCCATTAAGTGAAATATTAATAACTATTCTTTTTCATAAAAATGTGTTGCTTTATATTATCTGATCAGTTTTTCTTATGGCTGTGATGAATGTAAAGTGCCAGTTAAGTTTGTTTTCTCTGAGAGTAATGTCACTCTCTGTACTGCCAGTCCTGACATTCATCACAAATCACTACAATTTTTATAAGTGATATAAGTGTTGTTCATATATATATAATACTGGTCAGAACAACATTTAAATAAATATTGATTATTGATTTATTTATACTGTTAGAATTATTAGTATTTCTATATAAGATATAAAAGGTGACATCTATACATCTTTTTCATTTATTGTATTGAAAAGTCATATATATTACAAAAATATATTTATTGATATTTGGAAGAGTAAAATTTAAATTAAAAAATAATTACTGACAAAGCTTAAAAAAAATAATTTTAGACTTTGTTATTTAAATTAATCCCACTCAAAATAAATAGGTTGAAACAAGCTGTTATTTCCAAGCGTCACAAAAACTAAACTGACAAAAACAATTCTCAAAGAATTTATAAGTTAAATAAAGAATTAAGAAAACTTTTAGTGTTCACAGAGTTATTTGCTGAACTCTAAAAATAGCAAATTAAGCACAACAGAAAAAATGACTGAAGAATAATGTTTCAGATATTCAATCAGTAAGTTAAGTTAGTCTATATTCATTTTAGCTTTTCTTTACCAAACTATCCAGGAAAAGGGCAATATTGTTTTGGTAGTATGTTTGTTTATGATCTGAGAAGTCCAGGAGGGCTGCAACAATTTTCATGAAATGTATCAAACCAGGCATCTTATGATGATAATGGGTGTATGACTAATTAAAGAAAATAAAATATTACAGACAAAACATGTTTAAATCTTCAATCAATGTCATTATCTTCAATTTCTTCAATCTTGAAATGTCAGTTTTTTTTACTCACTCTCTAGGATATCGAACAAGATGTTTGTTAATTTGGCGCTGGCTAATATTTTTAATTTTTTTGCTTTATGCAGCATTCACATGGCTGAGGCATAAGTAGTGGGCCTGAACTAAGAAGGAGTGAGTCAGAATGCTTTCCTTTTTTCTTAAGACACATCCAGTTCCTGTGGTGAACAGAATAAGGTATCACTTATAGACATGACAATCTCTAGCATTTGGGTGAACTTGAGATGCCATTGTACTGCAGTAGCTGAGCAACAGGAAAAACTAATTAATTCCTCAATCTCCTGAGAAAGCTTGGATTGTACACTTGTAGTCTTGAGAACAGATCTGTATCAGAGTGAAATTGTATCTCATATCAGGTTGCCTATAGCTTTGTTGGTTATGGTAAATAATATACAGAACAGTTTATTTTACAATTTTTAATTCTACTTTTATTTGAAATTTGATAAGCTTGCAAGAAATATTACCAGAATGAAAAGAAGCATTAAGAAGTGCAAAGTGAGAAATCAATCTTGAAAAAGTAAGAAAAAAAATATAAAGAAATTATTCAAAGAGAGTGATACTAAGCATGAGTCTGGTAACAAAGCTTGACTTTCTCAAATGTGGAAATATGTTACTTTTTATTACAAAATTTTCAAGTTTTCATCTAAAAATGCTTTAAATATCAATTAAGA
Organism: Lycorma delicatula; assembly: GCF_047948215.1. Taxonomy (NCBI): domain Eukaryota; kingdom Metazoa; phylum Arthropoda; class Insecta; order Hemiptera; family Fulgoridae; genus Lycorma; species Lycorma delicatula. The sequence goes on from NC_134456.1 coordinate 139,331,034, forward strand.
CATCTGGGTACATCCTCTTTAACAGCTCGGTATTAAGCATTGATAACCAACAAAATTTCTTTAAATCATCTAAATAAACCATGTAAATATTTAATTATAAAAATTTAAACTTATATTCTCTGAAAAAACTTAAAATTATACTAACAGAGAAACTTGCTAAAGAAAAATACACATTTGTGTCTTAAAACAGTCAATAACTTTGAATGAATCAGGTGTTACAAAACATGGATATAGTCTCAATAATTTTTGGCAGTCAGTTCTCTGTCTGCTTCAACAATTCCGGAACTTCTTGTGGTATTGTATGATTTATCAACAAAATTTTAATAATACTTCAATAGAAAGTGAGCAATAAGAAACAGGGATCTTACATTGCATAATAATCATTTTAAGAAATCGAATTAATGATTCACAGCAGCAGGCCTTTACTAAAATACAATCTGTCTTCTTTAAACTTACAGTGTAAAAAATTAATCTAAACCAAAAGAAAAATTTTATTGAAGAAGATTAAACACTGTAAAAAATATAAAATTAAAAATGAAAATTTTATAAAATATTGATTAAGGTTAAGTATTAATTCTTTTCTGTTGTGTGCAAACAAGTTTGGAATGTGTGTGTGTGTGTGTGTGTGTGTGCATGTGCATGTGCGTATGCATGGTTAGAGAGAGAGAGAGAGAGAGAGAGAGTGTGTGTGGGATGGATGGGTATGTGTGGAGAACATGCTCACTTTTGGAGTAGTTAAGAGAAAGAAGATTTCCCAATCCCCACTCTTTTACTTTTCCTCCTTCTATTTCAACCCCATCAAGTTCGTTTTTCATCCTGCTCTCTTGTTTTCCTTTTACTCTTTATTTACATCCTTCTTATTACGTCATTCACTACATTTATTTGTGTTCTTCTTTTATAAAACTATACTTAATAGAGATAAGAATAAAATTTCAAATAGTTAAATGGTGCTTTTAAAGTACTATTTGTATTTTAAATCTATTATTTTACTTTTTCCATTCTAATAAAAGGAAAAAATAGAATTACCCCTATTTTCCCCACCACTGACTATCAGGAAGAGCGCACCCCCTGACATTAACCCTTTACCACCCTTCTGAGTTATAAGAGATGAACACATCAGCAACTATTCAGTTGTACTTTCAAACTTTCACCCCTTACAACCTCTTTTTTATTCATTTAATCCATGCAAAGTATACTTTAACAGTTCTTTTGTAATTTTAATCACTATTTAAGTATACAGTTTTAAGTAAATAATATTTATACAGAAATGGGTGTAATCTACATTTTATTACATGGTAAGTCTTTAATTTTATATATATATCTATAAATACAAAATAACATGTCGTGAATCATTAATAATCAACGCCCAGCATAAACTACTGAAGATAAATTGATAAAAATTTATTTATGCACATGTTCCCCTTACAGTGTAAGTGGACACTAAGAAAGGATACCTTTAAATTCCAAAACGGTTAAACAATGAATGGAGTAACAATGAAATTTACTATTTTTTGAATTTCTTTGTAATGTAAATGTAGATAACTTGATTTTTGGTGTGTGTAATCTTCATCTGAGTATCTAAAAATCAATTTCTATATTTTTCAAAATTCAACTTTGAAAGAGATGAAAAAGGGTAAACAAATTTTGAACAGTGAATGTAAATTTTCTCTATTTCTGATTTTTACTAAACCAGATATTCACTATTTTTGGGCTTACAAATACTCTGCAGATAAATATCTAAAAACCATTTTCAGTTTTTTTTTTTAATTTTGATTTATTTTTTAAGGGATGCAACAGTGTATGGAGTTGTGGCTCAGCCAACACAGTCACTGCCACTGTTTAGTATGTGTGATGTGACTGGCTGCACCTGCCTCTGGTTACCAGATTAAAAATCATAAAATAAAAAAAAAATTGACCACTATAGAAAACGCAATATCAGTAGCATGGGCAAAACAATGACAGAGATATTAGTAATTTTATAAAAATATATGTAGTGTTTCTTATCTATCTAAGTAATTATCAAAGAAATATTTTTTATTCACTCATGAACAAATTTTATCATTTCTGAAAGAAAAATTTATTTTAATGAAAGAAATATTATATAAACATATTTTAATCTTTTTCTTTAATTTATATGAGAAGCAAATAATTTATATTTAAATTAAATTTTATTTTATTTTTTATAATAGTTCATAGAAGCTGTTTGTTTAAACCTTATTATTTAACATGAAAATTCATAAAACAAATTAACTATAAATTTTAATAAGTATTATTTAATTTTGAAATAATGAGATCACTTTTAATGAGAAACTCTCTAGTAGTAGCAAGATGTGTTTACTAAAAAATAGATATAATGCCTGGTCTATTTGCTACAAAACAAATAGTAAAGGAGTGAATGAGTTGGAGAAACAAATAATTTATTATGAGGCAGTAGCTGAAAATCTCAAAATTAAGCTCCTATCCTCTTTCATTCTAAAAAGTTTGAGATTTTTATGTGAATTTTCATCTATTTCTAAAAAAAAGACCTCTTTTTATTCACTAGGCCACTCACCCTCAATATTTTAGTTTTTTTTCTTATTATACTTAGAATTTTATATTTTTTGAAAATAATACTTGTTATTAGTATTTCTTTTATAAGTTCCATTAATTTATTTCATCTTGCTAATTAAAAAATATACTTTTTTATGCTCATAAAATAAAATGTTATTTTATTTTATGCTCATAATCTCTAAACATAAAAAGTAAAAGATTTTTTTGGTTGTATTATGATGTAATTTATACATAAATATTTTTGTTGTATTGTTATAGTTTTTATTTTAATTTTTATATTTAGTTATTTTTTTTTAGTAGGCTTTTACCGGCTAAATATTTTTAAAATTCAACAAAACTGCAAAACAATTTAATGCAATTTCATATTTTATTTATATTTCATGTGTAGATATAATATCTTTATTTGCATTTAAAAACTCTTTTACTGAATTCACATTACCTATCCTTCTGAAATCTTGAAATCAATTTTTCAGCCACATTCCTATCTAACCAACTTAAATTTTACATACTTATTCATTCCCAGTCACAGTATGATAACCATTTATCACTGATATCAATTAATTAATATTTAGTGAACTTATAATAAAATCAATTTTCATGCACTGACCTCATTGCTGAAGTGATAATGTGTTTGTCTTTCATTTTGAGTTCAAATCTCAGGTAACTTACTCTTTTTCATGCATTTGAAAATTCATTTTCCAGCTTCATCATAAAAAAAAATGTCTGCAATTGAGAAACCAGCCTGTAGTTGTTAAGAAAAAATACTAAGTAAAAAGTGAGCAGCAAGAAAAAAGAAAGAAATCTGTGTTTACAATAGTTTATGTGATGTCATAGAGTCATATGTTTAATAAAAATAGATCTGTGCTTTAGAAACAAATTAAAAGTAATAAAACTAAAAATGTAGAAAGTAAAATAATTAATTTTTTTTTAAAGAAAGAGGTTTATTTAAAATTCACTAAAAATAAAAAAAAATATGTTTTTTTCATCAAAATAATGTTGCTCTTATGTGATAGGGCGCTCAACAATAAAATAGTGAGAAGGGGTTTAAAATTGATTGAACTATTATTATTATTTATAATGATGAATTATAAATAATGTTAATAGTGTTCCATGCTCTGTTCTTAGTTGCAAAAACAATAAACCAACAAAGATGTCAGCCATTTAATGGCAAAAAATTTTTTTTCATTTTTTATTGAATTTTAAAGAAAAGAGTTCATTAAAAAGAATTATTGTATCTTTTTTTTTAATTCATGTCAATTTGAGTTATCACAATGTCACTGATTCCAAACTCTCTTCTCTATCTATACAAAAAAGACACTTTCCAGTATTCTAAAGACTTCAGATGTTATAGCTAGATTTCCCTTGACCCAAGTAAGGGTTGTAATGTAAAAATGTGGTGCTCTAATTGAACACCATAAAAATAAATTTGTAAAGCATTTAGTTATTTAAAATCAAACTTTTTTCATGCTCAAATAGGATTGTTTTACTTTCCAAAATCATTTAATATATTATACACAAAAACATTAAGAGAACTGGAAATTATAGATATTTGAAATAATTTTAAATTGTAAAATTTTAAATTTTAATTTAAACGTTAATTTCTCTTTTTAAATGTGGAATAAAACTAAATACTCTGCCATATCTACTGTTTCTTGTTACTGATACTTTTTATTTATTCATTGATTTATGTATTTATTTCTAAATTACATAGATTAGATTAATAGAATATAAAAATTAATGTAATTTCGTAGTTTCAAATTTGACATCAGTTACATATTTTTGATTTAGTAGAACAAAATATGTTATCAGAAAATATCCATTTTTATAAATACAAAACTAAAATTTCAGGAAGATTGATGCTAAAATCATAATTTGATTTGACATTTATGATTTTTTAAATTCAAATTTATCAAGTACTCGAAGTAAGTATTTTTATACTGGTTTTTTTGTTCAATGAAGAAAATGTTTAATGTTTTGTGAACATTAAAAAATAAAATGCATATAAACTTATATATATACATATAAGTTTATATGCATTTTATTTTTATATATATATATATAAATTATTGTAATATTTTAAACTTATATTATTTTTAAAAATGATTCTGAATTATGAACTAGACACCTTTTTTTAATATGACTTGTTTAATAGTTAAATGAGTTACTAAGTAACTTAATATTTAAATACTTAAAAAAACTGGATTAAATAAATAATTAATTGAGTTCATAACAAAATTGTGATTAGCTTGACAAAAATCATGCACACGGCCAACTCAAAAACTCCAAGTATATTTTAAATCCATATTTGTATACTTCAAGTATACCTTGAAAACTAATTAAAATAAAAGTGGATTGAATGATTATTAGTAACACACTATAGAATCAGTAATAGACTAATTAAATATTATGTATTATAAGAAATATTAATCATAGCTAAAAAAATTAACTGTAATAATGTTAGTCTTTGGGGTTTGGATTTTTATTCTCAAATTATTAAACGACTATAAAAACAGTTAAATTTTCATAAATACTCAGTATTACCTCAAATTAAAAATTTTATACGTTATATTTTATTACCTCCTCTATGAATCATGAGACCGTGCCGTTGGTGAGGGGGCTTGAGTGCTCAGGGATACAGAGTAGCTGGACCGAAGGTGCAACCATATCGGAGAGGTATCTGTTGAGAGCCAGACTAAGGAATGATTCCTGAAAGAGGGCAGCAGCTCTTTCAGTAGTTGTTAGGGGCGTGATTCAGGACGACTTAAACGGCCGTATCAACATCACTCAGTCCTCTGAGTACTGCGCAGCTGAAAGCAATGGAAAACTACAGCTGCTTTTTTTCCAAGAAAATGTGGCTCTGCATTTTCACATATACAATAATGGAGGCACCTTCCTTGGTAAAATATTCCGGAGGTAAAATAGTCCCCCGTTCGGATCTCCGGGTGGGGACTACTAAGGAAGGGGTCACCAGAAAATTAAAAAATAACATTCTACGAGTCGGAGCGTGGAATGTTAGAAGCTTGAAAAAGGTTGGTAGGCTAGAAAATTTAAAAAGGGAAATGGGTAGGACAAATGTGGATATAGTAGGAATTAGTGAGGTTCGGTGGGAAGAGGAAGGCGACTTTTGGTCAGGTGATTTTAGAGTAATTAACTCAGCGTCAAATAATGGGCAGGCAGGAGTAGGTTTCGTGATGAACAAGAAGATAGGGAGGAGAGTGGAGTATTTCAAAACGCATAGCGATAGAATCATTGTAATAAGGATAAAATCAAAACCTAAACCGACAACGATTGTTAACGTCTATATGCCTACAAGCGCCCATGATGATGATGAGGTAGAGTGTGTATACGAAGAGATTGATGAAGCAATTAAACACGTAAAAGGAGATGAAAATTTAATAATAGTTGGAGATTGGAATGCAAGCATTGGAAAAGGCAAGGAAGGAAATATAGTGGGTGAATACGGGCTGGGCAAAAGGAATGAAAGAGGGGACCGACTTATAGAGTTTTGCACGAAGTATAATTTAGTAATTGCCAACACCCAATTTAAAAATCATAATAGAAGAATATACACTTGGAAAAAGCCAGGCGATACTGGAAGGTATCAGATAGATTATATCATGGTTAAGCAAAGATTTAGAAATCAACTCGTTGACTGCAAAACTTACCCTGGAGCAGACATTGATAGCGACCATAATTTGGTGATAATGAAATGTAGATTGGGGTTTAAAAACCTTAAGAAAAGGTGTCAGATGAATCGGTGGAATTTAGAGAAGCTTGAGGAAGAGGAGGTAAAGAAGATTTTTGAGGAGGACATCGCAAGAGGTCTGAATAAAAAAGATAAGGTAGAAAATGTAGAAGAAGAATGGGAGAATGTTAAAAAGGAAATTCTTAAATCAGCAGAAGCAAACTTAGGCGGAATAAAGAGAACCGGTAGAAAACCTTGGGTTTCAGACGATATATTGCAGCTGATGGATGAACGTAGAAAATATAAGAATGCTAGTGATGAAGAAAGTAAAAGGAACTATCGGAAATTAAGAAATGCTATAAACAGGAAGTGCAAACTGGTGAAAGAAGAGTGGATTAAAGAAAAGTGTTCAGAAGTGGAAAGAGAAATGAACATTGGTAAAATAGACGGAGCATACAGGAAAGTTAAGGAAAATTTTGGGGTACATAAATTAAAATCTAATAATGTGTTAAACAAAGATGGTACACCAATATATAATACGAAAGGTAAAGTCGATAGATGGGTGGAATATATTGAAGAGTTATACGGAGGAAATGAATTAGAAAATGGTGTTATAGAGGAAGAAGAGGAAGTTGAGGAGGATGAAATGGGAGAAACAATACTGAGATCTGAATTTAAGAGAGCATTAAAAGATTTAAATGGCAGAAAGGCTCCTGGAATAGACGGAATACCTGTAGAATTACTGCGCAGTGCAGGTGAGGAAGCGATTGATAGATTATACAAACTGGTGTGTAATATTTATGAAAATGGGGAATTCCCATCAGACTTCAAAAAAAGTGTTATAGTTATGATACCAAAGAAAGCAGGGGCAGATAAATGTGAAGAATACAGAACAATTAGTTTAACTAGTCATGCATCAAAAATCTTAACTAGAATTTTATACAGAAGAATTGAGAGGAGAGTGGAAGAAGTGTTAGGAGAAGACCAATTTGGTTTCAGGAAAAGTATAGGGACAAGGGAAGCAATTTTAGGCCTCAGATTAATAGTAGAAGGAAGATTAAAGAAAAACAAACCAACATACTTGGCGTTTATAGACCTAGAAAAGGCTTTCGATAACGTAGACTGGAATAAAATGTTCAGCATTTTAAAAAAATTAGGGTTCAAATACAGAGATAGAAGAACAATTGCTAACATGTACAGGAACCAAACAGCAACAATAACAATTGAAGAACATAAGAAAGAAGCCCTAATAAGAAAGGGAGTCCGACAAGGATGTTCCCTATCTCCGTTACTTTTTAATCTTTACATGGAACTAGCAGTTAATGATGTTAAAGAACGATTTAGATTCGGAGTAACAGTACAAGGTGAAAAGATAAAGATGCTACGATTTGCTGATGATATAGTAATTCTAGCCGAGAGTAAAAAGGATTTAGAAGAAACAATGAACGGCATAGATGAAGTCCTACGCAAGAACTATCGCATGAAAATAAACAAGAACAAAACAAAAGTAATGAAATGTAGTAGAAATAACAAAGATGGACCGCTGAATGTGAAAATAGGAGGAGAAAAGATTATGGAGGTAGAAGAATTTTGTTATTTGGGAAGTAAAATTACTAAAGATGGACGAAGCAGGAGCGATATAAAATGCCGAATAGCACAAGCTAAACGAGCCTTCAGTAAGAAATATAATTTGTTTACATCAAAAATTAATTTAAATGTCAGGAAAAGATTTTTGAAAGTGTATGTTTGGAGTGTCGCTTTATATGGAAGTGAAACTTGGACAATCGGAGTATCTGAGAAGAAAAGATTAGAAGCTTTTGAAATGTGGTGCTATAGGAGAATGTTAAAAATCAGATGGGTGGATAAAGTGACAAATGAAGAGGTATTGCGGCAAATAGATGAAGAAAGAAGCATTTGGAAAAATATAGTTAAAAGAAGAGACAGACTTATAGGCCACATATTAAGGCATCCTGGAATAGTCGCTTTAATATTGGAAGGACAGGTAGAAGGGAGGAATTGTGTAGGCAGGCCACGTTTGGAGTATGTAAAGCAAATTGTTGGGGATGTAGGATGTAGAGGGTATACTGAAATGAAACGACTAGCACTAGATAGGGAATCTTGGAGAGCTGCATCAAACCAGTCAAATGACTGAAGACAAAAAAAAAAAAATATTTTATTACTCATACATTATAGATATTCAGGAACAATAGAAGTTTGGGGATGATAACTTTTGCTAACCTTGGAATTGCAATTTCATTTTGTTCAGAAAAGATACATTCTATTAAAATTATTATAGAAGCTATAATTTTTAATGAAAGAAATTATGTATTTTATTTTCAGATCCAATAAATAAAAATATAATTCTTTACATTTACCTATGATTATTTACTCCTTAAACTCAAGAATTATTGTACTATTATTAACTAAGAACTAAGAACTATTAACTTGAAGCTTTGATTATTCCGTTGGAAGAGGATTTTTGTATAAAATTTCATCTTCTATGGATTGCTTACATAAAAAGAAAATTATATTCATTGGTACTTCCAGATTTAGACATAAAGCAAAGTACTAGTATAAATTATGCTTTTGCAAGTTTTTGTTCAAAATACTCCAAAAATGGTAAATGGTATAGCCTACTTGTATCTATTGTTGGCAGTCTAGAAACACTTTTAACCATTCTAGCTGTCAACTTATTTAACTTTTGCATTCATATAAACTGTCAGTAGATGGAAAATTATTCAAAATAAAGTGATATGGATCTGTTTGTAAAAAAAACTATACATTTTAAATATTTTGTGCAAGTGTAAATGTAGCATGTTATGATGACTGTAATGACATTTAAATATAATAAGATCATTATAAAGGGATTAAAACAATTTAAAGTATAAAATTATAGTCAATGATTACTTTTTAAAATAAATTACGTAAAATTTGCATTTAAAAAATAAAATTAGAATAAAACCTTCCATTGTTGTACCTTGATCCAAATAGTAATGCTTACTATTTAATTTTTCCTAATTAATTAAATACACATTTTCTAAATTACACCTAGTAACTCAAAGAAAAGATAAATACTTGTATAAAATAAGACAAAGCAAATGGTTTATATAAATATTTTGAAATTTATTGTGCTTTTGATTCATAATCATGATGTCATGCATAACGTTAAAAATTCAGGTAAGATCTAAAATATATTTGAATTAGACAATACCTTAACTTAAAATTCAGTTTTACTTAAAAAGTTAAATAAATAATTACAATCCTTTTTGCCTAATTACATATAAGTAAGACTAATTAAAATTTGTTTTAGTTTTAGTACTGGCTCTGTTAGTTGTAAAAATTCTAACAGATGATTCCAAACCACCAGTTGCGGTAGCTACATCAGATGAATGTCAGGTAACACCAGTAATACACGTCTTGCAATATCCAGGCTGTGTACCTAAACCTATACCTTCATTTGCCTGCACTGGAAGATGCAGCAGTTATCTTCAGGTAATTGACAAATTTCATTTTACTTTTGTAATAATTAACATACCCTAACAAAATAATGTAAGTTTGTAACACACTGACTTTTTTTGGACTGTTTTTATGATTGTTACTGATGAGCAATGTAACAACATTGTATTTTATTCAATGTATACATTCTATATTTTTACCATTTTACTCGTGATATAAATTGAATCTTTAGTTTTAGATTATTTTAACTGATTTGTTTTGTTTTCATGTATGTGTTTTTTTTGCGAATGATGAACACTTTAATTATAATTAAAATAAAACAGGCTAAATACTAATTAAAAATTTTCTCTTGGTCTTTTCCTCCCCAAATGGTGAAAAATTATTTTTGATAATTTCACATTACATTCAGAATATATTTTAAAGAGAAATCATCAAGGAAAATATTTTTAATATTTAAACTTAAATAAAATTTTGTAAAAGTTGACTTGTGACATCAATTGTCTTATAATGAATTACTTATTTAAAAAATAATTATTTTAACTCAGTCTAAAATCAATTTTTATTTAAAACAATCTGTTAAATTAAACCTGTATGATTATTATCAATATGTTCTGTAAAAAAGTATTTTTTTCCTCTCTCTTTTATAAATACTTTTTTCATGTTTTACCAATTTTTTTTTTTAATTTCAAGACTGTTTTAAATTATAAAAATAGTTGTAAGTTGATTGACTTGATTCAATAAAAAGAACACAAATTATTTGATAGACCTTTGTGGAATCATTAAATTGGAAAGATGTCTAGCATTAGTGTCCAAAGTTTAGGTGGAGTGAGAAAACTAGTTGCAACAGTGTTGTAATTGAATAATTTTAAAAATTAATTAATGCTTTATGTTGCACAACAGAATCAGGTTAGTATACTTCCAATAATTGAAAAACTATAAATAAATCCTATATTAGTATTTAATGTACTGTTTTAGAATGTTAATTTCACACTGAAAATACCTGAAACTGTAATAAATGAGTAGAACATCACATGTTATTCTTATAAAAAATAAAAATAAAATTAATATTTTCAGAGTTTGGGCAACTTCAGTATTAAACAATGTGTTTATAAAGTCATCCATAAAAAATTTGCAATATATGAATTTATCAAATTTCATTGTTACAAATCGATAATGATCATAGCAATCAACCAAATGATATTTAAATAATATGATATTTATGAGTAAAAAAATAATTATAATAAAGTAATTAAAAGTCATATTTTTTTATAGTTAAATATTTGTATATTATTAACATTAATCTAGTTTTTCATCTTGTTCACTACTTGGAATAATAATATAACTAGGTCATTGTCAGTTTTTTGTTACTGAAGGTTGTTAAGTCATGGTTGGATTATTAATAAACAAGAAACAATTTTTAATTTTTTTAAATATAATTATCATGCAATTATCCAAATTATATATGTAAACTCAAAGATAACCTAAAACCCAGTTTAAATTGCTAAAAACACAAATATTTGCATTATGCAGTTTATTTAAGTCTCAGAATATCATTTTATGAATATTAATATAATTAAAACTACAGATAAATAAATTAATTATGAAAATAAAAGCTGTACTTTTGAATTAAAAAGTTATAATCAAAATAAAATTTAAATATTTTATGAACAATATTTTTTACAATCTTATATTATTTTTCACAATTAAAACTTATTACAAATAATTAAACAGAAATAATTTCACAATAGAATCCATATTTAAAATCTGACTAAGGTAAATCTGGATCTTTTAATAGTCTAATAGTTATTTAAATTTTTATTGTTAATGATTATATTTTATTTTATTATCTCACAGGTATCAGGATCAAAAATTTGGCAGATGGAGAGATCATGTATGTGCTGCCAAGAAAGTGGTGAAAGAGAAGCTAGTGTTTCTTTATTTTGTCCAAAAGCAAAACCTGGTGAACGAAAATTCCGAAAGGTAAAAAAAAAAAATTCAACAGCCACACATTTCATAATTTTTAACTAATAATTCTTCTAAAAAATTTGAGTTCTTAGACACTGGTTGGTGCAGTGGTTAACATATCTGCTATTAAATCTAGTGAGGTGGGGTTTTGGGTTTGGAAATAGGTTTTTACTTTACTTCAGCTGACAATCAGTTAGTTGTATCATGATTGTCATAGCTGACAATCATAAGAGTTATTTGTTGTCTGTGTGTTTTACTAGTAATGGAGGTTTGATATTTTTCACTGACTACAAAATAAAATATTTTATTTCTGAAAATATTTCTATAAACATTGTAATTATTTAAAAATATTTCTTTTCATGAAATTCCTAATGAGCTCAATGAATCATGATAACAGTAAAAAAAATTCCTCTAATTTGCATGAAATTTGTGTATGTATATGTATAATATATAAATTAACAGTCCAAAGAGTGATCTGATCTCACCAATGTTATTATCAACAGTTAAAAAGTTAAGAAACATAGTAGCAGATGTACTAGAAGAAGAATTATAGCGAAGTTACAGGCCATTTTTTCGCTTTCAGGACATATGCTATCTTATAATATCTAATTCATTAACTAAATAAGAATGTAACAAAATAAATGTTAAATTGTTTTCTTTAAAAAGTCAAGGTTGCGATAATTTTGAAAAAAACTGTTTCAAATAATGTATTAGTACACAATTTTATTCATTTGTCTGATTGAAAAGTCTAATTTCACTAGCCTTATTTAATAGAATAAAATAGTGTTTGATAGGAATAATTTATTTAATAATTATCTTAGTTTGGAACAGAGTGTGTTACAAATAAATTTGCATGTTATTCTGCATTCAATCCAAACTTTTGTAGATTAACTGAAAAATATGTTGTGAGAGTTTAAATTATTAAAAAACCTCTGCATGTAATGACATTATGTTAATAATTTTAAAAACACAGTTCTTGAATACAGTTAAAAGTAAACAATATAAATAAATATAAAGTATTAATAAATTGTTTCTAAACTTTCGTCATTAACCAAAATTTATTACGTTATGCTTCAACAGCAACAGTATTAAATTATAATTAAAAATAAGAAGTCAAATGATAAGTATCAAAAAGTCATATTTTAAATGCAGTATCAATTACAACATACTCATTAGTTATATGAATTTTGAAGACAGCACAATTTGAATTTTTCTCGTACCTTAAATAAATTTATATTTAACTGTATTCTGATGTTCAATTTAAATTACCTTCAATATAAGGGAGTTAAGAAATGTCAGGGTTAGAGGATCACTATGCATGACCAAATCAGAGATTAAGACCTAATATTATAGAGGTATAATGATTTGTAAGCAAATTAATAGAAATTTTGTTATAAATAAATAATGCCAAATAGAATTTTTTTTTTTTAAATATAATTATTTATTTCTTTTCTGAGTAATACTATTGTTATATATTGATTTAATTTTTAAGAAATTTTACTATATGCTGTCATTTAAAAAAAATAAATAAATTTAAATCATTAATATGCATGAGAATCTTATTTCTCATAATAATTGTTTTACTGCTGAAAGACATCATCTAGATTTAGATTTTAATTTCTTTTTCCAAAGTGAGTAATTTTATTTTCATACTTATTTCAATAACTGTTTAGCATGACTACTAATTTGTATGTTTTCAGGTTAACACAAAGGCTCCTCTTGACTGCATGTGCCGTCCATGTACAGGAGTAGAAGAAAGTGCTGTCATACCTCAAGAAATAGCAGGATACGCTGATGAAGGACCAATGAATAATCACTTTAGAAAATCTCAATAAATATAGTTAATTTAATTAACAAAAAAAGTGATAAATCATGTATAAAAATATGTGACATTTAAACATTATCAGAAATCATTGTTCATGCGGTATTAGAATAAAATTTAAATCACCGTTTATTACTTTAATCAAAATTTGATATTATGTTTTAAGTTAAAAATTATTTTGTGAAACTAATAATAATTCTGGAGTTGATAAACAACAAAAATGCATTATTATGAAATTATAGTAAAATGTATTTATTAAAATATTGCAAATAAAAAACTAATTAAAAACATGTAATAGCTTATTCAATAATAATTTGTAGCTATATTAGAAATTAACTTTCCATTAATTTCTTATATATAGAACAATTTATTACAGGCCTATTTCTCGTCGTAAATTATGTTTAGTAATCAAATTTAATTAATTAAAATGTTAATGTAAACTTTCCAATTAAAAGGTTTTTGCACTATTTTTTTTATAATTCCATCTCTTCTACTAATGTGATGCACACAAATAAAAATACTATATTGGGTAGAAGAATTTTACTGGAAAGGTATATAATAAAATAGCGGAAAAGATATGTATGCTTTTAATAAATAAATCAAGAGCTGACTATTAGAGCAATTGGTGCCTGAGGCAAAGGTGATGTTAAAATAATTCATTCCTCCCATTGCTCCAAAACTGATTTTTATTCATAACAATTAAATTGCATAGAACACTTTTTTTAGGTAAAGGAGGTACTATTGATTTTACAGTATTGTATAATTTGCAAGATCCCTTGAAATGAAGAGACCTAATATACTGGCCTGTTAAAAATAAAACTTGAATGTAATTAATTCTAAAATATTCTTGCACAATTCTGGACAAGAAAACCGACTTTCGTTACATTAGTTTGTATAATATTTTTTGTATCGTTATTTTGTATAATCTTTTGCACAAGAAATATACATAACATAAATAAATAAGAAAATTAAAAGAGGTATAATTTTTTTTATTTTTAATATTAAAATGTATTATCCGTTGATAAGGAAATTAAATTATTATAACCGTAGTTTGATGAAATAATTAAAAATAACGATAAACCCAAAGCATAAACATCAATTTTAAACTCGCTTTCCTCTGTGACTCACTGCATAAGCGCGTATAATAAATATGAACAAAGTTAATGTTATACATATATATATATATATATATATATATATATATATATATATGTGTGTGTATATATATGTATGTATATATATTTATGTAAAATATTAACATAAAATTATAATCCATAAGCAATTCTTTTTTTTTTTAATCACTAAAATTTTAAATTTTAAAAATCTTGAACTGGTTTTCTGGTTGCGTATTCAACGGCATGATTTGTATTTACTGCATTTATAATCAATCTTTTATTTTAATAATAATATTTGATATAGGTTGTAAATACTGAATTTTCTTAACACCAATCGGTAGATAGCGTCAGTGGATTTACAAATAAACATTTTTCTTTAAGCTGGTTAAATTTTTGAAATATTTATATTATTTTCATAATTAGTCTGAAGGAAATAACGAGATGGTATACATATTATTATGATAATTGCACTAAGCAAAACTTGTGTATAAGTATATTAACCACACGCAGTAGACAAAACTTACCTTTTTCTTTTTGAACATTCACAGTTAATGAACTTGTTTTACATGGGTGTTTTAAATGTTAACTCGTTTTACTTTATAAAATCTTACATTTTTGTCAACTGTTTGTTTATTAATGTTATTTATGATGTAAATTATTGATGACAAGCGCGAGCGAGTGTGTGTAATATCGCGCACGCTGATTATATTTGTAACCTTATAATTCTTTCTCGATTGGATTACTAGATAACTATAAAATAAAAAACCAGATACTTTTGCATAATACTCATATTATAATAATACTATTATTATTATTATTATTATTATTATTATTATTATATAAAATATTAACTTATACATAAAAATATTCATATTTATGATAAGATTAACAATTTCTTAGGTAAAATTTTCTCTAAATGTAATACCCCCTTCAATAAAGGCAAAAATAAGAAAAGGAAAATTTTCTAAATATTTTTCTGAATTTTAGGTACGGGTTCTATAAATTAAAAAAATTGTAGACACTTCTTGATAGTTCTATATATGAAGTATAAACTTTAAAAGACGTTTTGAAAAATATTTAAACCGAAGGGAGATACAGCTAAAAACCATATATTTCACTTTTAAGAGGTCGGGAGTTATTTATTTTTTTTAAAAAAGAAGAGTTTTTGGATTATTTATATATGCAGTGTAAGTAAAAAATTTCCTTTAATAAAGTTTTCTTCGAAATTCCTCTGAAGAAACTCGAGATTGGGTTTCTCAGGACATCCCCTACTCCCTTAATGAACTTTGAAAAATAATTAATGTGGTTAATCCTCCATGTATAGAAATATTTGAACCAAATTTGAACAAAATCGTTTTGGTTAATTTTGAAATATGAGGTCAAAAGCAGTGCAGCACAGATATGTACGTATGGTTTTTTTAATCTAATTGCTGTGTATGTATGTATAAACCCGTGTATATATATATGCTTATGTATAAAATTTTTGGCTCCAAAGTTACTAATTCAATTTGATCGAAATTTATATATGTTGTAGTAGTGTACTGAAGTTGTGTATGTGAGAATTTGATGAAGGTTTGTTGAGTCGTTCTTCAGTTACGCTCAGTGTAAGATTTACTACAGACAACAAAACCTTAACGTTAACTTTGTTCATATTTATTATACGCGCTTATGCGGTGAGTCACAGAGGAAAGCGAGTTTAAAATTGATGTTTATGCTTTGGGTTTATTCGTTATTTTTAATTATTTCATCAAACTACGGTTACAATCATTTAATTTCCTTATCAACGGAAAATACATTTTAATATTAAAAATAAAAAAATTATACCTCTTTTAATTTTCTCATTTATTTATACTCTCATTTAATTTCTACATTTCTCATTTAAAGTTTCAATACTGAAATAAAGAAATTAAATTGAATTTAAATTAGAAATATATATCTCAAGTTAATATTAAAGTTCAGACTGGAAATAATGTAAAACAATTTGACGAACTAATTACTGGATTATTATTTCAATTACCATTCTCATGCTAAAAAAGGAAGGAATTTATTAATTTAAAGAATTCTAGGGTAAAATGAAAAGCTACAAACAAAACAGTTATGTTCTCAGAAAGTAAAGATTTCAGCTCCGTGCAGGAAACACAAGGATGATGATTCGGAGTAATTAAGTCCTTTCTGCTTGTTGAGGATTAAAATTTTGCTTTTTTCATAGTCAGTTTCCAGAAGGTTTACATTTATTGAAACACTGTAATTTTGGAACAAAGATAAATTTTACTACGTTTCCTAAGCTAGGGTAATATATGAAATAAATAATAAATGTATCATTTACTTATATAAGGTCAATGGATTTATTCAGCATGTAATCCATTATTATCATTTTAAATAAAAAAGCGAATTAATTAATATAATTATTCTTTTTACAACGAATATGATAGGAATTTTACAATGAATATATTCATTTTATTTGTGTAATGACACTACAATTGTAATTGTTACAGGCTTTTTAATTAATTTTTTTAAATTCCTGTAGCTAATTACTGAAATAATTACATAAGTTAAATATTTGAAAAAAGGACACTTTTTTAATATTGTAATTAGTTAATGGTAAGTAAAATGTATTGCAAAAAATACAGTGAGTTATTAAATCAATTCTTTGTCTGTACAATAAAGCATTCAAAAAATATTTTTTTCCAAATAATCGTTTGAAAAACTGTCAGATTAATAAAATAAACGTAGTAAACTAAATGTTCTATTCATTTTAATTTTTAGTATAATTACGTTTTAATGATTTGCATTATATTGTACGAGGTCTGTAAATAAAGTAATGAGACTAGTTATTTTTGGCAGCAAAAGTGGCAACACTGTAAAGTTACTAGTAAACATATGACTACATGAACATCTGATTTATATTAGGTATTAATATTTTTAGTTTATTGACGTAAAAAAACTTTTCGTGAAACGAGTTTTTGTTGTGCTTACAAAAATGAGTAATACTGATTATGAGCAACGTAGTGCAATGAAGTTTTGTGTTAAACTCGGTGAGAATGCTACTGAAGCTTTTCCAAAATTGAAAAAGGGGGTATCGAGATGACGCTCTGTCACGAGCCCAAGTTTTTAGGTGGTTTAAAGCATTTTCAGATGGCCGGGAATCAGTAGCGGACGATCCACACTCTGGAAGACCGTTAACGTCAAAAAGTGACGACAATTTTGAGCGAATCAGAAACTTGTACGACCGGCGATTAACTGTCAGAAT
This sequence comes from Lycorma delicatula, assembly GCF_047948215.1. Lineage (NCBI taxonomy): Eukaryota > Metazoa > Arthropoda > Insecta > Hemiptera > Fulgoridae > Lycorma > Lycorma delicatula. The sequence continues at coordinate 139,348,877 of NC_134456.1, forward strand.
GATTGCAGAACAACTGAATTTGAACCATACCACAGTCCATCAAGTTTTGACAAAAGAATTGGATATAAAAAAATCTGCGTAAAACTGGTCCCAAAAAACCTCACTGTTGAACAGAAAAACAGCAGGGTGGAAATCTTCTACGGCGAATTGAAACTGATCCTGATTATTTAAAAAAAGTTATTACTGGTGATAAATTTTGGATATTTGAGTACGATCCAGAAACAAAACGCCAGAGCAAGGAGTGGCACACTTCAAAATCAGCACGTACCAAAAAATCAAAAATGGGCAAATCAAAAATCAAAACCATGCTAAATTGTTCAAATTTGCTAAATTGCTAAATCAATATGTTTACCGAGAGATTCTTGAAAGACTGCGGAAAAGAGTTGACTGCGTGAGACCAGTCATCAAAGATAGCCGGATGTTGCATCATGACAATGCACCTTGTCATACTGCACTCTCAATTAATGAGTTTTTGGCAAAGAAAAACATTCCTGTAGTTCCTCAACCACCTTATTCACCTGACTTGAGTTCCTGCGACCTTTTCCTGTTACCGACGTTAAAAAAAGAAAACACCTCAAAGGACACCATTTTGGAATAGTAGAAAACATTAAAAAAATATATAACCAATCATCTGAAGGATATTCCGGTTTCTGAGTTCCAAAAATGCTATGAAGAGTGGGAAAACCGTTTGAAGCATTGCAAGATTTCCTAAGGTTTTTTCCTAAGGTTTTTCCTAAGATTTTCTATTTTGAAGTGATAGAGTCCATGTGTAATTGGATTGTAAATAAAATGTTTTTCTGAATCAGTCTCATTACTTTATTTACAGACCTCGTGTATATATATATATATATATATATACACGAGTATATACACCCCAGAGGTAGGGCCCCCCCCGGTTAGACAGATTAGATAAGCGAGACATGTCAGGCTAAACATCCCCTGACCACGACGGGAAACGCAAGTAACCATATGCGCGGGAGAAGCCGCGACGGCAATACTAGTGTATATATATATATATATATGTATATATAAAGTATAAATAAATAAAAGTATAAATAAATAAAAGTATAAAGTATATATAAAGTACACAATCTAATTTAATTAAAGTTGTTCATCACGGGTAGATTTTTACAAACTTCCTATGGTTATATGGATTAATAGTAGATCCGTCCTTATGTATTGAAAAATTACAGTCGTCGTCAGCTCGATCGAGATTCAACCCATAATTTCAATAACCCATGAATTTTTCCCAAGATTTTTTGAGGTTTAATGTAACTTCAATTCATTTAATTTCGTCAAGAATTAAGAGGAATAATTTTAAGTTTATCTAATGAAAATCAACCCAACTGCTTACGCTATCAGAGAATAAAATGTAAATAAATAACTTTCTGTGGTAGATGCTATTTGGTAAAAAAAAGTCTTACTTTGACACTACAGTAAGTAATTTTAAAAGATTTGATATTTATATTTGAAACTGTGTACACTACATAAGTACCTTATGAATCTCGAAATTCTGTGATATTTGAATTTTCAAGTAATGTTTTGATAACATTACTAAAGCCCCGAACTGATTTTTCTTTTCGCAATTCCCTTTTTATTTTATTATTATAAAGAAATTTAAAAATAAAAAAATAAAAGAAAAATGTATTACGTAACTTCCTACCTATCTGTAATCAAAAAGAGAAGAGTTCTCTTATCCTCCTAGGTTAAGAGAGAAATCCCAGAGTTCCAAAAAAAAGGTACCGCGGCGTGAATACCCAAGTTATTGAGAGAAAAAATGTCTTTCATCGGCTTTACTATCTTGGCATGTTTTATTTTTCTGTTTTTGTTTTGTTAGTTGTTATTCCGATGATGAATATTGGAGAAGATTTCAATGGTAGATATACTGCAAGATCCTCTAACCTCGAGACGTTTGTAATTAAAGAAATTATCTTTACTTAATTTTGATCTATAGATAAAATAACAACAGTAAAATGATCTTTTTATCATAACAGTGTAGTAATATTTGAAAGCTTCGAAATAGATGCCCACTCACTATTTGTTAAATGATCCCCTTGTTTGGTTGTATTACATTCGCATTTTAAGTTATTAATTCGGGATTATTGAATGGAGAACAAATTGCGGCTACTAAAATAAATTCCAGAGGTGTTGTTTCTTAAAATAACAAGAGGTATTTATTCCTGACTTTCTTTTCAACTTTTAATATTTCATAACCTACGGTTATTATCTTTTTCAGCTCATTAAAAATCATGTTACTATATCATCATTTTGAGAATATCTTTAAAAATCAAGATTAAAAAAGATTAAACAAAGGATCCGTACATCCAAACTGGTTTAATTATTGATTTAAAATAATTGAGTTTGCTAGAGAATGACAGTTAAAATTTATATCATGTAACCAATACGTTTTATGGAACGATTTAAATGCAGTCCTGGATACTTAAAATCATCAGCTTCTAATAGAACAATATCGTAAAACTTAACTGGTCAGTTGTTCCTGCACAGACTAAATGCAACATTTATGATCTTGGCCTCTTTGAAGTTCATTTTTTATTTACCAAGTAATTTTTCAGCCGTTCTCCGTGGCGCGAGTGGTAACGTCTCGGCCTTTCATCCGGAGGTCCCGGGTTCGAATAACGGTTAGGAATGGCATTTTCACACGCTACATATCATTCATCTCATCCTTTGAAGCAATACCTAACGGTGGTTCCGGAGATTAAAAAAAGGTCATTTTTCGAGGTTATTTAAAATTAAATAACAACCTTTCCATTACGACGCGTAGATTTATCATCAGTAAGAATGGGGCTACACCAACTCGTAAATAAATGTTGTTACTGTTAGAGGAGTGAGTAAACACCATATATAATAAAATGTATTATTATTTTACTTAGATAAATAAAGTAAATAAGATCCTAAATATTAATCTTTTATTTTGATATGTATGCATTTCCGGTAATATTGGAATTACATTTTATGGTTAAACGCTTACGGTGTCTCCTGCTTTGGCAAGTACTTACTCCTAAGGTAACATAATATGTAAGTAAAATAATTCTAAATGATAATATTTTGCGCAAATCAAACAAATATTTTAACTTTAAGTAAAATTAAAAGTTTACTTCCTTTTCCTGTGGCAAATGTTCTTCCTAATAAAGCCCCACTTAAAATGTTAAAAAAATTCAAGTCAACCGGTTGAAGTTTTCAAGCAAGGAAGCTTTATTTGTTATTTGTTTATTTAGTTATTTATTCGGCATTTTGTCATAAGAAACTACATATTTGGATGGAAGAATTAATCTCTGAATATCTCCCTAAACCTTTACTTAAACTTTAAAAAATATAATAGAATCAGTTTTCTTATTACCACTCAAGTTACCGTGCCAATTCTAAAGACTTTAGATTAAATCGTTCATCAGTTTTTAAGTCCAACAGACATGTGTATACACAAGCACATACATAAACCTTTACAAACACACACACACACACACACACACACACACACACACACACATATATATATATATATATATATATATATATATAGAGAGAGAGAGAGAGAGAGAGAATGAGAGAGACAGAGGGGAGGATTTTATAACAAATAATTTAATATTTTTGAACTCATTGAATCTCATAATGTTGAGAAATGAAAAAAATCTGGAAAGTTATTTTTTGATCGATAGCAGTAATTTACTTCTGTTATTTACTATTACAACCGATAAAGTAAAAGCACACAATTTTTCTCAGGATTCGTTCGATTGCTATTAATAAGAATAGAGAATTCTATCCCAAGAATTGGAAAGCAGTTTTTGATTTACTTTGTAAGGATATTTTTCAGAACAGGAAAGAAGTCTGATTTTGATACCACCTCAGCAATAATGAAATCAAGTAGTGATTAAATCTTCCGTCAGAATTCTAATCGAAACCATTCATAACGATCTAGAGTTATTTTGGATTACCAGGAAAATAATTCTAAAAAAATGCATTTATATATAATTTTAAAAAATGCATTTTCCTTGATATATTTTAAATAAATGCGATATTTGTTGTAATAACATGACTTTAAATTTTACCAAATCGATAAAAGAAAACTTTATGTGAACGTAGAGTAATTTTAAATATAGGAAGTATAAATATAAAGTATGAATTATGAATAGGTATCCTGATGTTACAAAAAATGATGTACGTAATTCTTTTTTTGTAAAGAAATGAAGCCAACTTGAAAAACGATGGCCACTGTCAAAATGGCCAATTAAATAATAGTAACTATTAGTTATACTTGAAAAAATTGAGTGTCCCCTCAAGCCAGGTTCTCTTACCTATCATATACACACGCGCACGCACAGGCGCGACATCATCAATGATTGAAGAAGGCCGCTTAAACGTGTCCACTAGAATTTAAACTATCTTTCTCACAAACGTCGGGGCGTACACATAAATACACAGCTCATTAACTACTGTTCTCATTAAAAAAAAATAAACCAGAAAAAAATTATTTTGAAACATGAGAAGAGCTGTCATCAAAAAATTGTTATTTAACAAGTAATATCTATTATTGACCATTAAAATTTCAGAGAATCGATTGAGTTGAGAATCGATTAGTTTGTTGGGCAGTTAATAATGGACTAGTTATTCTTAAAAATTTCCATACGTGATTCATAGATCGAAAAAAAATTATTCATAATAGGATTTACTTAGGTATGTAACGTGGTTCACGAGTGGAAAGGGAGCAATTTCTGCTCAGAAAAATGTGAAAATAAAGAAAAACAAAACCCGAAAGGGAAGAAAATTTTTAAACTTTTGAAACTGCCTACGTAAGGGACAGGTTTGAGAGTTTAAAGAAGAAGCAAGACAGGGTATAAGATAAATTGATTGGGAGAAAGAAACGTGTCTCGACAACTTCAACTGGACTTACTGCATTTTTCAATTTTTGTTTATTTAGTTGTTAATACTACGATAAATAATGGAGAAGATAACAGATGTCAATGGGAGATTGACTGCAGGATCTTTGAACCTCAAAAGTTTGTAAGGTAATAAAATATCCAAGATTTTTATCTGTTGATGAAATAACGTCCGTGAAATGGTCTTTGAATCATAATTAAGTTCAGTGATTTTTGAGTGCTTTAAAATAGACGCATATTTATTATATATTAAAAGGACCGGCATGCACCTGTATACGTATTTTAAGATAATAATTCGGGAAACTCGATCGATAAACAATTTGCCTCTATTAAAATAACGTCCAGGCGTGCTACCTCTCTGAAATAAAAATCTGTATCCATTCACTATAATATTTTCAAACTTCTAATATTTCATGTTCTCTAGGTATTAAGTTTTTTCTCAGCTCATTAAAATCATATTATGCCTTTTTTTTGCAAAAATCTCTAAAAATTAAAATTAAAAACTTCAGAAGAAGGGATCTGCAATACTTGTTAGTACGAGTAGAATTAATGACGTATCTGTGTAATTCATCTACTAATATACGATAAAGGAATGTTGTTTACAGGTATCAGTTATTACCTGTAAATAGTTTTAATGTAATTTGGATTACTGATAGTAACAATCTAATTTAATTAACACTTACCTCTTTACGTAAACAAAAGTATATGACTCTGATAATTACTTCAGATTATTACGTTTATATTATTGTACAATAGGTAGTATTTTAATTATTTATAAACCAGATTATTATCAAAAATTAAGTGTATCAAAAGTTAAAATTTAATTAAAAAAAACAATAAAAAACAGTTACATTAAGAATTACATAATCCGACCGTGTTAAATAGCAGTAATTATTTTAGTTATTATGTAAGGTAATCAACTTATTAGAAGTCAAGTTACAAAACCAGAAGTAATCTCACACCTCTACCAGCCTTTCTCCAAGACATTACTTGAAATTAAAAATTAAAAAAATTAAAACTGAACAAAAAAAAAATTAGCGTTAAAAAATAATAATTTAGTGCAAACTAAATTGTTTTATTTATTATTAATTAACTATAATATTCTTATATACATTCTAACGAAAACTTGTGGTATAACCTTGTATTCTATTATTATTAATTTATTTATGGTTGGTAATAAAACTAATAAAAAACTAATTCATAATTAAAACAGTCAGCCTAACACTTTATAACATAATAATTAAATACTAATTGGTAATTAACAAATTTGTTTTTTTTTGTACTACTATTACTCGTACATTATAACAACTTTAAAAAAACTAGAATAAGTGACCGACGAATTAATTGAAAAAACCTTTCGTTCGTAATTTTAGTTTTAATTTTATATAGCCGATGACAATTATCGTTCTGATAAGAAATTATATATATATATATATATATATATGTGTGTGTGTGTGTGTGTGTGTGTGTGCAACAATAATTTTCATAATACCTAGTATAAAAAAATATATTTTTTATTAATTTAATGTATATATACATGCATGGTCAAACATTAATGAATTTTGAATATTAATGTTAAAACAATTAACTTAAAATAAAGACGAACAGGATATGTTCTGTCAATAATTACAATTAAAAGTAAGATTTTTTTTTATATTTCTTAAAAAGTAAAAGTTGCATTTTAGGAGGGATGAGGAGAGACCGGTTCCTAGTTATTGTGCAGGACAATGTGCATTACAAGACAGGAAAAGAAACTTTAGTCGGTCAACCGCTCCGACCAGATTACAACAAAGATGCTCTTGCTTTTCAAATTATAGCGACCTTAGCACAGACTTAGCGAGGTCACACATAGATATAACTTATAAAACTAAAAGAAAGAAAAGGGTTAAAATAAGGAAAAAATTGCAAATTGGGAAAGTATGACTTACCTCCAGAGAAACTACAGAACGTGACAAACAACTCCATCCTAAAGAAACTCAAGAACTTTGCCAGCCAACAAAAGCCTATCTTTTGGGAATTGAAGGAATTTTTTCCAGATGGGAACATTACATTTAATGATACATGATTTTTCGTTGATTAACTTAAATATAACATAAAAAATGCTTTTGCTCTAAAAATTTAGAAGAAACCAAAAACACACACAGGATTCCTAATGGAACAACCTCATTTGATCACTGATTTTATATTTATGTATATATCATGAAGTCGGCTATAAAACATTCAGCCAGATTTTCAATGAAAATGTTAGAAATGAATATGTATAATGGATATACAATGGATGTCTTTATACATTACTGTCTGGTTAAATATTAATTATTAGGATCAAGTTTGAGAATAGACAATTCGGAGATGAAATTCCAGATTTTAATTAAAACAAAGTAAAATAAAAACAAAGAATTATAACAAAAAAGAATTTGCTTAACATAATATCACTTTAATATTTTATCACAGAAGAAAATAAACAAATATTTTATCTGATTTTCACAAAATAATTAAAAAATTTACAACACCTGTTTCATTACACAGTACCGAAAACAGAATAGTTAGCATTCTCTTTGTATCACCTGAGGAAGTTACTGTATACCAAAATAGCTATTGTGATTTTCACTTCCTTGTACGAAGTAAAGAAGTATTGTGATCACAAAAAAATTCGATTTTCAGATTTCAACGGAAATATCCATTTTGACCATCGCTGAATCCATTTTGACTAATTTCGGCATGACGTCTGTACGTACGTATGTATGTATGTACATATGCATCTCGCATATCTCAAAAACGATTAGCCGTAGGATGTTGAAATTTTGGATTTAGGACTGTTGTAACGTCTAGTTGTGCACCTCCCCTTTTGATTGCAATCGGCTGAGCCAAAAGTCTCAAAAAAAGCCTGAAATCAAAAAAATATTGGCTTTGGACTTTCTTTTAACTGGAGTAATAACCCTTCATTGACAGATTTCAACGGTATATGATAAGTGGTACTTATTTTAATTGGATCCAGAGTTATAGCCAAATAAAATTTTAATTAATGAAATATTTGGATCTTACAAGGGGAAGGCACATCGGTCCGGAATCGGACTTCCTCTCCTTTTTTTTTTAATTTTTTTTTCAATTAAATACACTGATTTATTAATAATTATTAACCTCCGATTGTAAAAAAAATACGATAAATAATAGTTAGATAATAACAATAAAAACAAATTATGAAAAAATATCAGAAATTATTAATGAAATAAAATTTTATGTATTTTTCATTTAAAAATAAATTTGTGTATGTAATTTAATAGGCTAACAAGGAAGTAATGTAGTGTCTACATCAGATTTTTTAAAATAATTTTATAAAAATCAAATAATATATTTATTTTCTTTTGTTATGGTGGATTTTCATCAAGAATGGCTTTATCCATCCATTATTTAATATTTTATTTATAATAATTATTCGTGATGAATCAAACACATTGTGTCCCCACATATCTCTACGAGATGAAGTTGGCAAGATATCATCCTAGCTTAAAAAAAACGTTAAAAAGACTGAAAATTACAAAGTTAAGAATTTGAAATAGGAAAAATCTATATAAAGATATTATGACATCGTAGTGTTTAAAAGAATCTAACCATAAATTTTGATAATTATAAGTTGCCGAATTATAAGCGGCCTTCGGAAATAGGGCTCAAAAAAGATCATAAACCTGACAATTCATTTTTTTTTCTAGTTTACTCAGGTGATTACAAATTCCTCGGCAATCTTTCTGAAGATGATTCTATAGTCAAAAATAAGAAAAAAAATTCATATAAACAGAGGTCAGTAAACGGTTCATTAGAGAATTTCAGCTCGGGTAATATTTAGCCCTGCTTTCTCCTTCCTCTGAAAAATTAAACCGTACCAAAGTTTTAAGGTAAAAATCGAGGCGTAAATTTGGTGGTTTCCTATGGGTTTTGATATAAGAAATTGAATGAACGTGTTCCCAGATCTCTATCTCACTTAGATTTAAAGAAAAAGCGGGGTTAAACATCGTCGGAAAATACACTTTTTTGGCTTTGAAATAAAATAACTTTGTTAATTTTCCAATAAACAAATAAGAATTTCTAATTACTTTTGAAGAGAATTTAATTCTGAGAAAATTGATGTAAATAGTAAATAATATCTATTAAAATCTGAGAAATTATTAAAAATTTTAACACAAATTTGAGATGTTCAAATTTAATTAGAAACAAACACACATAAACTGGATCGGAAAAGTGATACGATTTTAAACCGAAAAATTTATATACAAATGCTAAAGATTAAAACAAATAGAGACATCTTCCTAAAAAGTATTAAAACTTTTGCAAGTATTAAAACTACAACAGCTTATAGTTTAGTAAGTCATTCACAGTGGGTGGTACCACAAATTTTTTTTCATTTTGAGAGTTGACGGATATGTTGTTAATTTATTCTAAAGTAAATAAAAATGGATTGGCTGCTCTACGTGAATACCGGGAAAATTATCCAGATCGGAAAGTACCGGATCGTAAAACATTTGAGGCTTTGGAGAGGCGTGCTCGAGAAACATGTATGCTTAAACTATAACTATTTGATGCTGGTCGTAAACTTTTAATGAGAAATGCCAACGCTGAAGAAGCAATACTGAATGCGGTGCAAGTATCTCCAACCTCAAGAATCAGAAGATTATCACATCACTTTCATGTTCCGCAACAAATGTGTGGAGAACATACCTGAGCAACAATTATACCCACTCCATACAACACATGTACAAGAGTTATTACCACCTGATTTTGATAAACGGATGAAATTCTGTCGATGGTTAATTAGAAAATGTGAACATCATACCGATTACTTAATTACTTCTAATTATTGATGAACCCTGTTTTATAAGAAATGGCATTGTAAATTATTAAAACATTAACACTCGGGCAGGAGAAAATCCCCATGAGACTGCTGCGAGTCATTGCCATCGCACTTTTCCATTTAAGTTATGATGTGGTGTTCTTGGCGCCCTTTTTCTTACCGCCAAGGTTCAATGGAGAGCGGTACTTGCATTTTTTGCAAATAAACTGATGGAATTTTTGGAAGATATTCCACTTGCAGATAGAGTGAAGATATGGATTTTCAATGATGGCGCACCTACTCACTACGGTCGTGATGTGATGAATCGTTTAGTAAGCAACTGGTTGGTCGAAACGGACTAATAAAATGGCTACCTCGATCTCCCAATCATCTCGAAAGGAAAACGTCGCTGCGTGGAACGTTTTCCTTTGAGGTTTTCCTTCGAGGTTGGATGAAGTCGTTAGTCTATTCCGCTCGTACTGGCATACAAGAAGAATTGGGACATCGTATAATAGAAGCTGGAGCTACTATTAGGAATAATAATGATGATGTTGGACGTGCCCGGCTAGCATGGATTCGCCGAGCTGAACTATGCACTGAAAAGAATGACAGCCACACTGAGTAACTGCTTTGAAGAAATATTTTCAGCTCGTTGATATTTAATAATTTTTAGAACAAAACCAAGAAGTATGTGATTTTTATTTTTTAAATATATTTTTTATTCATTTTTATTCGTTATTGCTAAGTTTTCAATTTTTTTTTTTCATTTATATTATGTTGTTCAAACATTTATGAAAATTGTTCTGTTTAAAATCGTGTCAGTTTTCTGATTCAGTTTGTGTGTTTTTTTTCTAATTAAAGTTGAACTTTTCAAGTTTGTGTCTACTTTTAATAAACGTTATTAACATCAATTTTCTTAAAATTAAATCCTCTAAACGCTAACTAGGAATTTTTATTTGTTTCTTGGTAAATTAACAAAGTTATTTCATTCCAAACCTAAAAAAGTGTATTTTCCGATAAGGCTCTTTCGTGATTTACCCCGTTTTTCTTAAAACCTAAGTGAGATAGAGGTCTGGGAATACTTTTATTCAATTTCTTAGATAAAAAGTCATAGGTAACCAACAAATTTACTCCAGAAAGTTTATTACGATTTAATTTCACAGAGGGAGCAGAAAGCAGAACTAAACCTTTTGCCAGCCGAAATTCGCTAACGAACCGTTTTCTGACCTGTGAGCTTTTGTTCTTATTTTTGGCTATTGAATCACCTGTCCCAGAGATTGACGTGTACTTTATTATCACTCTGTATTTAAAAATAAAGAATCTAAAAGAAGGCGCTAGAAAAATATTTAAAGGCAATAAATAAAGGCAGAAGTTATGGCACTGAAATGTTTTCTATACTTTATAAAAATATGACAATCGATTTTAGAAATTTTATTTTCAAACTTTACCGCATATAATGTTTAATCGGATAGTACGGGTGAAGAAGTTAACAAGACGACAGGTCCTTCCATCGGTGCAATAATTAAATGGCAATGAAAATAATTTTCAGTAAAATATATCTATTGTATAAATTCAAAATTTACACCGATAAAAATTTTATAAATTAAATGTACAACATTGTAGATTTGGTAGCAGTAAAATGAAGTTGCCGTCAACTTCAGTTGAAATTGTGACTTCTGTATCGATGAACATTTTCTTATGTTCGCTGTTTGTGTACTTCTTATCTAAGGCAGAATTAAACCTTGTTATCATTTAACAAAAAATGATAATTTTGAATTAGATTAATGAAGTGCGGTTTTAAGAATTCATTGAATTTTATCGTATATTTTCATTTCAGCAGGGAACATTGCTTATTTTTTATTCTTAATGTTATTATTAAACTATTTTGTTTTTAATGATTGTAAAAATGTATGTTGATTCAACAAACGATGAAACCGGTTACTGATAAGTATCAATGATAAATTTCTCATCTAAAAGTGTGTGGTACGACAATCAAGCCACACCTGTTGCCCCTAGACATCTTACCGTACAAAATGCTGTTTAAATGATACAAATGAAGGTCTTTTGCAGATAAAAAGAATATTAATATTACATTAATTCTCGAGAATGGAAATTGGATCTTACGATTAAGTTTTATTCCATAATAATCAATGTCTTTTAGTATTATTATTATTTTTTTTAAATATATTTACATAATTATGTTGCATATAAACAAATATAAATATTACAGACTACTGTTTTATTATTGTTAAACATATTTATAATGCAACTTTAAATTAAAACTTATCAAATGAAATGCAGTACATATAAATTAAAAAGTAGTAAATTAAATTAAAAATACATATGCAATATTTTAACGAAGGGCGGTAGAAGTGTAATGCACACTGGAATGAAACGGAAGAACAAAATGTAGCGCAAAGCGTAATATCATTCTCTTATTAACAAACATTCCAAAATTTAGTTGACTTAAGACTCTCATTTCTATAACTCGCCACCATTATGGAGTCCGAGACCCCTGCTGTGTCAACGCATCTAAAACAACATACTTGGTTGAGTTTTTAAATAGCGGAAAAAATGAACGCTAGTGATATTCATTGTTATCTAAATGAGCGTTTATGGCAATAAAACTGTTGACCGAAATTCTGTGAGTAGACGGGCAATAAAATTTCCTACATCCAAAGCTGATAAAACAAATATTGAGGTTGAACCTTGCCAGTTTCTGTGACTGATGAGAAGCAAAAGAAGACGCATGAATTGATTCAATATGATAGTCACATCACACAGTAACGCATCGCTACCCAGCCAAGCCCATGAAAAGAACAAATAGGACACATTATTGCACAACTTAGCCACCGTAAAATCTTTTCGCGATGGGTGCCTCGCAAACTCACAGAAAAAAAAAACAACGAAAGTAATGTTGTGAACTGATTATGAAACATTATAGAGAAGAGAGAGATGACTTCCACTTCAATATTGTGACAAAAAAGAAACCCAAATACATCATTACGACCCAGAAGAAAAACGTCACAGCATGGAATACCTGCACTATGGTTCGCCACATCAAAAAAATTTAGAAAACGCCCTCACAAAATTCACATAACCATCAAAATTCATTTGACAGTGTTCTGGGGTTCCAAATATGTGTACATGACTGACTACCTGTACGCCGGGTCGACTTTAAATTATGTGATACAGAGAAACGTTAAAATATACCTTAGGTGATGTGTGTGTCGTACTCGTCAGTGCAAGGAGCGATAATTCTGCAACACGATAATGTTAGGCCACACACTCCCACACATCGCGTGAAACAGCCAAGAGTGAAGTTGAAATTTGAACCTATTCTATACCCTTCGTACTCATCAGATTTGGCACCCGGCGATTTTCATTTCTTTCCTTAATTAAAGAGAGAGATATTAAAAATATTCATTTTTGCCATTTTTGATGAACTGAAGGACGCAGTGAAGTCATGAATCAAGGAATGACCGCCAGTATTCTTCATTGACAGATTGAGAAACCGGTTCATCGTTGGAATAAATTGTAACCACGCGGGTAAATTTTTGTAGCAAATAAGATTCCGTAGCAAAATTTTGTGCTGTACTTGTATCATTTGATCATCTCTTTTAATTTGAAAGTTATGAGAGAACGTGGATTATATTTCAGCCACTCTTCGAATATAATGTTAGAGAAAACAACCAGAAAAAAAATTATAATAATGTACCTTCTTGTAAAGAAGTTTCTACGGAGTGTCAAAAATCGCTAGATGGTTTTTATTATGGTTTTTATGTTTAACAAATAAACTCGAAACAAAGAAAGAATTATATTACAGTCTTAAACAGAGTTATTTATTACACTTGAAAATGCAACACTATATGTTTCGATTATGAAAAGATTTCCTTTTCTCAAATAACTTGCTACAAAATTCTGTTTCTAAATATAGTAAATCTTAAGTATATATAGTTTTTCACTTTTTGTTAATTGATATATTACTTCTTTCTAATAAATTTTAACAAGAATTATGATATTAATATAAACAAATTAATATTGAAAGCAAATATTGCATAAACATGAAAATATTGCATGAAACGGAACAATTTCATTATTTAAGAAGGGAACTAGATGGTAAAGTGGAAATTAAGGTAAAGAATTAATATATTTAGGAACAGATAGAGCAGACAATGAAAAAATAGATAAAGAAATAGAAAACAGAAAAGAAAGAATAATTATGTTCCTTCTTGCAAAGACGTTTCTACGGATTGTCGAAAATCACGAGATGGTTTTTTTTGTAAATGATAAGGTTGTGATTTTTACAATTAGAAACAAGAATGAAGAAGGCAAGTCAGTTCATAAATTTTGTAAAGGCATTGTTATAGAACAATGGAGATGTTTTTTAACCGTAAGCAATCTCTATGAAAATTATATTACCTGCCTGTCTTGATACATACATTAGGAGCATATACTGTGAATACTAGATATAAAAGTGAGTTAAAAGGATCAGAGATGAAATTTTGGAAAACTAGAAAGGATAGAAATAGAAATAGAAATAACGTGATCAGAGAGATGTGTATGTTTCTTTTACTGAAATGAGTTGCTAAATCAAAGTTAAGATGGTTTGGTATCTTCTTCGAATGCATAAAGAACAAATATTATGGAATTTCTGGGAACCGGAGAAAACTGGAATTAGAACAAGAGAGAGAAATTGCAAAAACGGTTATAAAACTTCAGTCGAGGATCTCGAATGACTCTTTGGAGATAAGTGGTTTTTCAGACGAAAATATGGAAGCTTACTGTTGACGGCCCTACTCGGCATATCTTGGAGCAGGGAAATAACTAAACAAGGATTTCAAAGTTATTCATAATATATTTTTAGATTAATCAACAGTAAGGTATTTAATGTTATTCGCAAACAGATTAACTGCTCATGGCCCGTGCCGTCAGTTAACCAAAGTAATTCAAATATTCAGTAGGAACTATTTTTTACCGGAATACGAAACTAAGTTCTTTAGAATCATAGAACAACTGATACGTCATGACAAACCTAAGAGCAGATTTGTAGAATCTCAGCGGTTTCCCATTAATAACTAATCTAGTAGTTAATTATATTTTAATTTTAAGTTTATTTATTAATTTGATTTTACTTAGCGAATAAATATAATACATTTTATAACTATGATTAGTACATAGTAAGATAAAAATTGGTTTTTAATTAATAAATAATAGAAGCTGAAACTAAATTGGTCTATTATGAGAGACCAGTCAATTATTACAAATAATAATAGCCTGTCATATTTTTAATTTACTGACACATTTTACATGTTAGATTAAAAAAATATATTTTATGCAAATTCCATAAAGGTAAACTTAGAAAAAAACTTAATGGAAAACAATAGTATTACTTTTACCTGGTGATTTGTATACCTGGTAACATATCTTCCAGACGGGATAGACCTCTGAATGAATCAGAGAACAGCTGAAAGTACATGATATCATCACGAAATTAAAAATTTTAAATGGTCGTGTAGCAAAAATAGCTGATGGATGATGGACTAAATTAGCACTTGAAGTGACACCACTGGATGTTAAACGCCCAAAAAAAGATCAAAGGGTCTTTGGATTGATGATATTATCAAATAAATCGGATCGAATCGGCAGAAGATCGCACAAGACCGTGGAAACTGCTGAAGAGCTCTTCATCCTGCAGTGGAAATCGACAAAGGCTGAAATAAATGATGATTCAAAGGATGAAATATATCTAAATTCCAGAAGTAAAATTATATAAAACAATGTTGCTAGAAATAATATATTATGTAAAATTTTGGTAAATTATTGAATATTTCCATTTCCAGCTCAACACATACATTTTTGCTAAGATAAATATTTTAATGAATAGACCCTAGGCCTCCTGTATTCATTAAATTCATGTTTGTAAGAATAGTAACGATAAATAAAAATTAAAATCTGTTCAATTTATAAAAACTATCAGTGTGTTGTAATCTCTTTAGAGCAACACTTTGTGATCAGTACAGGACCCATTAACTGGTTTTTGGATTTCCCGTCGCGGCTTCGTTCGTGAAATATATAATCAGAATTACAAACGTAAGTTACCATTACAACGTTACCAAACCGCATAGACTGATTCAGTAGGTGTAGCAGAAAATGGTACAAATTTAAAATACAATTTATGTTTTTTTTTAGCTCTTAAAATATTAAAACTTATAAAACCCGAAAATGTTTTATAGATGTTTATCTGAAGAGTATCTGCAAGCCCCGTTTCAGTGAATACTTCGATTAGAATACTCGAAAACGGGGAAAATTTGCAATCATTGTTCGAAATTTTTTAATCTTTCTTCACCCCCTTTCAAGATCGAATTTCAAAAATCTAGAAATTTGTTTTTACATATTAATATGAAGATTACACATATCAAATATCGTTAATATTTTCATTTGTTACAGAAAAGTTTTAAAAATAGTAAATTTCATTATAACTTCATTTTAAACTTTAAATTTGGAATTTCAAAAAATCCTTTCTAAGGAAAGGATTTTACACTGTAAGAAAAATGTGTAGTATATACAAATTTTCATCAATTTATCATCAGTGGTTTTTTCTGGGTGTTGATTTATATAGACTAGCATCCCAGTCGCAGCTTCGCCTGCGCTATATGGTTACTTATGTTTCCCGTCGCGGTCGGGGATATTTAGCCGGTCACGGATCGCTTCACCCGCCCTTCTCGTCTAGTCAGAGGGCTCTGCCCCTCGTACCCCGCTGTGTTAATTAAACTCATGCTTGTGAAAATAACAATGACCGTACTTTGTTTCTAATTTTTATAAAAGCCTTTTTTTAATTACTGTTATTTAATGTTTTTTATTCAAGTAATCGGAGGTAGGAGCCGCCAGTCGCGTCGCACATACCGTAATAGTAGCTGTGTAGGTTGAGCCGCCGCGCCGTATACGGTCGCACCCATTAAAAATTCGAAATTCAAAAACCTCGAAAACGGTTTTTAGATATTTATCTAAAGAGTATTTGCAAGCCCTAACCTAGTGAATATCTCGTTTATTAAAGTCGGAAATGGAGAAAATTTGCAATCATTGTTCCTTATTTCCATATTTCCATTCCATACACATATTCCATTACCATATTTCCTTTCTTCACATCTTTCCAGGTCAAATTTCGAAAAATTTATAAATTGGTTTTTATATATTTACATGCAAATTACACACACAAAAAATCAAGTTGATATCTTCATCTGTTACCAATAAATGAAAAAAAATATCCGGGTTTCAAAAAATAATCAAAATCCATTTTAATCCTTTAAACTCAGAATTTCAAAAAATTCTTTCTTTGTACGTACTTCACCGCGAGAAAATGAGAATATAAATTTTCATAAATTTTATCTTCAGTAATTTTTATCGGGCGTTAATATAACGTTCATTTAGGATAAGTTGCTTTATAGGTACAGCTTATAAATTCTTTTCATCTTTAAATTATTAGTTAATGAATGTATACTTCTTGGAAATATATATTTTTTTTTCATCTCTGGATTTAATAAAATTAAATAATATTGTTTTACTTTATTTGATGGAAGGGGATGTAATACGTGCAGCACTTACGCTAGCTGGATAAAAATAACAAAAATATCTATTTTTAAACAGCATAACTAAACTTCAATGGAAAATTGTTATATTACTTAAAAAATTCGCTTACAAGATATTCCTAAAATTTTTATCTTACCTTTTTAATCATTTCTTATGCTATAATAGAAACAAAACTATTATTCGAACCGGTTAATAAATTATCCCTACCAGATTCATTTTGCAGATTTTTATAGTCAGTTCTACGGCAAATTCTCCTTTTTTTTTTTTGAACAACGGAGGAATTTCAGGAATGGAAGGCCAGCCATTTGGTAATGTCTGTATCTTTATTAATAATCTTTAAGTTGTTTTTTTTTTAATGTTGTTAAAAATAATACGATGGGATATACACCTCTTTTTCAGCTTAATATTAAATGAAAGTTGTATTTAAAAAAAAATGAATTAACTTTTTAAAAATGAAGAATAAAAACTTACCATGGATATTTTTACTGTGAATATGAATTACTTTTATTTATTTTTTAAATAACGAATAATACTAATATGGTTAGTGCATAGAAATAACTATAATAGAATTAATAATGGATAACCTATTTTAACAAATTAAATATAATAAATATTTTATGCTTGGAAACAAAAAAAAATTGCATGATAATTAATTTCATTCTTTAGACTTTTTATAAAATAACAGGAGAAAATAAATGTATGTTTATCTCTTTAACCAAATGAATAAATATAAATATTTTAAAATAATTGTTACACTATAGAATAATTTTGAATTTAAAACACTCCTATTTTGTAATAAAATAGCTCCTTAACAGTTATCAAAATAAAATAACATATTTCAATGCTTAAAGTAAATTACTGGTTAATAAAGTCTCGTGATTTCAATTATCAAAAATTAATTACATCAAAGGTTGTTTAGAAAATATTTTTTTAATCAATTATTATTTTATAATTTAGAATGCTAAAAAAAATCAAGGTTAATGTAATAAATCTTCAATTATAAAACTTATCCAAGTTAATTATTTAAACTGGAATACTATTTTACCTGGCGTATTTTTAACCTGGTCTTTCTTATAATAAAGAATGTTACATTAATATTTTATCTACTGTCAATTTTTTAAAATTATAGTTCTTATTCATAATTAAAGAAGGGTAACTTAGGAAAAAAATCAACGGGTCAAATTTATTATATTTAATAAAGTATATAATCGTACAATTCAAAAAATAAACTAAATAATGCATAACCCTTGATTACTGGCGTATATACAATAATTATGATCTTTAAAGTAGTATCTCATTTATATTTATCCGCCACAATGTTTTTTTTTTCGAAAAGGATCAATAATTGTTTTTTAATTAGATAAAAAATAGCTTACATTACAAATATTATCGATAAGAACAAAGCTACAATTTATGAACATATACTGGTATATTCTATTTTAAAATGTGTTATTTTTTACAACCACTGGAATATTGATCAAAGGAATTAACTTCTTAATGTAGCCAAAAAATTAGACCGGACTATAACGTTTTAGGTCACTAGTAAAACCATAGTGTCCATCTGCATTTTGATATTTTTTCCTGATTTTGCGTTTATAGATTTATTCAATTTTTTAACACATTTTAACAATTTATTTTTCTCTGAGAATTTGTTCCAGTTTTTCTAAAAAAATGATTTATCTGACTTAATGACTTAACTAAACTTAAATAATTTACCATTATCTAATTTAAACACTGGGCTAACTGGTTAACTCGTACTTCACTTATTAGTTTCTCTCAAGGTCATCCAACGGGATAGACTCTTTATTTCTAGGAATTCTTTGTATAATATAAAATTAATTAATGAACATTTTATAATTCAAATTAAATTTAAAAATTGTCTTTTGTTGAAATATAAAAGAGCTTAGAGCGTGGATAGAGGGTCTATTACGACCTAACAGTCAAACGTGGGTCAGCCGTCATTTCATCAATCTTTCAATTTAGATTGGTCTTATAGTTAAAAAAAAAAAATTAAATAAACTAGAATTAAAGTAACTCAGGGATAAACTCTCCTCTTTAGGCTGCTAAGATGGTTTCAACTAGTAAACCATCTTTCAGCCGAATGACTGCTTAAGCCAGCAGTGTTTATATGTCAGTAGAATCATCTATGAAATATTTACGTGACAATTGGAATCACCTTCACAGGAGAAGCTTAATACACTTACATCTTATAATAATATCCTCCATTTTTTTTTTTAATTTCTTTGTTCGTATAAACGAGTGCTTTTATATTTTGCAATACATTGAAGTAATTATGAAAAGATGTTAATTTTTAAAATTTATGACAAATTTTGTTTGAAACTTTTTTTAAAAATATTTAAAGCATAGATTCCTTATTCTCTTTGCAAACATCGCTGAAAATTCTTCTCATTTGTAACATAATATTATGCGATTGGACAAGTTTGTATTAAATTATAAAGATGAAAGGACTAAAAATTTGCAGTAGGAGAAAACTCATATCATCTTATAGCTTACTCTTTAATTTCCAGAACTAAAATGTTTTGTGTATAGGAAAACTATGTATAAAATTAATTGATAGATTGTACATTTTTTTCAGAGATAAACTTTCTTAGGTGAAGTGATATGTTTTTTCTCACTTAAAATGATCCTACATCATGATGTTCAATTCATAGTTCAATTCAGCAAACAAAATGGCTACTTTCATTAGTATTCTTGCTCTGTGTGTTGGTTCAACGTATATATTATTGAAAATAACAACAACATGAAAAATCTGTTAATATAGTTTGTTAAGCGAAGAAGAATCGGAAACCACGATACTCGTCATTTTCTTGGGACAATCCTTTCTATTTTTGAGAATATCTACATCATTTAATGGAGTGATTTGTGATTCCTTCAAAAAATATTAGCATAATTCTAAAAGGCTTTTACAATTTTAATTATACGTAGAAGTATATTAATAATACTCGTATTATCGGTTAAGATGTCATTCTGCAGCAAAACATGATTAAACTTTCGAATCAAGCAGGGCCATTGATAAAATGTAGTATAAATTCCTTCATCATGATCACTAGTTCAATTCATCTAGCAGAGTTGATGTATATTTTGGTTTAATAAAGAGTAATCTGAAACTAAAAGTAAACATTTCTTTGCACCCAACATGCTAACAATCCTCCCGTTGGGAGGATTGTTAGCAATTTATAGTTAGAACCAAAATTATTTTAAACCGGTTGTTTTGTTCAATATGAAAGATCAGATCGCCCGCATGTTTCTGAGGTTGTTGCGGAATAAATTAGGAAGTGTTTGCGCATGTAGTCCTAAATAATCAACGCATATGCATCTCGTAAACAGGCATTCATCAAACGACCATTTATTTGGCTGTTTAAAACTTAAAACTATTAAGAACGCATGATATAAGAAATTATTAATGCAGATAAGGTGGCTAGTTATGAATTTTTTGTAGAAATATTAAATATGATAGAGGAAAACAACGCGATCATAGAAAACCTATTCTTTACTGATGAACCGAAATTTCAAGTCAACGGTATGGTGAATACCCGCAACAACAGCTACCCCAACAGCGTCCCAGGTCCTGCTACCCAGCAGGACCTGGGACATCGAAAATCCACATGAATCTCTAGAGAGTGTTCTTCATAGATCAAAGATCTCTTTTGTGCTCTTAGCCAAGTTTAACTTAAGGTTAAGGTTTAACTTAGTTACGTTTAACTTTTTTTTGTTAAGTACCATAAACAGTATCGTGTTTCTGGGAAAAGTTTGCTACATGTTTTTAGCTAGAACGTTTCTTTATCTCATAGTTAGACACAGATAACCTAGAAGAACCATTTCACTTCCAACGAGCATACCTTCTGTTGTGGGTACCAGTATTACCAGTACCAGTATTACTTCACAAAAGTTCAGGATTTTCTTAATAACAGTTTTCCAGGTAGGTCGGCGATCAAACTCTCCTATTGTATGGCCACCTCGTTCTCTGAATTCGTGCTACTTGATTTTTAAAGTTCTATTCCTCCCTTCCAATCTTGCCGAAATCAACAATCGAATCATCGTCCAAGATGCAGAAGTGACGTCGGATATGCTAAATCGAGTTTTCTAAGAAATCAATTACAGGCGGGATGTTTACCGTATTTTAGTGCCGCTGATCAAACTAAAGTTACTGATTCATGAATTAATTTTTTCTATCACTAGGTAATTTTAAATCAGTTCTATTCTGAATAAACTTTTATGCGACTTCAAAATTTTAAAATCCTTTTTAAATAATTCTGTAGTGAACGTATGTGAATCTTTTTACTGTGGGTAAACAGATGAGGAAGATCTGTGAGTATTAGCTCATTCATCCGTAGAGGCATACCCAGTATCGAGAAGTTATATCTTAAAAATATGCAACTAATACAGTTGATCAACTCTTCAGAACAAGCACTTATCTTCTACACCAACCCAGTATTAAAATATTACGCCGTAAGTACATGAAAGTTCTATTGACCTACTCTGTTTATATTACTGTGGTGTTAAAAAAACCTTCCAGCTTCGGTTACTAAAAACGTATACAGACGACTACTATAAACTACGTAGCCATTAGTAAAAATTACTAGTGTTTATCAGCGACTGGCAACTACTAGCTACCAGCGAATGCAAGCGACAACTAGCGACTAGACTAGCGATTTCTTTTAATAGCAACTAGCGACTAAAGAACACTAGGGGTGACAATTGACTATTAACTACTAGAAAACAATAACGAATACAAGCTAGTACTAGCAAATAATAGCGGCGACTAGCGACTACTGGCGAATAGCGGGTACTAGTGATTACTGGCTACTAACGACTAGCGCATACTAGCGATTAGCAACTCTAGGTTCTAGCAACTTCTAACGATTAGCGACTACTAACTACTTGCAAATACAAGCAACTAGCGAATAGAACAATTAGCGGCTACAATAAAGTAGCGACTTCTACCAACTATTATTAGCGACTGCAAGTAACTTGCGACTACTAGCAACTAGCGACTAGCGATTACTAGTGACTAGCGACTACAACAGACTAACGACTACTAGCAGAGTCTAGCGACTACTAGTGACTACAAGCGAATATAACGACTATTAAAAACTAGCTGCTAGCGATTACTAGAGATACTGGGTACTATTAAAAACTAGCTACGACTACTAACTATTATAACTACTAACTAGCTACGAACGACCACTAGACTAGCACCTACACGCGACTAGCGACTACCGACTACTAGCGATTATGACAACTAGCGAGTGATAGTGATTAGTGACTACTAACAACTAACGACTATTTGTGGCGACTGCTAGCCAATAAAACTACTAGCAATAACTTGTGAGTTCTAGCCACTAGCAACTAGCGACTAAAGACTGCTAGCAGCGACTTCTACTCCAAAGAACTTCCGACTACTAGCAACTAAAACGACTAGAGAATATTAGAGACGACTAACTTTAAAAAAGTAGTCGCTAGTAGTTTCTAGTAGTGGGGATTACCACTAATAGATAGTTACCACTAATAGTTCACTAGCAACTAGCGAGTACTAGCGGTAATCAGCAATTATGACCGAACATCGACTCCCTAGTGACTACCGATTATTAGCGAATAGTGAATTCTGGCGACTAGCGAATGCTTTTAGACTACTAGGGACTAGCGTCTACGAAAAACTACTAGCTTTCAGCGGCTACCAGTTATTAAAATGTTGCTCGTTGCGACTACGAGCAACATTTGAATACTAGATCGTGAAAACCGGTGTTCTTTGGTGGTTGGATTTCAATTAACCACACATCTCAGGAACGGTCGACCTGAGACTGTACAAGACGACACTTGATTTTTCATTTATACATATCATCCTCTGAAGTAATACCTTACGGTGGTTTCGGCAACTACCAGAGGTTACTAGCGACTAGTAACTTCTAGTTCTGACTAGCAACTGGCTACTACCATCCACGAATAGTGACTACAATAGACTAGCGGGAATAGCATCTTCTATAGACTAACTACTATTAGCGGCGTCTAGCAACTACTTGCGACTACCGAATACTGGCAATTAATATTGACTACTATTGACTATTAACTGTATTGACTACTAGCGATTGATGACTACTAGCGGGAACAAGCGACTTTTAGTGACTAGCGACTGTGAGTTTTCCTATTCTGCGACTTCCACGACTTATACTAGTGACTTTCACGACTAGCGATTATTAGCGACTACTAACTATTTCTAGCTACTAGCGAATACCGACTGTCAAATAATGTCGACTAGCGACAAGTCACCACTAGCGAATACCGAATTCTAGGAACTTGTGACTACTAGCAATTAACGAGTACAAGGTGCGACTAGCGACTACTAGAGATTAGCGACTTGTTTGACTAAGAGAAACTACTAGCAAACACTAGCGACTAGCGAATTCTAGCGGCGAATACTTACATACAAACACAGAAGGATTACTAAAACTAATCTCTCAATCCCTAGTAATATGTCAAGGTATGCTACCTTGATTTTTTACGTTATCATTTATTTCTGTATCAAACAGCCTCCCAACCGGACATAAATCGAATTATAGCCGTTAGTTAATTTTACCACTCTTAAGAAGACCCCAGCCTTGAGAAATTGTTAATAATTTAAGCTCCAAATGACCTTAGTTGATATATATATATATATATGTGTGTGTGTGTGTGTGTGTGTGTGTGTGTGTGTGTGTGTGTGTGTGTGTGTGTGTGTGTGTGTGTGTGTGTGTGTGTTCAACTTAATAGAGGCCCCCCATAATTTATTTTAGTCTATAAATAATAGTTTATTGGCTGGCACTTACATAATTTACAGAAGGTGATAAAAATGAAGTCCATCCACTTCTGTTCATAGTTAACAAGTTTGACCATGTTCCAGGCTACTCTTTTACGCATAAGTTGTACCCTGTCTGTTTTCTGGATGCCATTGGTTATGTATATCTTCAATTCCTGTGTATGGATTGCTCTTATAAAAAATTTATTTTAAATAACACCACAGAAAGGAGTCTGAACTAGTCAGATCAGGGCATCTTGGTGGCCACAATCCTTTAGAAATGATTCTTCCACCGAAAAAATCCTGCACCATCACCATAGTAGAGCGAACTCTGTGGCAAGTAGCACTGTTCTGTTCCTACTAGCAGTCTTGCTCATCCTCTTGCAGTAAGGCTATGAACTGTTGGTTAATTTCTTGGTAGATGGCATCATCCACAGTATTTAAAAAAAAAAAACAAGGGTCCTTTGCCTTGAAACCAGACACTTTTGTGGATATAGGGGAGATTCAGAGAAAATGTGCTGGTTTTCAGTATCCCAGATATGGTAGTTCTGATTGTTAACATTCCCATCAAGGTGAAATCATGGTTCATCTGTGAAAAACACTTGACCTAAACTGCCAATGTTGCCTCTAATGAAGTTCTTGAACGTTGACAGTAGTAAAACCTATTAGCATAATCAGCAGTACTTAATTAGCTCACGGAAAACCTGCATTCGATAAAGATAACATTTCAGCATTCCCCTCATTCTCCGCACTGCAGTGCAGACTGAACCTAGTGAAATGTTATTTTCTCAACTTAGTCTCTACAAAAATTTATGAGGAGATCTTGTAAATTCCGCTATAATATCTGTACGACGTGCGTCGTTAAAACTGACCTTTGTTGGGCACATTTCTGGTCTAACACAAAACCTGTTTCACAAAATATTTTAATTAACTTTTGAATAGCACTTCCTTTTTAAATTTCTACCTGAACTTTCGCCGACACACAACATGAGATTTCACCTGTAAATAGGTTTCCATCACGAATACACGTTCTTCAACAGTTAACCGTATTTTAACTAACAACAACACATGATTACGCAACCTTGTTCAATGCTCTATATAGTCTGGCAATACTCGAATGTGCAGGTAATAAATAGTCCTTCCCACTCCAGCTCCAGTCGTACAATCTTCCACATTATTTTTCCCATCTCACACCAAACGAATCCATTTAGAATAAACTACTGATTGAAGGGACCTCTTTTAAGTATTGAACACTCTGTATGTAAATATGAAATTTAAAACCAAGTAAAGATATCAATTGAATCATAAAGTGTTAACTGGATTTGTACCAGGAACCAGCAGCGTCGTAGAAGAGCTGTAAAAACATAACATGCTTTTCGTCAACTATTATATTTTATTATGTAATAATACTATATCCCCTCACTCCCAACGATAGAGCTGTCAATTGTATTGTAGATTATTTTTTGATTCCGAGGTAGTGTTGTGAAACTTGATATTAAGATAATGATTCATTCCGATTGCTGAGGACGTTATATATGTAATTTTTAAATTACGGGCTGTTCACGTTAAGATATGTTTTTATATCAATGTAACCTAAGACCTTACGCATTTTTAGATTAGTCCAGCAATATTTTGTGAAGTAATAATGATTACTTAATATACAATAAGTATTCGTTCTTAACAGACTGAAAATTCAATAACTTTTAATTCCGTAAAAAGAGAATTCTATTTTTTATGATATAAAATGTTAAATACTGTAAGATGTAATATCAGCTCATCATTAACTGCAATAGGATATTAAAGGTTTACCTCATAAATTCCTCAAAAACATATTACTTAAAATATTTCAAAAAATTTGTAAACTGTAAGAAAATTCTACAAAACAAATGAAAGGAATAACCTTCAAGTAAAATAAACAAGGCAAAAAATGTCTGTTATATCATTTATTCCATATACAGTTATACATACTTTTTATTATAGACTGCACATTTCCTTGTAGTTAAGTTTATCATATATAAAAACGGATGTGTGTGTGTCTGTGTGCGCGCGCGTGTTACAGCATAACTCTGAAATGCCTAGACCAATTTCAATTAAACTTGGTACACGTATGATTTAATATCTGAAAAAAATACTGTGGTGGTAAGGCCCCCCCACCACTACTATTGGTGGGGTCGGGTGAGATGTAAAACTAATCGAAAACGACCGATATCAGTGTCAAAATCCATAGTATTCGGAGTGGCTAGGCTGATTGGTAACAGTCCCGATGACATCTAAGTCCAAGTTTAGTCGAATAGAACTTATTAGAATCTTCTGGAAATTTTTAGAAGCGAATAGAACTCTGTTATTTGCTCATGGGTGGTTTTATCAAAGAATTTATTTTATCCACCTCCTTGAGGGGAGACTGTAAATGCTTATAATCAATTTTTGTGTTAAATTAATATTAATAATATTGCGTTAATATTAATATTACAGTACTTGTTAAATTAATATATTTTAATATTATAGTAAATTTGTAAAAGTTTTACATTATAATTTGTAAACTTTGCTTATACTTTAAAAAAACCTGTAAATAAGATTACTTTGATTTCACAATGTAGGTAGATTTGATTCCTTTTCCTGCATTTTCAGATATTTATTTGGATAAATAAATAAATGCCCGGGATAAATAATATCCGGGCTAATATAAATCAGTTATTTTTTAATAATCTTATTGAAGATTTTGTTTTATTATTATTTATTTGTTTGCACTGACATTAAACGTTTTATTCTAGAACTTTATATCAATATTTGAACTATAAACTAAGTAATTTTCGTCAACAAAGTATTGTGAAAAATCTTTGCCGGCTTTGATAGCTCAAGATTTTTGTATTTTTTTAAAGTTAATTCCAAGCCTGAAATCTTGAGCTTAAAAGTTTAAAAGATTTACAGTAATTTTCTTTTACGGATTATCTTATATCCATTATTCAGGGCTCCAGCTCTGAGCCAGGGCTACTAACTGAATATCAACACAAACAGTACCGTTGATCGAACCCTCACGTCAAAAGTTCGTTATGTTATGTTACACGATAATATTTATTTTAGCGTAGCTCTATAGTAGATAAAAATATCACTTCTAGATATTAACTTGTTAATTAATAACTTATTAAAATAAAAGAAGTTAATTATCGAATTTATAAAGTTAATAACAAAATTATTTGAACTTTAATATAGCTAAAATATATGAATGTATTCAGCAACAGAAACTGGGAAACTCTATATGGTATATTTGACAAATTGGAGAGATAGATAATGGAAAATTCTAAAAAAATTAATGCTAATTTTTTATTCACCTTGTACAGACATAAGTGGGTATTTTATTTTAAAATTTAGCCTACACTTAAATTAATTTATCGCATAACTAAGTGGTCTTTTCAAGTTTATCATGAAAAACGTTTATTGTTATTATTTAAACTATATGAAATTTTACTTTTCAAATAACTTTTTACAAATATATATAGATAATGAAACTTTTTAAATTATTAATTATTATGTACTTTGTAAATCTCTTATTAATTCTCTAAAAGTAACAACATTTTTATAACTTTAATAACAGAATTAATTCTGCCCTTAACGTCCTAAAAATTTCTGTACTACCTCATTTCACATGGTAGCTGAAATCCGAGCAAAGGTTTTCACTAGCCGTAAGTCGAAAACGACGTATTTTAGGACATATGTTTACGTGAACTTTTTCAATTTTTTTTATGAGTAGAATATGTTATGAAAATCCCGAGAGAAAACGGGAAACACTTTGTATAACAGATATAATCGGCCAGTTTCTGATTACCCTAATCAATATGTGATTACACTAATCGATTTGTAAGAAACTTTAATACGTAAAATTTTAAAAGAACATCTTTTAAGTATAAATTATATAATAGATAGCCACTTTCTATCCTTATTATAGACACCCAGTTCAACATCTACACCCAGCTTTGCTTAGAGATCTGCAACTGGTGGAATACAAATCGACTACTACAATAGGTTTTGTTTACCGACGAGCCAAATTTTACACGAGTTGGCATCAAAAATGAGCATACACAAATGGTCACACAATGAGCATACATGGGCAAATCATCATGAAACGGTGGAAGGCAATCTTCATCACCGATTTAGCGTCAATGTATGGTACGGCTTTTTCACAATCAGCTCTTTGGACAATACGTATTATCTGACCGCTTAAATGTCTACTTGCACTTTGTTCAAGAAGAATTATTGCAACTGCTTGAAGATGTTCCTCTCCCTGAGACGCAAAGTATACTTCCAGTACGATAGCGAGTCTCCCCACTTCTCTTGTGTTGTTTCCGCTCACTTAAATTATGATTTCCTTGAGAAATGGATCGATCGTGGAGGTCCACACTCCTGGCAACCAAGATCGCCTGATGTAACACCTTTAGATTTTTGGTTCTGTGGATATATAAAAAATATTGTATACAAAACAAAAATACATTCTCGTGAGGAACTGTTCGCATTAAGGATGCGGCTGAGCAACTTAGGAACTGCATTGAAGAATTAAAAGAGCGACAAAAGCAGTCCAGAAGCGTTCCAAGAAATGTTTTGAAAATAGCGGGCTCATTTTTTAACATTTATTTTAAATTGGTACGTATAATGCACTTCGGTCTATAAACAAGTAAAATATACCAGCATTTCTATATACCAGTAAAATTCGAATTTTTCTAACTTTTCTTTGTTTTATTCAACTTATCTTAAACGATTTTGTTCATAATTAAATTCTCTACAAGTTTTTTTTATTAGTTTTATGTGATTATTACCCATTTAACATTGTTATTGTACGTCACACATAAAAAACAGGATGTTTTACTCCAATTTATTGGTTTTCACTCCAGTCAAAAACAAACGGCAGGTACAGTTCCTGAACCTATTTTATTCGATTCGTCAGATAAAAAAATCGTTAGAATTTACTAATTCCGCTTCTTAATTAACGTCCTTAAAAATTTCAGTTCGAACTCATTTCACGAGGGTAGTTGAAATCCGAGCGAAATCTTTCACTAGCCGTAACTCACTCGCAAATGAAGCATTTTAGGAAAAATGTTTATATGTACTTTTTCCATTATATTCACGAGTAGAAAAGGTTATGAAAATCCGGGAGAACTTCGTCATACAATCTGTACATTTACGATGAAACTTTCTAAATTATGAATTATTACGTACTTTGAAGATCTCATATTAATTCTTTAAGAGTAACACTACTGTTATATCTTTTATAACAGATTTGTAAAATTTCAAAAGAACATCTATTAAGAATAAATTATATATTAAGTTGATTAATACAATAAACAAAAAAAGCAAATTATAATCAGAGGTTACTTCACATCCTAAAAAAGCAGATTAGTCCTACTTTTTGAGGTTTAGAAAAAAAACTTGAATTTCCAGGAAAAATTTCATTAAAAATTCAAAAAAGCTTGGAAATACTCGTACTCGAATGCAAGATAAAATGCAGAAGCACATATATATAATAAATGTTCCTTTTTGTGTGCTGTAAAACGTTACATACTAATCTCATTCCCATCTAGTCTATATAAAATAGTAAAAATCTTTAATTTAAGAAATTAAAAGCAATATGATCTATATTAGATCCATATAATTTAACCTACGCAAACTGATTAAAAATGTATCCTTACAATAAGTATAAATTATATTAACAAAATTACAGTTGACAGTAATTTAATATAAACAATTCATCAAAGATCGTATTAAAATTTTGAATATTAAAAATAGACAGAATGATTCAAGTAGTGTTACCGGCACTTTCTGAGCTCATTTTATTACCAAAAAAAAAAATGAAAAAGATTTTACAAACATAGGTCTGGAAACGCTCCTTTAGCAAATTACGGCTAACGAAAGATTTCGCCCTGATTTCTGGGCAAAGAATGGAACAAAATTATACGGAAATTCTGGGAACCCAAATTAAGAAATATACATGAAGGTTTATTATGACTTTTGACCTGAAAAGTTGAATAAAATAGGTTTCAGAATCATATCTTCAGTAGTTTTCGTAATAATTGACGTAAAATAGAAAAATTTGTTTATCAAAAAAACGTTTTTTTTACGTTTGTAATACAAAAACTTTGTTAAATGACTAATAAATGCGTAAAATTTATTAACATAACTTGTAGAGAATCTAATTCTGAGAATGTATCAATCACTAATTTGGCCGAGTTCCCAAATATTATTACAAAATGTTCCGAATATTCTTGATGAAAATTTTACATACAGTCCATTTCAAGTCTTTATTTGCGGTTATCAAAGAAATTAATTTTAGCATTATTATTTCATTTTATCAACAAATGAAAATTATAAATTAATAATGCACCACAGTTAAAGTAAATACTCTTTTTATTTTTAGTAAATTTTAATCATATTGTTTACTTGACAGTTAAAAACAGTTAATAGAATAGTGTCATTGAAAATACACTAAATCTGATAATATGGGTTATTGAAAACATTATTATTGGCAACTTTTAAATTCAATCGATCGTTTTATTGTAAGAAAACAACGGGAAGTTTATCTTTTAAATCGCACATTTGTTTTATTTATTAAATAATGAAAATGATAAGGACTGTTTTCGTGTCAGGATTTAACATGTTCATTTTTTTTAATAGCGATCAATTTTATTGTTAATCGACAAAAAGAAATATATTTTTGACAGTCTTGAATACATGCATTTTTATGGTTTGTAACGATATAATTGAAGGATATGTTTGATGATTTTTAGTACAAAATAAAATTAAGGTAAAATAATAAGTTTTCTTATTAAAAATATACCTTTAAAAAGTACGATATCTTTATATATAATAATAAATTTACCTTTAATGTATCACCTTAAATGCTAGATTCAACTAAGTAATAATGATGTGCAAGTAAAAATCTAAAAAAAGAAAATTAATAACTTGTCTGAAATCGATTATCAACGAATAACCGAGAAAGAATTAAAAGGCAAATGTTTCAATACGAGGTATGTAAATTAAAAATATATAAAAAATGTTTTTTGAATTAACTTATAATAATAGTTTCCATTATCACTTTCTAAATTTTATTTTCACTGAAACTGTTCTTTTTTAATTTTTTTGATAAATATAAAATATTTTACTGATAATTTATCAAGCACTGTGAATTTGAAAAACAACAATATATATAAGGATAAACGTTTTCTTTTATCAATCCAGAAATTATTTATTTACTATAAAATAATAAATACACAAGTGAGCTTTTTGTAGCGTATCTTCTGCCACCCAAAACTAAAACAAAAATTTGAATTTATTAAGTTTGTATCGTAGTACTTTTTTTAAAGAGTATAAAGAGTTTACCTTTTGGGTAAACTCTTCATACTTTTGGTCAATCCACTGCGATGATATCAGTATGACTTAATATTTTTCCTACGAACAATTTATTTTTCCCGTGATATATATATATATATATATATTTAACGTTCAGCATTTTAACATTTACAACAATATTTAGTACAGGCGAGCTGCAAACCCATTAACAACGCAGGGATTTTTAAATAATGACATATAATTAAATTATACTTATCATACTGAATAATTTTCCTTGAAAATGTTATGTATTTAATGTTTCCTTCGTATTAATAGTTACGTACGCTAACGAAACTGAGGGAAATTTGTCCTTATTCCGCAAAAGGACACCCTTCAAACTAATTTTTGAAGAATCGATGAACAATTACCACTCTATTCTTTTATGTATATGACCAAGTACATTTACCGCAGTTCAGATATTGTGATACATTAAATCATTTTCTTCAAAATATAAATCTTGAACTGCTTCTTGGATTTTATGTGAGAAACACATTTTATTGTCATTTTGCAGAATATTCGAGTCTTACAGTTTAGAACCTAAAAGCTTAGCCTTGTTCACAATTTAAAATTGTGAACAAGGCGGTTTAATTAGTCTTGAATCATTAGATGAGATTCGCATGAAAAATTTGCTTCAAAAGTAGGATTTTCTTTTTTCTCATTTTGAACTGCGGTACCGTCTCATCCTATCATTAATCTTTTACAGTATGTGTATTTAAGATGTAGTGAAGATAAGTCTTCACTGAGAAAAACCGGCCTCATAGTAAAAATTCTATGAATGATATTGTAGTTCACGTCAGACCAAGGGTATAGCAAACCACAAGTGCTGAAAAACCTTAGCCTAGTCTGTCAGACGTTTCAAACTTGTCGAACAGCATATGTGGCAGGTCCCAGTCTTGTCTTGATTCCCCGCTTTGTAGAAAAAATATAGTTTATACAGTATTAACTAGAGGAGTCAAACTTCGTTGCTGAATTTTAAAGCCAAGAAGTTCCTGCACACATAACAGAAGTTGTCAGGGTGATTTACACATTTCTGACAAAATTACTCTCTGTCTAATAAAACACATTCATTCACTAATTGTAAAACGCTAAAATAATTTTAAAAAAGAATTTAAGAACATCAGGAGCATACATACATGAAGTCTGAGTAATACCGGCTTGTTTATTAAGTGTCACTCATCTATACATTAAACAGCTATTGCCTTCATAATGATAAGTATGTGTCCTCCCCTTTGTTTGAAATCATTTAAAGTATTGTCATATTTCCATTAGTTATCATTAAAAAAATACCTGAATTTTTGAAAAGTAATACATAAAAAAGTTACTGTACAAAAACTGCATGACAGAAAAATACTTAATATTTTAACATAGCGTAAAAAGTAAAGTAGAAATGCAATAAACCTTTCATGTTCCCAAAACTGTGCCTTTACCAGTGATATTTTCGTAAAATATATATATATACAGGTGTCCTTTAAAGGTGAGGCCAAACTCTAGGAAGTGGTTCTAGTTAACATACTGAAGAAAAAATATTTAGTAAACGTAGGTCCGAAAACGTATATTTTTCTTTCTCTCCGCTATTTTATATTTTTTAAATAAAAAATTATTTTTCAATAACGGTTGGAGATAACAGAACAAAATTTCGTACTTTATTTTAAATTAACATTTTTTAATACGAAAAAGAACTCATTTGATAACTAAATAAAATTTTCCAAGATAAATAATAAATTTTAAAAATGTATTTCAGAATTTATTATCAGCATTTAAAATATCACCTAAACAAATTTTCAGCTATTAAATACAGAAAAATGAAATTTAGCAAATACTCACTCCTAAAAATGATCTTGAAAATATCTTGAAATCTTTTGCCTTGAAACGATTTCGCTAAGAGGCCACCACACCCCAAGTAAAATACTGCACTACCTTTTCAATAACCGTTCAGCAGTGAAACACAAAAACAATTAAATTGCAAATATTCAATCATAAAATGGATCTGTCTTTCAGTATGAGATTACTACCTGAAGTTTAAACTGTACCTTTTTTGAAACTATTTCTGAAAGATATTAAACGGCCACCATTTTTTTAGGGTTGTCGTATTCTGAAGATTTTTTTGTAAAAAGTTATATTTTTCAATTCCTTTTAAATTAATTTGTTACAATAAGTTTTTCTATTTAAAATTTCTGATTTCTTTATTGAATGGGGAATGGTAACATTTGCTAAATTTCATTTTTTCTATGTTTAACGATTGAAAAAATATTTTTGGGTTCCCACATTTATTACTACTCTCTCTCTCTCTCTCTCTCTCTCTCTCACTCTCTCCCTCTCTCTCTCTCTCTCTCTCTCTCTCTCTCTCTCTCTCTCTCTCTCTCTCTCTCTCTAGTGTGTGTGTGTGTGTGTGTGTGTGTGTGTGTGTGTGTGTGTGTGTGTGTGTGTGTGTGTGTGTGTGTGTGTGTGTGTGTGTGTGTGTGTGTGTGTGTGTGTGTGTGTGTGTGTGTGTGTGTGTGTGTGTGTGTGTGTGTGCGTGCGTGCGTGCGTGCGTGCGTGTGTTTACGATTAAGTTACTCAATTGATCTATTACTGAATTAATAAGGAAGTTACTGAATTTCATAATTTTAAAAGAAAATAATTGTTGTATGAAACAAAATATACTATGTTTATTCGACTAATAATAAAATCTCTCACTATACACAAATTATAGGTATATTTATCATCAAATTTTGAATAATTCTTAATAATTGTGTTACAGACCGATCTAATGCCAACCAGTAGTATTAACACCATAACCAAACGATGCAACATTTAATTTTTGGTACTAAACTGGAATTTTAACGTGAGATCAAACTTCATTTACAAAATTTCTAATCATTAAAATTACAACAGAAAATCATTCTTTTTGTAAATAGAAACATACAAGTATATTATTTAAACTCCTTTTATATTGAATATTGGGAAAGTATGAATAAATTAGTAGAAAAAAATATTAAAATATCATTATTTAACAAATTAATAATTGTAGTAATTTTAACGTTATTAATAATTTATTATGTTGAAAGTAGTAATAACAGAACTAGTTATAAAGGATTACAAAAAATAAATTTAAAATTTAAAAATCCTAGTATTTTAAAAGAAAATACAATGAATAAAATAAACTATTTAATAAAAAATATATTTTATGAGGAATCTAGTTTGATACTAACATGGCCAAAATCAACGAATTTTGATTTAGAGGTAACATATTTTCTAAAAAATAACAAAATTCCAATAAATATTATTAACGAAAATTTTAAATGTTACAATAATAATAATAATATATTTCAATTATATAGCTTTAAAAATATAATACAAGGTTATATAATAATTACAAAAGATTTATCACTGATTGAAAATATATTACAAAATTTATCATCAGCGTTTAAAATATCACCTTTAATATGGAATACTAGGAATAAATTGTTACTAATATATTTTGATTATGAAAATTGTATTTCAAATAATAATAATAATATTAAATATACTAAATTATTTAATGCTATATGGAAAAAATTTAACATTGTTCATGTTATATTGATTGTAATAAATTTTAAAGAAAATTGTATTTACAGAGATAGTAATATTAATTATAATTACAATATAATAACGAATAAAACAATGATGAATTATGATTACAATGAATCTATTAAAATATTCAGTTATAATCCATTTATATATGTTAACAAGATTAATGAGAGAGGTAAATTAATTTTATTAGATGAAGATGAAAAAAATATACGTGATTACGTAACAAAAAAATTGTTAAATTTTCACGAATATCCGATGAGAATAGGATTTTCATTAATAGAAGATGATGGTATTGAAAAGGATTTCGATAACTCAGGTAAAGACAGCGGATTAAGTAAATTAATAAGAAAGAGTTGGGACGCTACCTTAATAAAAGATTTAAGTAGATACCTTAACATATCTCCGATGCTAATAAAACCACCTAACAATTATTACTTCGGTAAATGCGTAAAGGATAATTGTACCGGTATGTTAGGTAGTGTAATAACTAATAAGGTGGATTTCGAAGGTGTTAGTAGATTCATTAAATGGCGTGATACTTTTTATATTGATTATTTATACCCTGTTACCGATGACAGTTATTGTATTATTGTAACAAAGAAAGGCAAAATAACCGGATTAAGATTGATAACCGCTCTGTTCGGTTCAG
The DNA here is from genome assembly GCF_047948215.1 of Lycorma delicatula. NCBI lineage: Eukaryota > Metazoa > Arthropoda > Insecta > Hemiptera > Fulgoridae > Lycorma > Lycorma delicatula. The sequence goes on from NC_134456.1 coordinate 139,384,549, forward strand.
AACTCTTATATTTACTGATAACGGCAATTATCATTATTACAATAATTTACATTTTTATTTATTACGTATATAGAAAATATATTAATAAAAATATTAAATTTGATATAACAATACCGATCAAATCTGTAATAAATAAGCCTTTAAGAAAACACAATGATAATAGGGGTGACAAAAATGCACCGGCATTAAGATACATTATCGGAGCTTGTTTACTATTTAACATAATATTTACCAGTGTAACAGAGAGTGCGCTGTACGAAACGTTACATAACGGTCGGAATTTCCAAAATATAGATACGCTAAAACAAATACATGACTTAAAAACAATAAAAAAAATATACACATTTATTGAAAGTGAATTAGACATATTTGATGATTATAACTCGGAGATAACGGACGGATTGAACAAAAAAATTAAATTAGCGGACAAAAACGAGTCTAAAGGGTTAAAAATACTGTATAAAAGCATAAACGTCGGTGTATTTGTATCAAAAAACGCATACAAAAGTTTGATAGAAAGCAGAACTTGTACTGGTCTCAAAGAAAGGCTTCATTTGGTAAAAGAATGTCCTAGAATAAACTCTATTTCTTACGTCGTACCGCGTGGTAGTTATTTAATTAACAGTTTAAATAGTTTTTTAAGTAAAGTCGCAGAGTGCGGTTTATATGAACATTATATTAACGATCACATTATTTATGAGAGAAATGAAAAAGATCATTGTGACCGGAATAAAAAATTAAAATACTATCATTCAGTAAACGAGAGGATGCAGTACAACGAGTTAAAAGTAGTATTTCACTTGTATATCTGCAGTATGATATTTAGTTTTATTATATTTATTTTTGAATTAATAATTAGTTACATATAAAGGAAATATTATCCAAAACTATTTCTTCATAAACTAAAAAACATTTTTCCGCAGTTCTGCACAAGGAGACCCATTTTTCGTCATTTTATTTTGTATAATATTTTATGAATAATTTTTTCCAAGAAATATACAAAACAAATTAAATTAGAAAACTAAAAAGAGGTATAGTTTTTTTATTTAATGTTTAAATATATTTGTTGCTTATAAGAAAATTAAACTATAATAACCGTAATTAGATGAAGTAATTAAAAATAACGAGTAGACCCCAATTACAAGCATCAAGTTTAAATCATTCACAACTGTGACTCACTAAATAAGCGCATATGAAAAAACACACAATATAAACTCAACTCTAGGTTATGATACCGCCACATAAGCTTGAAACTTGTGCGTGGGTTATGGAAATGGAATTTTTAGCATGTAAAAAATGCGATTCCTGACCGGTATTCAAATCCGGGATCTCCGATAAAAGGCCGACACGCGCCATTCCGCCCCGGAAATCGGTTTTAAATTATTAACCTGAAATTCAGCGTAACTGAAGAACGACTCAACGAATCTTCATCAAAATTTTATACGCGTAACTTCAGATACGCTACTACAGCGTATCTAAGTTTCAATAGAATTGATGTAGATGTTTTGGAGATTTTCGAGCTACAAAGTTTGTACATGAGTGGTATTTTCGTAATCCTCATACCTCAAAATGTAAAAAAATCCATTTTAACCCCCCCCCCCTCGTTCCGCCATGTGATCGAAAAGATATCTCAAATTGAGGTTATGTTTTCTGTTGTCGAACGTAAGTTGAGCGTAACTCAGGAAAGACTCAACCTATCTCGATTAAATTTTCACTTGCACAATTTCAGATTCACTACTACAGCATATCTAAATTTCAATGAAATTGATCTATATTTTTGGAGATTTTCGAACCACAAACTTTATGTTATATATATATATATAGAAAAGGAAATCACTTTTTAAGTGAATGGTATTTTCGTACTCCTCCTACTTCAAAACGTAAAAAAATCAATTTCTTCCCACCGTGCGGTCGAAAGTACGAGTAATACCGTACTTTTCTTTGGAAAGTCGGTAAAAAAATTATATTTCTTACTTTTCTCATTTAATTTATGTTTTGTATATTTCTTGCGCAAAAAAAATTACAAAATAATTATAGAAAAAAACAGAATAAAATAACGAAATCTCGATCTTCTTGAGCAGAACTGGGCTAGAATTTTCTTAATTTTAGTAAACATATTAGAAATGAAAGATGCTGATGAATATAAGTATACATGGAAATTGATTGGAAAATGAAAGGAAGATTGGAAGAAGAAATACCTTCCTGATCATGCAGTCATTAATTTACAATTTCAAATAACAGACGAGGAAGAAGAAGGATAAACAAATGAATATGCAAAATTGCGTTGCAACAATGTTAAGCGATTAAGCAAAAATAATTTTCATTATCTGGATTTAAATGCTAGTAATAAAATATTTGATAGCTACTTTTACTTCTTAAGCCGTGTGATATATTTTCATTACATATTCTTCAATTTATCATCATATGGTCGAGAGGTAAACTCATGTAATCAAATAATAGCTGTTTCTCATGGCGGAGTGGCGTGTTGGCCTTTCATTCAGGAGTCCCGTGTTCAAATCCCGATAAAACATGGCAGTTTTCATACGTTACAGAAATTCCTATTCCATATTCCCAGACACAAGCTTCTCTGTAATCTTCTGTGGTGAATTAATCCATTATGCAGAAAAATAAAAAATAAAAATAAAATTAAAAAAATAGTATTTTTTTAGTAATTTTTTTATTTAAGTAATAAATTTATTAAATAGGCCTCACGTATCACATATCGAATATGATATAACACATACACTACATATCTGACTATGTTGGTACTTTCCTAATTATCCTGTGGCAACAATCTGGCGTTAACTGTAATATTTGCTACAATGCAATTGCTGACCTTCTCCACAATTTTCCTCCATTCTGACGCTCCTTATTTAGATTTAAAGCAATTTTATGAAGCTTTAACGCAATTTTTTATGAAGGTCCGTACCCCCAACCTGGATGACTAAATTTTTCTGTCAGACTTCCTCCTTCTAGCCAATAAGGTCCCTTTTCGAAAAACTGTACGTCCGCTCTCACCTTATCCTAAAAAGATAGGATCTCCAGATAATAAAAATTCTGTTCTATGCTTTCCTTAGAATTTACTGTAAATATCATGCTGGCATCGATGTTAACTTAATTCACTCAGCCAACCATTTTCCCTATCTCACATTCTCAGCGACTGCAAGCTCTATACAATCCAGATGTAAAGGAACTATCAAATTGTATGGAAATCCTGTCTTTCCAGAAGGACCTAAGTTACGCTGATGATCAATTAGTATTTATTGTGATTCATTTTATGCTATTCTATGTTAATTTTTTTCAAAAGATATTTGTGAAAATAATATCAACCAACTTTCTAAGCTTCTGAAGGAGGAAAAGGCTATATTTCTAAAAGTTAAAAAAAATCGCTAATTTGACTTAACACTACTGAATACTTTTTTATATCAGAATATGATAGTTCTAAAAACTAATTTTTAGCAAACTTACTTTAATTATCGCCTTATATTACGGTAAATTAATTTAATTTTTTAGACAGATATAAAATTGATGTTTTTCCCTCATCCGTATTAAGGCAAAGTAATTGTTACTTCAGCTCAAACTTAAGCCATGAAAAATGCATAACTATCGAAATTATCCATGTATTGAACATTAAAATATCCCAATTTATACAAAATACCATACTAAGCAAAAATTCCCTACAGCGCAACTTAACTATAATGATTTTGAAATCAATCGGCAGTTGAAAATCACATGTTTCTTCATCGTACCTACCCTGCCGATCCTGGTTACACCTCTTACCACACTGTTTATTGTTAATCATAAATAGCTTTGTATTGCGATTTTTTATTGCTTTATGTTTTCGTTCCAAATAGATTATTTTTAATTTTGACTGGTAATATTTTAAGAAGAGACTAGTGGTTTTTAAATTACATATTTCAAAATATATGTGAACTTTTAAGATATGAGATATATTTTTTACCTTAACATATAGCTGCAATTTAATTAGTATTTTGTTACAATTATAAGTAGATTAAAATCAATGGTATTGTTTCTTGTTAGGCAATTCCATTTCATATGTAAGAAATAACTTTTATCGTTTAAAAAATTAGTAACAGCAAATAATATGGAATGCTTTGTAATACTATATGAAATACCTTGCATGTATTATTATTCTACTATATCATTGCATGTAAAAATACGTGTTCTAAGAATTCTCTAACAATTTCGCTATAAATTTTTTTTATTTTGCATTTAAAAGTATCTGTTAAAAGAACCTGTACAAAATAAATCTAATTCTACTGTTAAAGAAGTATTTTCTCTAATAAACATGTAAGATAGCCGTTTATGACAGTGTAAAGGATTTGTATTGAAGCCGATAAAGTGCCGTATCTGATAGTCAGTGGCACCGACTTTGAATCCTTGAAAGAAAACACACCGCAAAAATAAATAACTACTAATTTCATAAAGTAAGGATTACGAGACTTAATTTTGCGGTCAGTTATTATAAAATTATGTGAAAATGACAATGATGAAAACTTTATCAGTAATGTTAAAAACAGCAATTTATGATTTATTGCAAACATGTATTTTTAATGACTTCGATTATCTGATTAGCTTTAAAATTACTTTTAAAATAGCCTCATTTATTTCTACATCAGTAGTATCATTTATCGTAATCGAAATTAAAAAAATTAAATGATATTAAAAGGGAAGTTGTAAAAAACATTAATTAAAAAGTTCATTCTACAACAGCGAAATATAAAAACGTTTTTTTAAAGATTTGTCTTTTATCGTATAACATTCATTTTATAATACATATATATTTTTTTAATAAATAAATTTATAAAATATTTTTCATTACCAAGGTCTAATCAGCCTCATTTTAAAGCATGCTTGTTTTGTTTTACAATACATACACAGCATAATAAATTCTATTTTTAATGATTTTGTATAATTTTTATTTATTAAATATCTTTTAAATTATAAGCTCATACTTTTGCTACCAGTACACTTTCCTTTTTAGTTTTATTTTGTTTTCTCTTGTGTTGCAATCAATTCTTCTGTAACTTTAAAACTTTAAAACTTTAGACTAGAATGTGTCAACATTATAAGTGTAAGTTATTAGTAGAGACCGGATTATGTGCATCTGCATAGTCGCATATGCATTTGCATATTAGCCCATTTTCGCCGGTTATTGCATATTTTCCTTAAAATCTAGTGACGATCCATATTTTCGCTATGTTTATAATATTTTTCGGTAGGGTACATAGTTAATAAATGAAATCTTACGTTGTAGCCGGCCAAACCTGTTAGCCTCATGGCTCTTAGAGCGCACTTAGCAGCCGCGCGCTGCTAAGTGCCCTCTATTGTTTTGCTAAGATAATGTTATTATGAGGCCAAGTAAAACACAGACTCACGCGAGACAAGGAAGGACGATACCATTCTGCGTCGTGCAGGTCTACTATACTCCTTCCACTAGGCAACTAAATTGCTCATGTTATTGTTGACGCGCTCATTTAGGTTTTTATCTATTTGTGCAAAGTCTAATGTGTACTATGCCTCCTAAAAAAAGCGTATCTTCGTGGATGGCTGACTATCCTGGAAAATTTACATACGACAGAAATGTTTTATATTGTCGAGTTCGCGAGAAAAATATTTCATGCACAAAATAGTTTCAAATGGACCAGTATATCATGGCAAGTCTTCATATCGTAGGATTACAAAAGAAAGACCCACGACCTCAACTTGTAACAACGGCAAGTAGCATTGATTTCACTTCCAAATGTAAAAAAAACATTTTAGCATGGATTTATGTGAAGTATTGCTTACAAGTAATATTCCTCTTCACAAATTTACAAATCCTACCTTCAAAGATTTGCTGCGAAAATATTGCTTGAATCAAAATATACCAAATGAATCAACATTGCGTATAGATTACGATTACGTGAAGATTAAGATATCGACAATTTACCTACATGTTCTGGAAGCAATAAACATAATGGACGCAATCAACTAAGTATACCATTATTTGGATTTCAGCTGACGAAACTACCGATAGTTGTGGCCGTTACATTGCGAATTTAATTGTCGATGCATTAAAACTAGAGCCTTCTTCTTCCTATTTAGTGGTCTGCAAAGACCTTGGAAAGACAAATCATTCTATGATCGCCAGATTTGTGAATGAGGGTATTCAGAAATATTTCCTGAACTTTCTACACATGAAAAAGTGTTTATATTTCTCTCAAATGCTGCTCCCTATATGATCAAGGCAGCCAAAGCCCTCCAAGTATTTTAAAATTTGATTCATGTGACGTGCTTTTCTCACGTAGTCATCGACTCGCTGAAGAAGTACGATTCAGTTTTGGGAATGTAAATAAACTGATTTCATCAACAAAGAAAGCGTTTCTTAAGTCACCTGCTCTCAATGAGGCTTATAAAGAAAAACTGCCAAATGTGTCTTTACCTCCCGAACCAGTAGTAACTCGATGGGAAACGTGGATTGAGGTTGTACTGTTTTACAATGAACATTTCAGGGCCATCAAAGGTGTAGTAAGGTGATAGTGCAGAGGCTATGGCAGTTTGTCAGTTCAAGGAAGCATTTAACGATCCTAGTACAAAAAAAATTGCTATGATTTGCACTCATTTTTCCCGCATACCTATGAGTATTAAAAAGCTTGAAACTTAAGGTTGGGCGTTGACTAAATCCATTCAGTTAATGAATAAAATTCGCCAAATGAACTCTGCATTGCCAGAGGTATTCCCGTGTAAACTTAAAGAAAAATTTGAATATATTTTGAACAATAACTCAGGCTTTGAACCTTTGCGTCAAATTGATAGTTTTATTAATGGGACGAGTGAACTTTTGTCAGAAACAATAAGTGCTAACATAGCACCCAAATTCACATGCTGCCCAGTTACCTTAGTGGATTTGATACAATCTTTACCAGTTATAAAAATATTTTGAGTGATCGAAGACACAATCTTAATACCGAACATTTGGAACAGTACCTGATCGTTTACGTTCAAAAATGTAACAAAATGTTAAATAATTGTTAATTATCGAATTTATCGATATGTTATTTAACTACTTACTAATTTTATGCTGATTTTGAAATAAAAAAACTAAAAATTACTATTTTTTTATTGTTTAAAGTTGCATATTTTGACACTTTTCATGGATATTTTAAGCATTTTTCATGCATATTTCAAGCTTTTTATGTAGCATATAATTCGGTCTTAGTTATTATATATATATATATATATATATATATACTGTAATAAAAGTTTTTATAGTTTTAGAATAAGTAACAAAAATGGAATTAATCGGAACAGAAAACTTAATCTTTAATTTAAAGCATAATAAAATTTATATCGGTTTAAACCAGCACTTGTTTATATGCGATTTATAAAAAAAAACTTCATTATAATGAAAAAATTCATTTTGTAATTCTTACTGTAAAAAGCGGTTGAGGTGAATGTCAGCGTAGAAAAAGTGACCTTCAACCGACTCTTTTTCAATTATAACCGTTCAAATACTGCAATATCATGCTAATTGTCGAGAACGTCATCAATACAATATTGCCAACGGTACTTGTAAATGAACCTCTGATCATATATCTGACAATAAAATCGAAAATCAATTACTGGATTACACTACCGAAACACAAACTAGTCACTTAGCCACAAGTCTAATTAATACAAAGCTTTGTCTAATTTGAATTTCATTTATTCATTTTATATCATTTCCTTTTTTATAATTATATAATTAATACTTTTAACAATGTGTGTACTAAAACTGTTGGAAATTTACTTTCTTTAGGGAAACGACCCCACAGAGTTGTAATTTTAACATCTTCCGTGAATTGATCATCTACCTTAGGGATTTGATCACATCTCCGTTTTTATCATTTCCCGGCGACATCATATATATCCTACCCTACTAAATTACATTTGTAATTTAGATTAGCACTGGAATATACCGATCACTAACAGAAATTCCCGATTCGTTAGTACATGTCTCGTGGTGGTCTTGTTATAATATTATACATCAATATACCGTATATATATATATATATATATATATATATACGTGAAATATATATCGATATATAAATCGAAGTTTTGGGAAAATTTAGTACTTTGTAACCGGATCCGAATTTTCGGACTAAAATCGCAAATATTTCGATTTGCGATGAAAATTTTTTGAGCCCCTCTACATACCCTATCCGCTCCCAGTGTTATCCGTCAGATATTTTGAAGTGCCCCCCCAGGTGCCGTTCGGAAATTGGGGAGAGGTGCGATGGGGTGCCACCGTGATATTTCCGCAACCGCTCGTCCGATCTTCACGATTCAAACGGTGATGTATCAGCAGATCGAACGCTATTTTTTTAACGTATCTTGTACACTCTTGATCGACGGGATCTTGGTTATCTGGAAATTAAATAGTTTAGTCGTAAGTTTTGATTGCCCACACCCACGTACCGATCCGATCTTTCCCTAAATATGCTCAAACCTGTGTGCTAGCGCAGCTGTAAAGTATAAACATATGAAGACTAAAACGTAGAAAATAAAAAATATACAAAAAACTTTTTAGAAACCACTCATATTAAGTGCACTAAAAAGTAGGAAATAAAGATATGTAAAAAAATTGGTTTAAATACACTAAAATGTAAAAGATAATTTTAGGACGGTATCTCAGAATGAATCTGACAAGTTTCGATGGTGATTAGTAAGATTATGTGAAAGTCATAGCTTCAAATTAAAAATTTGATGTTTTTGCCAATTTTTTCTTATGCGTGATGAATGGCATAAAGAGTGGGGTGCAAACACGCATAAGAAAAAATTGGCAAAAACATCAAATTTTTTATTTGAAGCTATGACTTTCACATAATCTTACATAGCACCATCAAAGCTTGTTGTCAAATCCATTCTGAGATACCGTCGTAAAATCATTTTTTACCTTTTAGTGCGTTTAATTTAAGAGTGGTGTTTTAAATTTTTTTTTACGTATTTTTTATTTATTTATGTGACTGTTTTTCTTCATAGAATAATGAACTATAACCAAAACGTAGACACCAGAATGTACCGATCACTAGCGGAAAATCCCGATTCGTTAGAATCGATTTCTAGAGTTACTAATTTAACTTTCGTTATATCAATTTTCATCATTCAAAAAAAAATATTTTTACAAGAGGTAATCAATTTTGGATACCTAATAATCTCGTTCCGAGATGCCGCCAGCCAGGGTAACCCGCTCGGAGGGCCTAGCTGCGGAGGCGTGCCGTAGGCACGCCCTGCATCTAGTATTAGTACTATATTTGTAATAGTTATTTTTTGATTTTTTAATAAAATATTATTAATTTTATTTTAAACCTAATTTTAATTGACTAAACTAGAAAAATCAGATCATTTTTAACTAAAATTATTCACGCAAATAAAGAATTCTAACTTGTTAATAGGCGATTATTAACACAATCTTTATCTTAATCATATATTTTAGATTATTAATCTCAATAAAAAGTTTCCAGATATCGGATAAAATTTCAATGAGAAATATTAATTTATACTATTTTTTAACGATTTTTCAGAACTGAATTACTATTTACAAATTCTTCAGAACTAAGAAATACTCATTAAGTAATTAGCTTACAAAATTCAAAAGAATCGAATATTTTAGCAATATTAGGATTTTTATATTAATACGTTACCCATATAAATAACCATCATATTATACAAATATGCCGGCTTCCGTGGCGCAAGTGGTAGCGTGTCGGCCTTTCATCCGGGGGTCCCCGGGTTTGAATCCCGGTCAGGCATGACATTTTAATACTACAAAATTGCCATTTCATCTCGTCCTCTGAAAAAAAAACA